>NC_091464.1:61176815-61505601 GCF_027789765.1 Dendropsophus ebraccatus | reverse complement strand
TGCCTATTCCGTAGTGTGAACGGACCCTTGTTTAACTACTACACTTGTTTTTATATCCCCTTTGATATTCACCAGAAGACAAATATGTGAAAAAAAGTTATTCTAAGCTGTTATTATTATGTTATTTATTCCTGTGGATAATGAATGGGAAAGCCAATGGATTTGCTCCATGCGGAACAGCCTTATTAAGTATGGGGCAAATCCTCCAATGGGATCACAGCACATAAAACACAGCACATCTACGGCAGACATAAAATGCTGTTATGTGTAATTTTGCCATGGATCCCCTAGTAAATTCATGGACATATCCTTGGCTATTTTATTGCCTCTGCCATTACTGTGTCTATCGGTTCATTCCAGAAAAGAGTCTAAAACTCACTCACTATTCTATGGAGATGTAGATTTCTTCATGTTCCTCTCCCAAGTCTCCAAGCATCCCAGTGCCTACTAGTAACCTATGACAAGGTCACACTCTCCTTCTCCTGTGCTGCACCTGGTCCCTGGAATGCCTTGCCCAAGACCAGCGTTTCCTTAGCCCATCTCCTAACCTTCACAGGTTTTTTTTGCCTTGTTTTGGGGGTAACATATTAGTTACTTGCATTTCTGTCCTTGCAGAATATGAAATTGAACGGTCGTTCTTTCTGCGAATGAAATGTGTTTTGGCAAAAAGAAACGCAGGACTCACATGCAGCGGATACAAGGTGAGTGTAAAGAAAACCTATAGACGCATGAACACGCATTAACAATTGCCGTCTCGAGTGGACACATAGCAGCAGGTACACATGATATTCAGTCTACAGCCAGTTTGTGGGACAGTAAGTACCAATCTGAACGACAACAAGCTACTTCCTGTCCGCCATATTATCTTTTATGGGCCTAATATTGCTTTCCCTTGGTCAGACCTTGCATACTCTGCCTTAGCTCTCCCTGCCAGTCAGTCCCAATGATTGAAATGAATGTAGCCCGAGTGTGAAATATCTAACCAAAAATATATATACGATAGGTTACTTCTTCTCCAATTTAGATGTATTAGAAATCATAATATCGAGCAGTCCAGGGCATAGCTGCTTAAATTGGTTCTGTCACTTGTAAAACGTTTGTTATGTTGAAGAGTCATGAAAAGTTGGGATCTGGGTGTTCAGACCCTGACTGATCGTTATATAGAGGCATTGTATTATATGACTGAGTTGTTCCTGTATTGTAAGCCTAGGGGTCTTTGTCAGTGCCATTGATGGAGAACAATGGGACACTCTTATACCCTGATCATGTCTCATGGATATGTCAAAAAGTTCATTAAAGCAACAGATACATTATATTTTTTTTTTTAACAAAACACCAGTTTAGTTGTGCGCCCTGATACATACACTGCCTCTGAGAAATCTTTTACTCATGTAATGTTGGGGTATCATGGGGTTTAAAGGATATACAATAGTGCCCAGTTGGTCTGTTTAGTGTATATGTGATATGTTTTATCTTTATATGACAGGTGATTCACTGCAGTGGGTATCTGAAAATAAGGCAGTATATGCTGGACATTTCTTTATATGACTCCTGCTATCAAATTGTAGGGCTAGTGGCTGTGGGTCAGTCCTTACCCCCGAGCGCCATCACAGAGATCAAACTTCACAGTAACATGTTTATGTTTAGAGCAAGTCTGGACCTCAAACTCATTTTCCTGGATTCAAGGTAAGACGCTACGGGAGACTAATACCCTCTAGTAAACCAAAATGTACATCCTTAGGGTATATTCACACGAACGGAGTCCGGCAGGTCCTGGAAGTTCCCACACACTATATACTCGCTGCGGTCTGAACGACCATAATGTATGCTTACAGCGGGGGAGCCGGGCAGGAGCAGAAGGGGTGAAGGGCAGCAGAATTACATACTCGCTGCGGTTGTTCAGACCGCAGCGAGTATATAGTGTGTGGGAACTGCCAAGACCTGCCGGACTCGCTGCGAGTCCGTTCTTGTGAATATACCCTTAAGCTGGGTTCACACTGTGTTTTTGCAATCCGTTTAACTTATCTGTTTTTAATTGGCTACTTTTAACGGACAGAAAAACGTAGTCAACTTTACTTTTGTGTAAGCTAAAAAAACGGATGCGTTTCAATCCGTTATTTTTTTTTTTTATTATTATGGAAGTCAATGGAAAAACGGATCCAAATGACACACAATTCCATCTGTTTTTGCATCCATTTTTTGCATCAGTTTTTTCCATAAAACGCAGTTTGAACCCAGCCTTACACTTATAACTCCAGTCAGTCACTATGGGGGAGATTTACGAAGCGTACGCCAGAGGCATACGCCAGGGAGAAGGTACAGATTCACCCCTTTTCCCTGACGTACATCTCCCGTACGCCCTGCTCGTCCGATGGGGCTTTCGGGGGCGTGATAGGGTGGGGAGGAGGCGTGGGTTCCTCCCGCACCTCATTTATCATGATTTACGCCTGCCCGCAGGTGTAAATCATGATCAAAATCTACACCTGTTTGTACACCGGTCTTCGTAAATCCCCCCTATGTGTTCATGATCTTATACACAACAATGCTGTATGCATGGTTCTTGTATGGTGGACAAGCAGGCAATTAATATGTCTAGGCAGTGCAATGTTTTAGGGGAGAATACTGCCTGGAATTTGTATAAAATCAGATGAACACAGACAGAGTATAGGCCATTATGGTCACCATGTAGGGTTGACTTATGTTGTCCCTGGGGACATTTATTAAGTCCGGGCGTTTTCTGCGCGGGGGGTAAAATTGTCCCCGCAGCTCCGACAGTAGGGAGATTTATGTAGAGGCGCACTGCCTCTGCATAAATCCTGTGCGCACCAGTGTGTGCGCAAGGAAACCTACACCAGTTCAGAGCTGGCGTAGGTTTCCTTATTTTTCGTTGCAAAAAATGATAAATGAAGCCAACCCAGAATTTTCTTTCTATAAATGTACACAGCCTATATGATTCTCTTCAGCTTGTTTACACTGTCCTCTTAGGCCCCCATCTGCTATCTCAATTAGTCTTTAATCTCTTCCCATCGAAAAAATAAAATGCACAAAAAGCATATAGATGTACTTACCGACCCCCTACTGATTGACACCTTTCCAACTTGTCTATGCTGCCCCTAGTCCCAGATTCAAAGTTTTCTTAGCATGTATTGCACTTCAAATCCAACTACTAGGTACATTCCCCTAATATTTGCTCACCACTGACTCGATCTGCTTCTCCTTTGCACAGTATCTATCCATCTCCTATCTATCTATCTATCTATCTATCTATCTATCTATCTATCTATCTATCTATCTATCTATCAGTGTCTCCTTTCCCCTATACTACTCAGGAGAGGCTGTCGTTTTCCCGCTTTTGGTCAGGTGATCACTGTGTGATGTCAGTGGTGGGCATGGTTACAGAATAAGTGTTACAGTTTGCCTGGCAACAGAAGAGACAGAGATCATGTGAGCTCTGTCTTAGAACTGAGGGGGAGGACAGAAGAGTGGAGACAGAGTGGAGCAGAGTGTGCTGCAGACAAACAGACCAATTCATGTAATAGAGTTATTACAAAAAAGCTTAGATTATAGGTGGGGATTGAACAGGGTTAAATCTTTCTTAACTGGAGTTTCCCTTTAACACTAGAGACTCTGACTTAAGTTTTGTCTGAAGTTTGTCTGAAATCATTGCCACCTCAGTTCTCTGTGTGGGGTATTACAATTTAGCATCATTCACTTCAATGCAAATCCCACAACCAAACTGAGGACAAGAGTGGTGCTGTTTCTGGAGGAAAGTTTCAATGTTTTTCTAAGCCTTGATATAAGTTTCACAGTAGTTACTATGGGTGTCAGGCCTCCTGTGGTGCTCTCTTGAGCAGGGATGGCTATTGGAAAAGGTTGGGTTTGGCACCATGTTACAGACCTGTAAACTAAATCTGTAATATAACTGTTTTCACAAGCCCATATTTTGCTGGAATCTCTCTCCACTCCTCTGTTTTCAATGGAGACTGAACAGTCTAAGGGCCGTATAAGATGGCCTGATCACTGAAGTAAACGAAACATTTACTGAGCCTATTACACGTCTTGATTATCCTACAGCAAGGGCTGCACGGACATCGTTAGTGATGTCCGTGCAGCCCTTGCTTTAAAAGTGTAAAATAAAAGTTCATAATTACCTATCCACACTCCCCGGTGTTCTCTCCGCTTCTCCATGCTCCCCGCAGCCACTGCTGAAGGTTCTACACCAGTCTTTCAAGTGACGGGCCGCTCAGCCAATCACTGACGTTGCAGCGGTGGCTGCGGGGAGCGTAGAGAAGCGAAGAGAACACCTGGACAGAGGTGATGTAAGAACTTAAATTTTTTTTACACATTCATCAGTTGTCGGTAACTACACATAGCGATGCACTGATTTGGCAGATTATGGTTCCTTATAATAGGGCCCTAATCCCAACCCTAGTCAGTCCCCAGGATGAGGATACATTGAGTGGTTTTCTTTGCCAGATTTCCAAATGTAATGAAAGAAGCTGAAGCATTCAGTGTTTTTGTTTCTCACCATCCTAATAATAAAAATAAAGCTCATCCAATAAATATAATCAGTTTTTGGCTGCAAACATTTCGCACCAGTATCAGAGTTTCAAAAGTCTGGAACAATAAAAGAAAATTTTGTGGAAAAACAAAGAAATATTTACTCCATCCTTCCAAAGTGTCCAGATGCTGCATAGTTTGCTGTAATGTATTGATAAGTTGTAGGCTGAGAAAAAAAATGTTTATTGAAAAAAATTCTCAGTTCTCCTAATTCTTGTGCAGAGTAGCTGAATTAACCGGTTATGAACCTCAAGACCTCATAGAGAAAACTCTGTACCACCACGTCCATGGTTGTGATGTATTCCACCTGAGATATGCTCATCACCTCTGTAAGTATCAAATTATTACTGTTGCCATGCTTTAAAGTGGGGGGGGGGCCATATGCAGCCCATAATGCTATTCCGTGTAGCCCACAACCATCTGGATACAGTCATGTTTGTCTTTAATGGCTGCTAACAGCAGAGATGGGCAGAGATGCCGAGCTGTTTGGGTTTGTCAACGTTCTCCGAACCTGAACCCTTGGCTCTCCCTTGCTGAAGAAGGTGGACGCAGCCCTAGGGAGTCCTGGAAAATATGGGTAATTCTAACATGTAACTTAAACTGTAGGGGTAGCACACAATGCAGGAGCGGGGACATCTAAGAATTAATGGTCCACTGTGGTCATATTGAGAAATAAGGACCTCTTGACCCCTGTTTAACAGATGGGCAAGTGGCTCTATCCATTGTAGTTCATGACTAGAGATGATTGAGCGGGGCCAAAGTTTAGGTTCGTACGAACCCGAATCATCGGCATTTGACTCCCGCTGCCTTCCCGTACTGTGGGAAAGGTGGTGACAGCTTAAATACCGCCTGGAAAACAGGGATTATAGGCTGTATCCTTGTTTTCTGGCGGTACTTGGGCTGCCTCCACCTTACCCAAGGAACGGGAAGGCAGCGGGAGTCAAATGCCTAAACTTCGGCCCTGTTGGATCATCTCTATTCATGACAGCTGTTAAATACTAGGTTGTTGTTGTTGTTGTTGTTGTTGTTTTTTTATTTTACAACTTCCATTTTCTGCATTGGAAAACGCTACATTGCCTACTCCTCCCTGGATTGCCAAATGGGGGATAAGGGGGAAAGGTCACCATGTAATTACCTCTTTTTCCTGTGGGGGGCACTGCAGAAATTGGACACTTTATGCCAGTTTAGTACTACAAATTACAGCTGCTTGCTGGGTATTTAAAGTCTATAAAACATGGAGATATATATATTAATCAAAATAGAAATTTTGTATGTATGAATGTAAACATCTGATCTTTTTTAAAGTTATTTTACCCTTTCATGATCCCTGAAGTTCTTGCAGATGGTCTATGTATATGTGTGATGTATTATTCAATTGACCAGTAAAATCTGATATTCAGTGGAGTGAATTTTTGCTTTCTTCCAGTACTGGTAAAAGGCCAGGTCACCACCAAATATTATCGTCTGCTTTCCAAACATGGAGGATGGGTGTGGGTTCAAAGTTATGCAACAATCGTCCACAACAGCCGCTCTTCTAGGCCTCACTGCATTGTTAGCGTAAACTACGTTCTCACGTAAGTATCAGCTGGGATTCTGAACATCTATTTCTATCTATTATGTGACAAAAATAATAAAAATCGCCATATAGAGGTGTCATTAGGAAGTTTGTGGGCTTAGATCAGTAAGGCTAGGTTCACACTGCGTTTTTGCAATCCGTTTTTTTCATCCGTTTTTTGCAAAAACCGGATGCATTTGTGTGCATACGTTTTGATCAGTTTTTTCATTGACTTCCATTGTAAAAAAAAAACGGATCCGTTTTTTTGACGGACACAAAAACGTAGCTGACACTACTTTTGTGTCCGTCAAAAAAAACTGATCCATTTTGATCCGTTTTACCATGGAAGTCAATGGAAAAATGGATCAAAATGGATGCACACAAATGCATCCATTTTTTTCATCCGTTTGCAAAACGGATTGCAAAAACGCAGTGTGAACCTAGCCTAACAAGACTGTCACCGCCCCCTTTTATCACATGTAATTTTGGTGAACCTATAACTTTTTTTAAAAATTACTTTTAACTTGTTTCTTACTTTCCCAATTGTAAATTGCTGTAGAATATGTTGAAACTATGTGAGGTTATTAGGGTATTATTACTAAAAATGTATAACAGAAAAAAAACACATAGTGATGATAAAATAATTATTAAGGTGGAAAGAGAATTCCAGAAAGCTCAATCCTGAAAGCATTTAAAAAATGTGTATTCAGCAGAGACGGGTAAGCCGTATCATATAAACAGTGCAATCAATCTGTAATTGCCAAATCAGACACTTGCCATGTAATCTACATGATGTGCAAACATATGACGCAATAGGAATTCAAGTATTAATTCAAAACATCCTACCAACCAAACCCTGGATAAAAAGGGGCTACGGGCTCTGCACGTGAACCACATTCTGATCAAACTGTATAAGCCAATCTGCCACTTTACAGCAACCCCATAATCCACCCTCCACTAGTGATGAGCAAAAATCCATTTGTCAGGAACTGACTTTGCTCCCTATTCCGAAAAAAAACTTGGCCTCGTCCACATCCAAATTTTGTGAAATGTTGTCAGGAGCATGGACGCTGGTTAAAAACAGGAGTTCCTGCTCCTGAACACTAAATGAGGAGACATACCCTTTATGCTTCCCTACTCAGTGTGTGGGGCCACCTTGAGTTAAGTGGCTATGCAGAATGCATCCTCAATTTGCACTTGCCTATGTGTCCAGCACAGCAAATGTTAACGTACACTGTATGTTTTGTAGCTCAGTGAATGTGCAGGAGCAAGGCACCAAAGAAAGTACCTACAGGAACAAGAACACCTTTCAAATGGCAGGAGTCCCTGCTCATGTATACTTTGCTTTTGTCCCTTCAATGCAGAGATATAGAATATAAGGAGCTGCAGTTGTCCTTGGAGCAGGTGACTGTTTCGAAAGCCACATTTCCCTGTCGGAGCTCCATGACTACCTCACAAGAGGCACGGAAGCCCACCAAGCTGAAAGCTGCCAAAGTCAAGACAAAACAGGCACGATCCAACCCCTACCCACAGGTAAGTGTGGACTGAGTCAAGCAAGGTGGTCATTTAAAGATCATATATGGCAATCTCCATTTGGTTCAGTAGAATCTTGAAGGGTCCAGACATAGGGGGAGAGTTCTCAAACTAGTGTAAAGTAGAATTGTCTTAGTTGCCCCTAGCAACCAATCAGATTTCACTATTCATTCCTCACAGAATTTTTGGAAAATAAAAGGTTGCTAGGAGCAACTAAGACAATTCTACTTTACACCAGTTTGATAAATCTCCCCCATAGTGTATTAATACCAGTGGCTAGGATCCCGATTGATCAAGCATTAATGGACAATCCCATAAGGAGGCTGCCAAGGTTTTAGTCCCAAAAGCCTTATACAAAGAACAGTTTTTAATGTTATTCTTATGATTTTTCCTTTGCAGCAATATGGTCCAATCTATGGCGAAAAGTTGGACTGTGCTCAGTTTGGAAACTGGAAAGGAAACTCTGCAATAAACTCCACCCCTAACCAGGAGCCGAACAGCCATACAGAAAACAATGAACTATTGTACACCCCGACCTACAGCCTGCCATTCCCTTACCACTACGGACACTTTTCAATGGACTCTCATATGTTAAGTAGCAAGAAACAAGGCGTGCCTTCTAGATTTGGGCAGTCTCAAGGGTCACCTTGTGAAGTAGCAAGATTTTTCTTTGGTACGTTACAGACTGGCGGAGAGTGTCATTGGCGTTACTCCAACTCAGTGGTGCCGAATTCACCTCCGAAAACTTCTCACAGTCAATCAGACCAGATGCGTCATAACCTTTCCCAGAACTATGATGGTAAGTTATTACTCTGATGGTAAAAAGATGTAGTGTATGGCACGCCCCAGTATTATTGTATGTTCTCTACAGGATTTTAAAGAGGTTTTCTGGGCTCAGGACATCCTAAGGATAGACCATAGTTCTACCGAACAGCTGTTCGGTAGAACTATGGAAATCCACACTACTTATTGAATGGGCCTGGACGCACTGTGCCAATTGGTTCAGCTCATCCTACCTATTATTTCTCTTTCAATAAAGTGTCTGCCATAAATACAGGTGGTGCCTCTGCCATTATACCCAGGAGGTGGAGAACTTTGAAAAGAGGAGTTTTAGGTTTGTGTCTTTCCCACCACATAAACTCTTTGTCGTGCTGGACTCCTTGAAATGTTCAACATGGCAGCACTGTACATTGACAGCCTCACAGTACAATCCAAAATGCAAGACTTGTAGGGCCCAGTATAACTGCCTTATAAGAATGCCAATAAAACCTGCCACACAGTAAAATTCATAGTGCCTACAGTATATATATATATATATATATATATATATATATATATATATATATATATATTGCCCATACATCCTAATATACTTCCTCATTCACAGGATATAATTAAAAGGATTATCCCAAGATTATAACTAACCACCTATCCACAAGAATGTGAATCCCTTATTGCCCTAGGAATGGAGCAGGAATTAAAGGGTCAAAATCTGATCAATATCAAATTAATGGGGTTCCAAACACTGGGGGGGGAGAACTGAGGTCCCTTGTGCTTCCAATGAATGGAGCAACAGTTTGCATGCTTAAAGGGGTATTCCACTCAAACATAACTTTTGATATGTTGCTGCCCATGGTGAGACTAACAATTTCATTGTAGTCTTCTTTGTAATGCCAGAAGGGTTAATCGCTGTGAGTTCATTAGAAACTTGACCTCAGAATAATCCTCCGAGTGTTACAATGTTACAGATAAAGCCTGCCATTGCCTTGTTTACATCAGCTGTCTCAGAAGGGAGAGAGGACGAGAGGGAGACAGAGAGAAAAGCTCATACACAGATTTTTGTGTCTTCAGCAGAAAGCAGCATCTCAGAACTGGAGGAAGGAGACTAAATAGATAATAACAAGTATAGAATGAATTGTTAGTCTCTCCATGGGCAGCACCATATGAAAAGTTATGTTTGAGCGGAATACCCCTTTAAGCATGCAAACTGTTGCTCCATTCATTGAAAGCACAAGGACCTCAGTCCCCCCCCCCCCAGTGGACCCCCATTACCTATCCTGTGATGACCCCAAATAGTTGTCACAAAAGAGTGCTTGTACAGCTTTCCCTCTCTTGTTCTGACAATTTTCCCTGTTTGGTTAAGGAACAGAATGGCCCTCTAAGGATGAACTGAAGGCAGTCTTATGTAAAACCTTGTAGACTCCACATAACACAATGTACACTACCCAGATCTGTGTTAGGGGAAGAAAACTACTGGAAAAGAATCTTTGATGTTTTTGCAGAATACGAGAGCTTGGTTTCTTCGTTGTAGTAGTTTTGTTTTGGGAACTGGAACTAGGCTTGAGAATAGGTGTTCTCACTCCCCTGGGTAAGCTAGGACTAAATATAAAGTTCCAGGCCTCTTAAAAGAGAGGGTTGGACCTAGCTTTGCAGGATTTGGTCTAAGCTAGAAAGAGGTTGAGCCTGAGAGACAGATTGAAGCTGTCGGTGGGAAGGTCAAGTGACCAAAACTCCTAGGAGTAGCTAAAACACTAGGAGTAGCTAATACAAAACAATGTTAGCCCTTGCACTTCCATAATCAGTGTATGTGGTACCAGCAATATTTGGCAAAAAAAAAACACCGTATACAAGTAAACTTACAATACTCAGACACAAGTTCAGCAGCCATACTACAACAGTACTTTTGTAGCTTTGGATGTAGGTACCAGGACACTGCACGTCACCACTTTGATAAAGAATTCACATGAATGCTGCATTGGGTAGCTTGGATATGGATTGAATGGAGTCAATGTAGGTTTAAAACAATATCTGGATGCAAAGCATTGAAAATTAGCTGTAAACATCCAAGTATATGTCTTCTACAGCAGGCATTTCCAATTGGAAAATATTCTGAGCAAACGTAGCCATACTATCCCATGCTTCTCCCTTATCTGTATGGAGACAGAAAGTTACACCAGTCTACCAGCAGCTGTCATGTAGCTTACGCTTCCTGTCCTGATGCCTATCATTAGAGAAGGAAGTCTATGTGGCTGGAGGACTACATTGCAGGTTGCACAAGTGAAAGGATTTTTAGGCCCTCCTAAAGTGTTTACCTTAGTTCCTGGACAATTCATCATAAGGGAGAGAGGAGGACACATGACGAATACATTTGCCACTAAAGGTTAATGTTTGACTACAATGCTGGAGAAAAAAATGCTTATTCCAAGATTTAAAAAAAAAAAACAACTCAATATCCATCAAGCTTCTGAATTGTTGTTATGACTTCCCCAAACATCCTATGATGTAATTGTGGATGTGAAATGTAAATGTAAGCCTGCATTATGTCACACAAAGCTTCCCCGGCCGATGTTGTGGTTTCTGCGGCTTGATGGATCGGTAAACCCTAAGAAACAGATAAAATGCAAATAGCAAACAGACAAGTTTGTTTTGGTTAATAGTAATCTTAAATGTTCATTTCCTTGGGGGCTGGTTGGGTGTAAACACATGTAGATTATATTCAGAGAGGGCTGAAGACTTTGTGATAATGTGTGTAATAATAACTCACACCTTTTACTAATTGCTTCATTGTGTTATGTCTGGTTCACACTTTGCAAACAATGAAAATAGCTCACTGTTTTATATATAGCTCCTATGCTGACCTATGTGTCTCCATGGTTACAGACTACAAACAAACCCTGTGTAGTCTGATCCTGTAGTCATACTCTACATCCTATGATATGACATCTTATCTCTCTGCTTTTAGGTATATATATATATATATATATATATATATATATATATATATATATATACACACACATTTTTAATAATGATCATTTGGCCAACAGTTATCTCTCCTGTGCTCTCCATAGAAATCAATGTTTGGCATGGGTGAACGTTCATGTGGTTCCTTAGGGGAGGGGTAAGCTGTCTGTCATGGCCCACCCTTCTTTTTAAAGATATCAGTGGAAAGTCAGGACACCCCCTTACATCTTTTGCTGTCAGCTTACACCACTGGTGGCTGGAGGGCTAGGCCAACTTGAGTATAAGGTCTATGGGTGCCTATACAGCAGGGCAGAACAGCGTAGCCTGTGAATCATGCCAATATAGTAGGAATATCCTGACCTCAAGAGGCTTCCCAAAAAGTTGCAAGCATCAAAAACTGATATGCCATTGACACAATGGTTTGCAGTTTTCTTTTCTGCTGTAGAGAAACATTGAAGTTTTGTGCGCCCTTGGACACCCAGTAATTTGAATGGCCATTATGTAATGCTCTTATATGTATCCTCTTATGACAGCTAATCACAAGGGAATTTAAGAAGAGGTGGTCAGCTACTCTTTGTGCCAGATTCATTGTAAAAAGGGGTCCACAAACTCTTTAGTGTCCATATTCAATGGTGCAGATTAACTATTGACACATTTTTAGTGCAACTAGCTCTACACCAAATGTATTATATTTAAGGCTTTTATGCATCATGAGACTTGTGCTTGAGATGATAAACCATGAAAAATTCTGGTGTAAACTTAGACAAAAGACATACAATATTTGGATACATTTGGAGCATTCTGAGACTGTCTAATCTATGTTTTCTAAGTATTAGACAATTTTAGTAAATCCTCTCCAATGATTTTTTTTTTTTTTTTACTTGCTGCATTGTTTATATTCTTCAACTAACTTTATTTTCTTGTCACCAGCATCCAAAAGGTATCCGACAGGAGACAACACATCAGATGGGTTCACAGGATGTTCTTCAGCATCATCGAGATCCAACACCCGTTACAAAGATGAGCACTATGGTTCAACAATGAAAGGCAGCAAACTGGAAAACAGAGGAACTCCAACCTATCACACGGTCAAAGAAGAGAACAAGATGGACTTCAGTCGATACCATCAGGAGAAGATGGCTGTTAGTGAGAAGCACTTTTCAGATCCCTTAAACAGTTCTTTTTTGCCCAAATCAGAATGTCTTCACGCCAAGACTGTAGGACATGTAAACCATCTGCTGCCAAGGCCGGTGGTCTATGAGCAGACGCGAAGGATCTGTATGAAGGAGCCCAAATACGGGCATGTCAATCTACGTCCAACTGGATATCATGAACTAGAGCACTCTGATAGAACGTCCACCAAACTTACTCACCATAACCCTGAACATGAGCACTTCAAACCCCGTGGCCAGATCCCCTACGTACCTCTAAATTACCACCATGTGTTATCCAAACACGGACATTGTCAGCCATCACCATGCACAGAACGAGAACACGGGGCGGAGAACTATGGCTATTCCTCCGAGGAAGTGAACTCATATATCTACAAAAACCAAAGTCCTTCATCTATTTCTTCTCCCGAAAGTCACCGAGAAGCTGCACTGCCCCATTATATCGGGACTTCAGTCATAATAACTAATGGAAGGTGACATTGGTCATTAGAGTTTTGGCTTTGTGATGGAAACTGGAATTATTTACAAAGAAGCATGAGAAAGCCCGGTGACCAGTACTTACCGAGCTGAACTGAAGGTCGTGAAAGGACAGACCTGCGTGTTCTCTTGGCAAGCCATATGTAATAGAACCTAAAAGGTCAGAATTATACAACCAGCTTCAGAGCAGCATTGTTACAGATTAATCTCTGGTGTAGACTGTGCCATTTGAGAAGTAATGTGCCAGATCATATTTTCCTCCTCTCCACTGCTCAATGAATAAAGAAGGGCAGCGGCCGAGACGCACAGTTTCAAATTTAATTATATGAAGGAAACTTTTTTTTTTCATCCCCTTAAACAACCTAGCTCCTTTAATCCCCTCTACCAGAAAGAGAATTTGAGCGCATGACGTGACAGATACAATGTCATGAATGTAGGGCGGCTGAAATTTTTCCCCTTTAATTTTTTTTTTGTACAGCCGGGAGACCCAAAGCTATATAAATTTCATTTCATAGACATATTAGGCAATAATCCAAATTAAGGTGGCACAGGATGTCTGAATTTTAAGTATTCCCAAGCTGTATAGCATAAGAAAATATTGGGATGTACAACCTTAAATTATACCGGCCAAAAAATTTAAAAAAATTTTCACTGTTAAACCAGACAGTGGGGGATTTGTCTGTTCACTTTATAATAACAATTTTTCTTGGCAGGCAATAAAGTACCAAAGACATTATTCTAGGGACAGATCTCTTCTGTGGCTTTAAATCCCATCTGCTAACAGAACATTTAGAAATCTGAACAAGGTAGACATGACCTAAACCGGTAAGATGATGTATTAGGACTATGAAGGGCTGACTATGCAGCTATTAATGTGCAACATTTTTAATAATAAAATAATAATCGTCTTTGTGGATATTAATAATAAACCAAAGACAAAGAATGGCGTCTGTGTTCTGTTTTCTATGCCTTTTTATATGATTACTGTGGTGGAGCAAAATTCCTCTAATCCACCAAACCATCGGTGTCACATGACTGCACATATCAGAAACATTCGATTTTTATTAATAAACATATACGTAATAACCTTACAGCAAACATTTAACTATAAAGCACTACACAAAAAAGAATAAGAAAAGCCATAACACTTAAAAAATTTACTACTACATATTATACATACATAAGAGCCAAAAAGTAAGCTAAAAAACCCTACAATATAAATTAGGTCATCCAAAACTGAGATATAGCTTCTAATGATTAGGTTAGATTATTAATACAATATCAAAAATAATTACACTATTACTGCTTTAAAGGTTTCATGTCATCTTAGTGGGGAGCTAAAGACCAACGTATTTTACATGTGCCCCAGCTTCCTCAGGGGTCAGATTATATTCAGCATGAATGGGACACAGTAGGTGCTGGATTTGTTGACATTCTGAATTATTATATGTTGATATCTGACTGCTAAATGAGTCAGGAGGCCCCTTTACAAGTAAATCAGGGAAATCAGGGGGTTAATTCGATATTATTTTAAGCATATGACCAGCTTTATTTTTCTGAGAAAGGATTTTTCGGGTAGAAGGACCCCGATATGAAAAATGGCTCAAAATATCCCCCTAGGTTTTGATCAGAAAAAAAAGTATTGTTGAAATTTAGTTAAAACTTTTTTTTTTTTTTTATTTGAGGGGGGTTGTTTTTCCTTACAATTTAATCCTGATATATTCTCCAGTTTAGTTTTTTAGCTTCTGGTCAAATATTGCAGTATACTTTTGGGGGTTTGTCATGAGTCATCCCTCATTGACACATTAGCCTCTATTATATTACTAATTCAAAAATGGCCGCACTTCTTGTTGTCTTTTATGCAAAAAAAAAAAAATGTTCTTAGCAAATGTGAACAATAATATTATCTTTACTATATTAGTACTACGGTATATCGGTAAGGAAATGAAATACATGAATTTCCTAAACAGGCCGTATACTTGGCCCCATGAAACACAACTATGGTCATTGTCCTAAATGACATACTGTATTAGATGCCCACATAAGTGACATGTGACCAAACTGCAATTTGCTCATTTTCCTCCAGTAACTTAGATTTGTCTTTATGTTGGAATTTGACCTTTATCCATGTAAATGAGCCGGAGGTGAATGGAAAATACTTAATTACCACAGAAAAAGTCATGTATTAACTATTCACTGCCCTGTGGAACGTATAACACAGGAGAGTGTAGACTATCTGACACAACATTGCTGCATATACCCATGTAGCAGAGCTAACCTGTTACGTGCAGATCTATTTTATGTCTATGGGACGGTAGGTTTTGTTCAGTGGGATAACAATCTACAGTATGTCAAGATTATCTATCTATTACATATCTACTACCACCTATCTACCTACCTATCTATCTTTCTATATATCTACCGTGGCCCGGGTGCTTAGGTGGTATACAACAGGTGGGCCCTGGTGTTTTACTGGGGCAGTTGGTTGCTTTGTGACTATAGTGTTTCTGAAGAAACCCTCAAAATCCTCAAACTGAATAGAAGACCACCTTTTGCCAAACCAGCTTACAGACTGTCAAGTTCGGTAGCATGAGTCCCAGGCTTTAACAACTGGGCGACACTAAGTCCTCAAGATTACCTAAGGAAGTCAAGCAGGTACCATTAGGATACTTCGGCTTAGGCCCTTTGCCTTACTGAGGATCAATCCCTTGTCTGTAGATTGTCCTGACTAAGGGTCCTATTACACGGCCCGATCCGTGCAGCCCTTGCCGTAAATACAAAATAATACAGTAATAACTTACCTTACCACAATCCCTGGTTTCCTCAGGCCTTCACCAGTGTCCTTGGAGGCCTTCCCCGGTGTCTGCAGCTCTGCCTTCTCTGCACTGACAGGCTGCTGGCCACTCATCCAATAACAGGCCGCGGCCTGTCTAGGTCAGTGACTGGCTGAGCAGCCAGTCGTCTGTCTTGACTTGTGAGCTGCAGACACCGGGAAAGGCCTCTAATGACACCAGAGAAGGCCCGAAGACACAAGGGAACATGATAAGGTGAGTTATTAATTTATTATTTTATACTACAATAGTAGTAGACCCTGACAGTGATTTTAGGTCAGCCCTAAACAATTTGCCAATGATCGTTTCATTGACTGATCGTTCCCTCTATTACACGGAGCGATAATCGGCTGAATTGTCCTGCTTTTGATGATTATCGCTCTGTCTCGTGATGAGACAGGAACGTTGCTGATTTTTATTATTTGCTTCACCAAATAAACCACCACTTGTTTTCACTACTTTGGAAGTGCTGCAATTCCTTGCTACTATTTGAAGAGGAGACGTGGATCCAGTCTCCATTGCTGGCACTCCGAACACTTGTTCCTGTGAGTGCACTCCGTTCTGCTGTTTATCTATCTATCTATCTATCTATCTATCTATCTATCTATCTATCTGCTATCTATCTATCTATCTATCTATCTATCTATCTATCTCCTATCTATCTAGTATCTATCTATCTATCTATCTATCTTCTATCTATCTATCTATCTATCTATCTCCTATCTATCTATCTATCTATCTATCTATCTGCTATCTATCTATCTATCTATCTCCTATCTATCTATCTCCTATCTATCTATCTATCTATCTATCTGCTATCTATCTATCTATCTATCTATCTATCTCCTATCTATCTATCTATGCATCCATCTTATATCTATCTATCTATCTATCTATCTATCTGCTATCTATCTATCTATCTCCTATCTATCTATCTATCTATCTATCTATCTATCTATCTATCTATCTATCTGCTATCTATCTATCTATCTATCTATCATCTATCTTCTTTCTATCTATCTCCTATCTATTATCTATCTATCTATTATCTATCTATCTATCTATCTATCTATCTATCTATCTATCTATCTATCTAGCTAGCTAGCTTCTATCTATCTCCTATCTATCTATCTATCTATCTATCTATCTATCTATCTATCTATCTATCTATCTCCTATCTATCACAGAAGTGTTTGTTTTCTACTGAGATTTCTCCTGTGTATGGATGGTGTAAGAAGATTTTATAGTGACCAGGCACATGGACTCACAAACACACTAACAGCCCTGGAGATTCTCTGGGTTCATTGAACAATTAGGGACCAACATTCATTCCTTACAGCCCATCAAACCTGACTGTAATAACCTGATATATGGTGGATGATTGCTATACGCACTACTCATGCCAAAAACCACAACCTAAGGATGTTTTCACACTAGTGCCCTTCCTTATCCCAGACACCTGTGAATATATTTCATGGTTTTGTGCTCTGTATAAACATTATACACTAATCTGGTGTTTGTACCTCTCTAGAAGGGGGTGGGGGAATATAAAGTTTTCTACAAGTCTTAACTTTCATGGGTTCCCCCTTGTTATAAACTGTGAGTAGATATACACTACCATTAATGGACACAGTAGCCATAGCAGTTAATGGGCCTATTAAACTGTCCCTTATGGATTTCTATCAAACCATTTACTCCTATGTTAAATTTCCAAACAGATTGTAATCCACCAAGGATTGTCCATCTTTGGCAATGTCAGTATGGAGAAAGGATTGTACAGACTTGCTTACAGAGTCCCAAGGCAAATGCCCAGGATCTATGAGTAGTCATGGCCAAAATGTACAGTATGGAGAATGGGGGCCTCTCATTACAAAAAGTAGAATATTGATACCATTCGGGGGTCATCACCTGTATGGAGAGATATTCTGACTCTGGTGGACCTGGCATATTAATATGGTGGATGCCTGACCAAGTTTCAATTAGTGTCTGGAGGGCTGTGCCTATAAGATGCCATGGCCAAATGTCCCATCATGCTTCATATATTGCAATAGTTTCCATAGAATGGATATGAGTAACACTGCCATAGGCCATGATGGAAGAATACATGGTGGTACTGTTCTTCACCATCTTCGGTATCCATGTATGTACACCAGTTGATCTCTATCTTACTAGAGAGATTGCACTGCCTATTGGGTTTTGAAATCCTGTAAATCCAATACCAGTTTCACGTACAGCTCCCAGCGGTCATGGGGTCTTTTGCTTGGACCTTCAAGGTTCTTGGTGACTTTTTCTTTTCCAGTATTTTTCTGTCTTGCCTCCTTCCACCTCATGAATTATCTTGAATTATCATGAATGAGAAAGAGTAGAAGGGTTTACCAAGAATCTAAGCCAATCTTGAAAACCTAAAAGAACCCGTAAAGAACTTGGCCATTATACTATAGACAACAGTCTATACACTCATGTAAAGAAGACAGTCCACAGATTATGTTCTCGAATGATTCCATCCTCAGGGTGTTGGGTTCTGTAATAAATTAAAGGACCATGTCCAGGTTGTCTACAAGACACTGAGTGGTTGAGGTCCTGACTTTGACCAAATGTGCCTTGGCATATAGAAGAAGCATGTTTTCTTCAGAATAATATTGCAACCTGGTGCCTAGCGGGAAGTGATGAGTCTGCCAGGTCATGTCATCATAGTACTCTGCATTTTCAGTCAATGTCTCATTGTTTTCTGGGCACTGTATAGATTGGCCCGGTCTGTGTTTGGCAATCATTGAGTTCTATATTTCTGCAGGACCATACACTCCATACATGTGTATACAAAGTGGGGTGACTGCAATAAGGCAAACAGTGTAAGCCCCAATGAGATCCATTGATCTGATTATTATGAGTTCATTCAAGAATTGGCAATTTTTACCAACGTCTTGGATGTATCTTTCAACTACTTAATATAGAGATGTAACATAAGCATCAATCAAAGTTGTGAATGCCAAAGTACATGAATGTGAGAGCACATAGCATTCATTGTGATACCACAAGTTTACATAGGACTGCAGTTTATTAGTGATTACATTCAGTCTGTTTCCCTGGACTTTTTTCTACTAATGAAAGCCTGGCACTAAAACGTGTTCTTTTTTCTAATTGTAATTTCTTTAATTACATTTTTGGTATATCATTATGGTAGATGCCATCTTGCCTGAGCTATTTTAACAGCATTTAGAGATATGCTTTACAGGAAGCCCCATAGACCATAGGTAACAATAGACAGGACCTGTTCCATTCAAGAAAGGCTTCTGGGTGTGAGGTCATTTTACACTGTTTTTTTTTTAAGTGTCAGGGACCATCTAAAGTGTTACTCCAAAGACTGAGACTGGCTCCAGAAAACTTTTAGACAAAAAACTCAAGTCTTCCAGTACTGATCAGCTGCTGTATGTCCTGCAGAAAGCCAGATGGTAGACTGTAACGCCAATCCCATGGTGGTTGGCCGAGATGTAGCCGGACCCTAGAGTGTTGTGTTGTGACGCCAGTGACCTGCCGGGCTGCTGATGGGTCCCTTGGGCTGTTATCACGGTGGGCCGTAGTGGAGTAGTGACCCTCCCGGACTATTGGCACTGCCACCCACAGAAAGGGGGAATGTCCCAAGGAGCATAGTGCTAGGTAAGGTTACTTGAAGGGAAACTGTTAGGAGCGCCTTGTCTTGCTTCCTCACCATACAGGAACCTGACTAAGACTACGTACTAAGGCCGGTTCCGCTGTCCCTGACAGGGGACCTAGCAGAGGGCCAGGGCCCAAAGGAACCACTGTATGGAGCGTTCTAGCTTGCGTCCTTCCCCTACAAAGTCCAATACAAAAGACCTCTACACTTCATCTACCCACATGATTTCCTATCTACAGCTCTCTGTAAGGTGGGCTGTGAATGGGTAAAGAGTGTATAATGAAGAAGTGAAGAAAGAGATCATAGGTCAGAAGAAGAAGATATTCCCATAGGTTCATAGATCCATGTGACATATAAGTAAACAATAACCCTTTCCATACTTCAGCCATGCAGCAACTGAGTATGCATACTTACAATAGCGACATCTAGTGGCGAAGCTTTATCACTACTACATCACCACTTACTCACAATAAGTACAGGCTTTTGCGAAGGGTGAACCAATAGCAACACCCATGGTGGGACAACAAACTACTATCTCTCCTGCATTGGACACTTACTCTTATGGACAGAGCTCCATACACCCCTTACTGCAGGACATACAGCAGCTGATAAGTACTGGAGGATTTGTGTTTTTGTTTTTCTTTACATGGAAGTTATTTATCAATCTATATAACTTTCTGGCAGTGGTTGATTTGGTAAAACAATTCTCATATACAGTGTGTTTCTCTTCTATTTTAATTTTCTTTTATCTTTCTAGGCCTTAAGTAGACATGAACAGAACCTGTGTAGGATCCCCATCAGGAAGCAGGCCAACAACTCATCCGCTTGTCCATACACACTGCAGCACAGTCCCCTATAAGAGCTGATGGACATAGCCACTTGTATAGACAAACTGCTGTGTCTGGGTAAACCAATACATGTCACTCCAACAAGCTCCACAGCCCCTTATATTAATGCTGATCGACAAGGTTTCCCAGATATCAGATCCCCATGACCAAACATTGATCTTATCCTAAAGGGAGGCCATTCATTTTTGTAGTCACAGAAATCCCTTTAACCCATGAACCACTCCTAGACAGCTGTGACTCCCCTAGGGGAGATGGAGTTTCCAGGCCATAGACCCCTATAAACACTGTTTTCCCTGCACTTCATATAGGAAATGCATTTATGGAAGATAGTAATAAACCTGCCCCACCAGGGAGTGACAAGAAACGGCTGCCATAGATTTCATATGTGCATATAAGTTTTTGAGATATTATCAGTTAAAAAATGAATTAAAAACATTGCTTTTTTTTACCCTCACTTCAAAGTTTCCACCAGGGTCTAATTTCTATCTAACAAGATAGACCTAGGGGGGTGCAGCAGGGGATAGAGGCCATGGGTCGGCCATTTTCAGTGGTACCCCAGATTGTCACAGTTGAGGTCAGGTGGGCATTAGGGCTTATTCAGGATTATCCCTTGTTCTGTGGTCTGGTATAGTGGTAGGGGGATGCACAGTAGATGTAGGTAGTAATGATTTCCCTGGAACACGCCCTGTATAGTGTCTGGTCTAATGGTACAGTATACAGTGAGCCCTGAATGGTGACGTGCAGGCATAGGTAGAGTTCCTTATAAGCGATGGTGAGGGGCAGAATGGTTACCTGTGAACAGTAGTGCATATATCATGTTCTTTCTACTTGTAGTCTTCGCATCCTAGATCATTTTTTTCTCTGTTGGTTTGAACACTTTAAATATCATATACCTAAAGTGACTCTGTACCCACAATCTGACCCCCCCCCCCAAACCGCTTGTACCATCGGATAGCTGCTTTTAATCCAAGATCTGTCCTGGGATCTGTTCGGCAGGTGATGCAGTTATTGTCCTAAAAAACAACTTTTAAACTGACAGCCCCATGCCCTACGGGAGTGGCCTAGATTGTGTATGCATTAGGCTGGCACACCCTCTCTGTCCCTCCCCCCCCCCGCCCTCCTCCTCATTAGGAATGCTCCAGGCAGATTGCCTACTATTCGTCAGCTGTGTCAGCTCGGCACTTGGGCTGGATCGTTAAGACACCTGTGCAAATGGTCAGCATAGAGAAAATGTTCCAGTGGCATTCCTAATGATGAAGAGGGTGGGGAGGTGGGGCGGAGGGGTGGTGCAAAGTTAGGGCACAGATACTCTAAGTCACGCCCGTAGGGTACGGGGCTGTAAGTTTAAAAGTTGTTTTTTAAGACAATAACTGCATCACCTGCCAAACGGACTGCAGGACAGAACTTGGATTAAAAGCAGCTATCTGAAGGTACAAGTGGTTTAGGGGGGTCAGATTGTGGGTACAGAGTGGTTTTAAGAGGCAAGGGGTCTGGTTGGCATTTTTTACAGGTCTTTTATCCATCAATGTGGCTCTCGCAGCATTTGCTTTTCTAGTTGTAGTTTTAATGACATGAAAGCCACGCTGCACTAGGCCTGGCCTGAAGCCCAGAGAGGTTGTAGTATATTTCTTCAGGACCCTCTTTCTTTCCTCTCTTCTGTGAAACACCAGGATACATTGTATTGTCGGCAGGAGCCAGCTTAGCCTCAAGTGATCCTGAGCTTAGGCCTTGCCAGGCCCACTCTTTCCGGAGGGGAAGAACAGCACTGAACTATTAGTACATCCTGGGTTAAAAGCAGTTTAATAACCCAGGAGCGGCAGGTAGAGATGGTCATCTGGTTTAGTCACTGCTCTCTGCCTGTCAATCATCCCCTCCGAGTATCCCTGTTTTCCAGGCGGTCTCCACCTTCCCCACGGAACGGGAAGGCATAGGGAATCAAATGACGAAGGTTCGAGGAGGTTGAGTTCAAACAAACCCAAAAATTCCTGATGTTCGATCATCTCTACTGAAGATCATCCGATCTTTTCAGAGACCGGCCGTTCCATTAACCGGCCTGCTCACGAAACGTCCGGTCTCTTACATTGTATAAACATAGCCTAAAGACGTATGGACAGCTAAAGGTCACTCTGGCCTGGAGATCTGGAACTCTACCCATTCAGCCCCTGGGTACAAAGCGGTCTCTTGTGAATGAGGGCATAACACTAACAGTCACAAGAGTGACTGACAGCACAAGGAGCCAATGGCTTCTTGCGCTGTCAACCGGCACCATATTTAACTAAAAGCATGTCATTAGATAGGTTGCCCACCTATGATGTCACAGCAGCTTACCTAATAAACACACACTGATGTCAAAGTAGCTTACCTGACAAGAAAAAACACTTGTGATGTCACAATTAGGTACCTTACTGAAATGCAGTTGAGTTGTCAGTAGAGATGAGCAAACCTCAAGCATGCTCGAGTCCATCCGAACCTGATCGTTCGGCATTTGATTAGCGGGGGCTGCTGAGGTTGGGTAAAGTTCTAAGGTTGTCTGGAAAACATGGATACAGCCAATGACCATATCCATGTTTTCCACATAGCCTTAGGGCTTTATCCAACTTCAGCAGCCACCGCTAATCACATGCCGAACAATCGGGTTCGGATGGACTCCAGCATGCTCCAGGTTCGCTCATCTCTAGTTGTCAAGCAATAGCGTTCCTTACTAAAATAGTCATGATGTCACAGCAGTGACCTGACTGGAACCTACTTGTGATGTCCTGCATTATGTTGATGACAATGGGGTGCCCCCTCCCTCGAAATCACTGTAAAACTGCTGTATTATATGTCTATAGCATTATCTTAGGATACTTTCCTGAAATCCCCTGCAAACCTGCAGCACAGGAATGTTGCTTTGTGTGATTCATCCGCAAGGCAGAATTTTGGCTTTCATACCATTCCAATCAATGAGGGACCCATGTTATTAACCAAGAGGTAATCAGCTCCCTATGTATACTGACAGAATCCCCACAATGCACCCTGAATAAACAGCCACACCACACCCTCCATGTGTCACTCTCGCCTCAGGACTGAAGTCAGCTGAGGACATGTCCATCATTTAGTGTCAAGTATTTTCACCGCTCTTATCCAAATAGCAGAGAGTGGAGCTGTACGGAGCACATTGGCAGATCACAGCTCTTACTTAATCCGTCCAAAGTAATTAATGTAATTTATTAATGCGGCTTCATTAGTAGTTAGCGGCCATTGTGATCCACGCGTGTTACCGAGCGTGTGCCAACACCAACAAATAGACACATACCTCCCTGTCATACCATGAAAGGCTATGGTATAGGAACACCGATTTATCTTTTCATCACAATGTTTTAGGCACTTTTATTGTAGTTATTTATAGGACTTTGGATAATTGACCCCATTCACATCTGTAACAATGAATTCTATTATAGTCAGTGTAGCTATAGTATTGCTTGTTTTTCAATAGGGAGCAAAACCCCTTTCTACCCCATGATGGAAATATACATCTTCAGCCAGATCGGGGACGTCATACATTGCCCTGTGGCAAACAGCAGGCTCAGAGAACTTAATGGGGGACATTTATCATTTTATGTGTGATGTGCAAAAATCTCCAGTTCGTGCTCAAAATGTATTATTAGGAGCACAGACTTTGATAAGATGAGCAAAACTGGCACATTGACTAATGTGGAGTTTCACCTTCTTCTGGATAAACATCACAGGACATTGGACTGAACTAGATGGATGACTACTACTTTCCATGGCATCCTAAACTATCCTCAGACAGCACTATGGAACGTACATGCAGGAGCAAGGCCACCTGTCAAAAGACAAGAGTCCCTGCTCCTGTATGCACTGAGCAGAGAGATATGCATTGTATGCCTTGCTGCTCAGTGAACATTTGCTGGACTATATGCTGAGCACCTGGCCAAGTGAATGTAAGAAGTTCAGCCACACGTTGCCAACAAGGACTCTTTTGTTTAACAAGAAACCTTCTTGCTGTGTATACTTTCTGTAGCACTGGATGTCACATCACTGCCATGTTTTTTGGTGACTACCTCTGCATGTGATGAGTCTGTGAGCTATACTGCTTTTGGCCTATTGCAAGATTCTATGGTTGAGGACTGGAGGACTGCATCAATGGTTGAACATTATAAAGCTTCAAATTAGTTAAAGGAGGAGACCCCCAAAGTTTATACAAATCCCCAATATACACTTATTATGGGAAATGCTTATAAAGTGCTTTTTTTCCCTGCACTTACTAGTGCATCAAGGCTTCACTTCCTGGATAACATGGTGATGTCACTTCCTGGATAACATGGTGATGTCACGACCCGACTCCCAGAGCTGTGCGGGCTGTGGCTACTGGAGAGGATGATGGCAGGGGGATGCTCAGTGTCCCTCCAGTGCCCTGTGTCCCTCAGTGTCCCCCTGCCATCATCCTCTCCAGCAGCCACAGCCCGCACAGCTCTGGGAGTCCATGTTATCCAGGAAGTGACATCACCATGTTATCCAGGAAGTGAAGCCTTGATGCCGTAGTAAGTGCAGGGGAAACAGCACTTTATAAGCATTTCCCGTAATAAGTGTATATTGGGGATTTGTATAACTTTTGGGGGGCAATACAATACTTTAAGGGTAGCTTCACACACACCGTATCACAGTGGATTTTCTGCTGTGGATCCGCAGTTGATTTGATCTAAATAACTGGACACAGCATCAAATCTGCACCATCAAATCTGCTGCGGATCTGCTGAAGATCTACTGTGTGTGAAGGCACTCTAATAAAAATTTTCGCCGGACTTCTCCTTTAAGCACCATGGATTGAACAGGATACTTGGCTTCCATATACCCAACCATGATTTACTGGTGTCATGTGACTGATGGGTTGATAATTTAGGCTATAAACTACATTCAAGGTCTTTATGTACAGCAATGAGAAAAGTACAAGCCATCTGACATAATTCTCTATTGGAAGATTTCCTACTATGTTATGATTTATGAGTCTGTGAGATCAACCATAACCGGTTTTTGGAATTCTATAACTAGAGAGCGGCTTATTTACATACTCATAAACAAGACATATATCATACATGACTAATGCTTCTACAGTATATGTAAATAGAATACGGTTTAGAGATCGGACAGGGTGAAAGTCCAAGGTCGGTGTGATACGGGTGTTTGTACAACTTTCTTCTGGTTTCCACAGATTAATAGGATTTAAAGAGGTTTTCCATTTTAGGGTTGTCACAAATCTGCAATCTGATCTCCAATATCTAAACTTGAAAGCAAATGTTTAATTTCCCTGCAGCACCCCCACAGGCATAATAAGCTGTTACATATTTTACATTGCGATAAATGAGCCATTGGGTCCTCCAAAGTCAGAGATGCTTTTTGAGTTGTTTTTCTCTCTTCTAATAGATAAGTGTCCTGAATTGGAAACTGATTCTATTAAAGTCATATTAATATGTGAAGGAAAAAAAAATGTGATTTACATGGATCTGACTGGGACATAGGTATAGAACCTGCTTTTAGGTTAAAGCAATGATGTGTATGGTAGATACCACTGGGTACTGACTGATTAAAGGAGTTATACAGTACAATTTAAAAAACAAAACATAGTTTCTTGCAAAAATACTGTGCTCAGGATGTGTACAGTATTACAATTAAGTTCTATTAACTTCAATGGAGCTGCAATACAAAATACAAATTGTGGATAGGGGTGGTGCTGTTACTGAAGGATAGCAGCTATTTTTTTTCTAAATCTGGATAATCCTGTTAAACACATGGCACTATATTTTATGGATCAGTGAATAAGCAATATACACAGTGTAGCTATACTATGACTAATGTATTTTGTAGTACAGCGTATGGCATTTTTTTCTGGTTAATAAGTATGGAACCATTATTTTCTAAGACTATTATATACTAGGACACTGAATATAGCACTATTATTTTCTGGATAATAATAGTATGGTGCTACTATTTTCTCATTAAAGCATTGAATATGGCACTATATTTTTCTGGTGCCCTGCGTACAGCACTAGTAGTTTCTGGAGAACTGAACATGGCGCTATTATTTTCTGAGACTGCAATCGGTGAAAAAAAGCAGACACTCACCTCCAAACCCAGACTAATTTGTTTAAATATAATTTATATTCCACTCTATACTGGTCTTTTTAATGGGGCACTGATGATGACACAATTACTTTTGGGGGCACTGTGTGTTGCCTCATTATTTTTTGGGCAAAACATAACATAAGGACAATGCGTTCCGATGAAGTATCTTTTCTGCAGCTCCATTCTTTTTTGGGTTGTCAAGGATTGTGGAACAAGAAATAATGTTCCAATAGTTGGAATTGATCAAAAACTGTTCTATATCAGAGGTGTCCCCTTGCCATAGAAAACAAAGCCTATCAAAATATTACGGCGTAATAGTATAGCGGTGTTGAGGTTGAGATTTAATTGATTCATCTTCAGAAACCCCCATGAATAAAGTAGTGCAGGATAGAGTAATTGTCCCCATGGCCGTCCACTGTATCTTATGGTATATGGTGCTCTTTAGAGATGAGCGCAACTTGAGCATGCTTGAATCTGTCGGAACCCAGAAGTATCGGCATTTGATTGCCAGTGGATGAAGAAGTTGGGGGAAGCCCTAGGGAGCCCTGGAAAACATGGATGCAGCCATAGGCCATAGGCTGTATCTATGTTTCTAGGCAGACTTTAGGCTGCATTCAACTTCTTCACTCACCAGTAATGAAATGTCGAGACTTCCAGGTTGGGCGGACTCGAGCATGCTCGAGTTGTGCTCATCTCTCATGCTGTCATATACAAAATAGTAATTTTTTAGGATTACAGGAGCAGGAATAGTTGCCGGAATATGAGATATACCAGGAAAAGGGTGAGAGAGTATTATATAGGGAAGTATCAGAAATATAGTGGACGGTGCCAGAAGAGAAATGTTTGGGGCAGAATTCCAAAGTGGGTCCCATGATTACTTGTTAGTTCCCTGTGCATGGCGCAGTCGGGGCTTGACTCTTGCAGGGAATGATGTTTCGGTGCCATGAATTAACATCAGAGGAGGCATTACACTGAACCTGGTCCACGGAGAAAGCGTGGGGAAGACAAACAGCAGAGTCTGCAGTCAGGAGTGAGTTATGGCAGCCGCAGCACTACTGACAGCTGGCTGGATGTAAAGGCTGAATTGTTGCAGAGTTTAACATCTCGCTGAACTCAATTTATTTTCTTTCGTCTTCAGCGATTCCACCCGATAACATATCAGTAGTTTTTGGTGATCATTCACACATGGCTGATTAACATAATATTTGACCCTTTTCTATAAATTGTGTATTGGCCATTGTAAAAGTTACCAGGTATTAACCCTAAAGTTTAAAGTTATCTTGTATTTGAAAGTTATAGTGAGGAGCTCATTGGAGCCCTGGTTAGGTGAGAGGGACAGTGCTGTGGCCAGTGATTGGCTGAGAAGCAGCATCTTATTCTGACCCTGGCACCAGGAAGCGTAGGGAAGAAGTGGGGACTGGGATATCAGTGGCTGCAGGGGAGCGAGGGAGATGAGTACACACTGTTGTCAGTATAGAGTATAGAGCTAAAATCAGACTCCCCTCCTCCAGGCTGTGCTGTCCTGCTCTGTGGTGAATCTGTCCATAAGATGGCCAACATGGAGGAGCATGTGACCATGCCCGCCCCCTGTGTCCTCCATAGACATATAGAGGCTCAGTGGTGGACACTGGGGGGCGGGGCATGGTCACATGCTCCTCCATGTCGGCCATCTTATGGACAGACTCACCACAGAGCAGGACAGCATAGCCTGGAGGAGGGGAGTCTGATTTTACCTCTATGGGGTACACAGGGAGCTGCTGTCAGTAAGTGCAGTAAGTACACTTATACTAATACTGTACACTGAGCAATTTTACTATAAAGTGGCCAACGCCTTTAAGTTTCAACTGCCTGATTCTTTTGTTCCTGGGGTGATAAGCCATCCCCAGTGGAATCTGATCACGTATGTAACACGTATAGCTTGGCCAAGAAATCATTTGTATCGGGAGATTGGGAGAAATTACTGTCAGCTGAATGTTCATGTTCCAACAGCTATTGAAGGTGTAAAGGGGTATTCCAGATACATGCAAAAAATTTTAATATATATTGCTGGGGCTGCAGTGAAAATAAAACAACACTTACTCGTCTACCTTGGTCCCCCAGGATTTCCCTGTGATGATTTCCAGCTCTGCGCTGGTCATGTTGGCTGCTTCTTAGAAACACAGAAAAATAGAAGATTGCCGGCAGAAAAAGACCATCTGGTCCATCCACTCTGCCCTTTTAGTATTTTCTTTCTTTTTACGTTAAGATAGATATACAATCCTCACAAAAAGTTAGGGGCATTTGGCCTGCAGGTGAAATTCAAGGAAAAAGCAAAAAGTTCACACCAAAATGACATCTAAGTAGAAGCATGCAATGGTGATTTCTTCCTCTCAAGCAATAATCCATTAAAACAAAAGCCAATAACAGAAATCCAAAATGGACCCCCACCTCAGCCAGTAATTGTCACTGCCGACACAAGTCTGCCTTGGAAGTAGCCGCTAGTTTGACCAACGGGGAATCAGAAGTCAAGTGCCCTGGCAATATATATAACATTTTATCTGGAATACCCCTTTAGGCTATGTTCACACAGCGTAAATTAACGGTCGTTGTTTTCACCCGGCCGGACACGTACGCCTGAAACTACGGCCGTAGAAATACGAGCATACGGGCTAGTCGTGAAACTACGTCCGTTGTTTAAATTTGCTTCCTAGCATGTTTCATGTTTCTGTTTGATGTCGTTCTAAAAGTATAAGGTTAGGTTTGTTACATACAGTACATGTAGAGGTCTAAATGACAATCATCATCCTTCCGCCTCCCCTATGAGATGTAGACACCAATCTATATTTACACATTTCTTCTTCTTCTTCAGCCTCAGATCTGATGCCTGACATCTTGGCCATCCAGCTGTGTTATATGGGCGGGGGGCTCCTGTAATAGCTGCTGCTCAGAAGATACAC
Organism: Dendropsophus ebraccatus; assembly: GCF_027789765.1. Lineage (NCBI taxonomy): Eukaryota > Metazoa > Chordata > Amphibia > Anura > Hylidae > Dendropsophus > Dendropsophus ebraccatus. Next base: position 61,476,170 of record NC_091464.1, on the reverse strand, counting down.
AGATCCTGCACAGAGAAGGAATTCTCTTTGGTAAAGCTCATTTTCCCCCAGACTAAATGGACTTGATGACAAACAGCATTTCTCTTCTGCTAAAAGAGGCGGCTGCGGTTCTGGGGAGATTCCTGTAGGATCTCCTCCTCCTCTGACATCTCCACACTTCATTAGTTTTCATTTGTAAGAGGGAAATTAAATAATAACATTGTTCTTCCATAAAGGTGATTCACAATCATAAGGGCTGTTTCCTATTAACTGGAAAACCCAACATAAGAGCCGGGAACAGAGGAAGAAGGAAAGGGAGTGAGACAGTGAGGGGTTGGAACTATAATGTTTAAGATTTTTGTAAAAGAAAAAAATAAATAAATATATATCTGTGGTACCTTGGTTTAAGAGTAACTTAGATTGAGAGTGTTTTGCAAGAAGAGCTCACAGTATTTCAAAATTGTGACTTGGTTTAAGAGCATTACTTTGATTTAAGAGCTCCCTGTACTGGGTGGGGGCACGGGTGGGGGTGGGGGGCATGGTCTGCACAGGGTGGTCTACAGCCCTGTACTCTGACCCAGGAAGTCTCCCTCACCTTCCAAACCATAGAAGATCCACTTCAGGCTGGGGCTTGCATCAGGGGACAGGACCACATCTGCCCTGCTCATTGCTTCATGCTCCCTGCAGTCTCTGTCAATCCTTGTGTTCCCATCCTCTCCATTCCTGCTATAATGTGCCTGGACTTACACTCAGCTATACACACTACTACTGCTATACTGTGCCTGCACTTACACTCAGCTATATACACTGCTGCAATAATGTGCCTGCACTCACACTCAGCTATACACACTGCTGCTATAATGTGTCTGCACTCACAGCCATTCACATTGCTGTATGGAGAGGTTTCTGTCACTGTCCTCCTGCACACTTCCTGATTGGTCCATGCTGAACACACGCCCCTTCCCCATTGTGATCATGTGACCACACAGACCTCTGACAGCAGCCCTGCGTCTGTATTCTAGCCTGTTGTACTGCGCTACTGCATTATGGGGATCTACAGTTCCATCCTATCTACAAACTTCTGCTGTTTTTCAGGTTTATAAAGTTACTATACATTATACACCACATGCTGCTTGCTATACTGTACAGTAACTTATAGTATGACATATTCAGCTGCTTCTGTTTTATTAGTTTAAATGTTATTCAGGATAAAAAAAAAATATTTTTGGGGTGTGGAAGCAATTGTCTACATTTTTTAATGGGAAAATTTGCTTTGGTATAAGAGTGGATTTGGATTACAAGCATGGTCGCAGAAAAAGCAATAAAAGTGGATATTGTGCATTACTAATAAAATTTAGTCTTGATCCATGGCAATTCCGTTTGTCTGAGGGTTCAATGTATTCTGAACAGAGAAAAGAGGAGTAAGCTGCTGCCAGACAGCTCTGGAGGTGTCTTATGTCTCCAAGAATAAAAGGATCAGGCAGTAGAAATCCAGCATGCCTGATCCCTACCTGCCCTGACATGATGGAAATTGGCAGGTTGACTTTTTCTAATGTCTATACTAGGGGTACTGTATGCCTTTACTATATGCCTTTACTAGGGGTACTGTTGAGAAACAAAATTGTTCTCAAATTAACTAGTTACAGAGAGTTATACAGTGTGCAAATGACTTCTATTTAAAAATCTCAATTCATCCAGTACTTATCAGCTGCTGTAGGTCCTGCAAGAAGTGGTGTTCTTTACAATCTGACACAGTGCTCTCTTCTGCCACCTCTGTACTTGTCAGCAACTGTTCAGAGCAGTAGAAAATCTCCATAGAAAACCTCTCCTTTTCTGGACAGTTCCTGACACAGACAGGGGTGGCAGCAGGAGGCACTGTGTCAGACTGGAAAGAATACACCATGTCCTGCAGGACATACAGCAACTGATAAGTAATGGAAGACTTGACATTATTGAATAGAAGTAATTTACAAATCTGCATAACTTACTGAAACGAGTTGGTTTGAAAACAATTTTGAGTACACCTTTAAGGGCCTTTTACACTGTCCGATTATCAGCCAGGAGTGTTGCTAGAAATGCTCCTGCGGCTGATAATCGAGCCGTGTAAAAGTGACACCAATTAGCTTTATAGTTGTCCGCCATACATCGTCCTGTGTAAACAGGGTTATGTGCAGCCGATAACAACAGTGCATATGTATATAAGATATACTGTAAATACAGAATATGTATACATTTGTGCTGTCAGTTTAAAGATCCCAAGCAGAAGTATACTTACATCCGCCTTGCTTTTGATCTGGCATCCAATTCATCCACACTCTGGCTGTATTTTTAGGCCCTGCCTACACCAGAATGATTGACAGCTGGAGGAGGTGGGGGCTGAAGATTCAGCCAGCAGAAGGGAGACCTGAATGCTGGATCACAAGCTGCATGGATGTAAGTACACACTGCTTGTGATCTGGAAACTGACAGCACAGATATATACTTGTAGAGATATATATGCCATCAGTTGCCTTGGCTGCATGAACGATACAAGGATTGTTTGTGCAGCCCAGGCTCCTCGATTTCTCATGCTGTGTAAAGGCACTGTAAAGGAACAGCAAGATCATCGCTCATTTGTGGCCCCCAAGGCCAACAAATTTGTAGGTCTAAAAGATACCTCCCAACTTTATGGACGGACAGAGTCACAGTTGTGGTTCAGTCTAGGAACATTTTAGACATTTCTATACTTTTTAATTCAAGGATGCATTTACACATACAGGATCTGCTGTAAACTGATGCATTGAGTTACACTGATATTTGCAAATCAGCAGCAGATCCTGTACGTGTGACTACATCCTCCGGTCCCATTCACACATCAGTAGCTCTGTATGTAATTACAGCACCACAGACAGGATTACAAATGTACTCCAATAACTGTCCGAATTTGCCAGGACCCACTGAATTGTATAGGTGACACAGATGCACAATGGCTTAATCATTTTTTTGCAGCATGGATCATGTCCCCAAAACGGATCCGTAACATCTGATGCGTGTATGGGGCCATAGAAATCAATGAGTTTGCATGTGTGAAATGAAAGGAACATGGGTCTAAAGTAGGGACTGTCCCTTCAAAAGAGGGACACTTGGGAGGTATGGTCTAAAAAGGACCTTAGGCCACAGGTCTAGGCAAACACAATCTAATTAAACTGATGACACAGAAATAGTTGAAACATTCATTAGGAGTAGATTGGGGAAACATACACAGTATAGAGAGGGAAAAAATTGAAGCTTTTAGAATTATCTGGATTTCTGCTTTGATTACAGTTTCAGAAAGAAAGTTAACATATTTTTCTTAATGCAGGATAACCCCTTTGGGGTCAAGATTCTGACTTGGCCATCTCAAAACACATTTCTACATTTTTACTTTTATCTCATCTCTCCATAGAACCCTTCCCCAGAACAATGGAGGCAGACCATGTGAACTTATGGGACCCTTGAATTGGAGAATGCCTGGGGACACATGACCATAGCTATTTCCTATAAAATCAGTTGCCCCGGCCACCGCCACTTTCAATCATGCTTTCAATCCCTGCTATGATTCAGAATAGAGATAGATGGACTGAAGCTATCCTTGGAGCATACGGAAAACAGATCACTGATCTCAGGGAAACCAGCCAAAGATAACTCTGTCAGCTGCAGGCTAAAGCGCTCCATACAGTGAAATCCTAGGTGTATTGCTCCCTGGGATATATGATCCTGAACAGATCATTGTATTACTAACATAATTTTGTTCAGCCGTTCTCCTAATATGCAGGAGAATAGGATTCTTGCCACACCCCTTCCCCCACCACCCTCCAGCTGCTGATTGACAGCTGACTGCCTATATACAGCATAGATAGATAACTGCCAATCAGCAGCTGGTGGGTGGAGTTTTCTGCTTCTCATGAATATTGAGGACTACTGGGCTCATGCACATAATGGAGAGGACATCTTATTGTCCATGTTATTCAGGATGATATCTCCGAATCAGCTGCACAGAACAATGTAAGTGATACATCATTTTGTTCAGTTTTTCTGTAACTAGTTTATGTAACCCAAGGGCCTGATCACACTGCGGAAAAAAGGCAGCAGAACAGCCAAAAGGAATCCCCGACACGGACTCTGCTCGGAATCCTGCCTGCCTTAGTATCTTAATGTTATGACATGACAATGAGCAGGGCAGAGGCGCCCTATACATTACATTAAGACACTGAGGTAGGGAGGGTTCCACTCGGAATTTCCGCCTGTTTTCCGCAGTGTGAACGGGCTCTTAGATAGAGTCTCTTTATGATGGCTACTTTTCAGTTAATAAAAAACATTCATATTGGAACCAGAACCATAAACCTCCATAGACCTAGTGCTGCTGTATCCAGCTATACAAACAGGACTGGACTGTTACATTACATTGTAACAGATATCAGGAGAGGAGAGATTTGTGCTGCTGCTGCATGTAGCTCACAGAAGTTAGGGTCCGTTTACACAGAAAGATCATCTGACAGATTATCTGCCAAAGATTTGAAGCCAAAGCCAGAAACAGACAATAAATAGATATCTGGTGATAAAGGAAAGCCTGAGATTTTTCCTCTTTTCAAATCCATTCTGGCTTTGGCTTCAAATCTTCGGCAGATAATCTTTCTGTGTAAATGGACCCTAAAGGCCCTATCACACGGAACGATTATTGGTCGCTACGGCCGATAATCGTCCTGTGCAATAGAACACAACGATCAGCCGACATGAACGATGTCGGCTGATCGTTGTAGTCGTTTGTCTTTCAACAAGTTGAAAGACAAACGACTCATATAGCAGCGATCTGCTACTGGCGCTCTATGAAATAGGAGCAGCGATGCTGTGGGCTGCCAGGACAATTAAGCGATCACCCGGGCAGCCAACCCCCCCCCCCCCGGCTCTCAGCCGCTCGTTTGCTCCTCACAGTCACTCCGTGTAATAGGGGCTTAAGTTTAGACTGGATTAAATTGTAACAAACTCTCAGCTGTGAGAAGTATTAGATTTGTACAAGTTTACAACCAGACCAGAATACTCCCATTTACTGACATCAAACAGAGATCTTAGGAAGGATGTGAACACAGATTATGTTACAATGTTACAGAATGTTAATTTGATGTTACTTCTGTATATTACTATATGTTGATAATCGCAGATGACCCACACCCTGCCATTCAGTGCCGGATAGCAGGCACTTACGTCACTGATACAGATTCTTCCTCCTCCGTGTTCTTGTGGTTCCAGTTTCCCCTTAATGTTCTCATTCATTTCCATGATGAAGTGTTAACATGATGCAGCTGTAGGTAGCGGAGGGTCTGGTGCATTGGGGGGGCTGTACACTTGATACAGTTTCTTACAATTTTTGATCCGGTATCTGTTACTGCCCGTCACACATAGACATCAGTGCAGTCATAGTGTAGCCATGGATGAAGTATATGACGGTAGTATGAGTGGAGCAGCAGTGGTGAGCTAGATCCATGAGGACGGATTTATGACCAGAACAATCTGCATTATATATTAGTTACATACACTTGCTTTCATATGTTAGAGAGGCAGATCTATAGGGAAGAGCTTAGGATGGCAATGACTCCCCATGGGCAGTGTAGAATGGGCCCAATACCATGGGCCATTTCTAGAGTGGCCCCATGGGCACTGGGTATGTGTCCAAAGTAACTATATGAGCACAGGCTTTATTCACAGCAGCCCCTCAGGTACAAACTACATCCAGAAAAGCCCCATGGGCACCGGCTATATCCAGAGAAGCCCCATGGGCACCAGCTATATCCAGAGAGGCGCCATGGGCACAGACTATATCCAATGGAACCCCCTGGGCACATTCTATGTCTGGAGCTGCCCGGTGGATACAGGCTGTCCATAGAGACCCCATGGGTACAGTTTATATCCAGAGCAGCCCCATGTTACCGGCTATATCCAGAGTGACCTCATGGGCACCGCTTTATCAAGAATAGCTCCATGGGTACAGGCAGTATCCAGAATGGCCCCATGGCTACAGGCTAAATGCAGAATGCCCCATGGCTACAGGCTATATTCAGATTGGCCTCGTGGGCACAGGCTTTATCAAGAATGGACCCATGGTCACCAGCTATATCCAGAGAAACCCTATGAGTAACATATAACATAATTTAAAACTAAAAAAAAAAAAATTAGAAAGAACTGTAAGGCTGTATTTTTTTTTCCCGGTGTTCACTGTGCGGTATAAATGAGTTAACTTTTTGAGGACAGGAAAATTATGGCAATGCCAAGTTTAGCTTAAAAATTGAAAAAAAAAACAAAAAAACAACAACCCCATTTTTTCCTAAAAGGGGGGGGGGGGGGAAGGGGGCTCTTTTAAACTTTCTACCAACCAAGGAACATGTGATAGTTTGTATAATACACTGCAATAGTAGCATTATCCCAATATTCAAAATATGAATATGAAATATGAATTTGAATACACTTTCATATTATTTAAAGAATAGAAATTAAGAAAGAAGCTTTTTTTCTTTCTAATAAGATATATTAGTGTTTCACATTCCTTTGATTGATTTAGGAAAAGTAAATTTTTCTTTAGTCTGTACACCATTCTAATAGCACCGGCTATCCCATGGTTCCTGATTCATTAACAGAATCCAAAATGACAGTAAACACTGACACCCAATACTGTTGAGCTGCAATACCAGGTGCAGCCTATGGAGGAGCTGTTTCTGATGCTGTAAGAAAAATCCTTATTTCTAATGGCAAATTCTATATTTGCCCTTCGCAGTAAGATTATTAACCCCGTATGTGAGGGGTTATTTTTTTTTGTATCCCTACTCCTCCACCAGCCATAGACGGCCCCGGCCAGCAGAACACGTTATTTATTGCATATCAGCGCTTATATAAATTCTTAGCCTCTATAAACCTCATAAACCATCTCTGATTTATATATCCTGAAATCAGAAACAAATTAACCTTTTTTTTTATCTTTCATATACAATGAAATTAGTAAATATCTAAGCAGATTGAAATGTGCATGGTTTATAGAGAATCTCCCCGGGGGCCCATGAAATCTGCTGCTATTCATAACCGGGTCTGCGGGGACGCTTTAATGGTAGACGTGCAGCAATAATTCCAGCGGCCTTACACAATAGGATATTATATTCTTTCTGGAGTTTTTTTTTTCTTCTTCCCTGAAAGTTATTTGCGTTAAATAAATAAAATGAAATGACCAATTTGAAAGTAATGTATCCTGAGCGGGGGGCCGAGAACCTGTGAGCGGAGGGGGGCCGAGAACCTGCAGCTGCACCGAGACCAGACAGTAGGATCTCTGCCGGGTGCGGTGAGGAAAAACTCATCTTATACCTATGAGAGTGAATATGCAGCAGTATCGCACTTGTGTATTATGGGGAGGTCCCAGTTCTATATAAATAACGATTAAATCGTGGTTCTATAAGGTTTTTATACATTTTATAGGTTCTTTGTTGCCCATGGCAACCAATCACAGCTCAGCTTTCAAATATTCATGAGGCCTGGTAAAATGAAAGCTGAGCTGTGATTGGTTGCTATGGGCAACAGAGGTCATTCTTACTAGATACTTGTTGGCTGTCACTTAATGTCACTTGGTGGCTGCAAAACTGTACATAGCTAGTCCTGTTGAGAATTGTATACCTACTAGACAATGCTCTGTGAGCTAAACAGCCCGGGCTCAAGACTGATACATTGTACATAGCTAGTCTGTCTCTCAGCTAAGAAGTGATACAATTGGGTCCCTACTAGACAAGGTTCTCTATGCAGAGGCCTGGCTGTGGGGGAGTGACTGAGCATGAACTCAAGTGAGCATGAAGAGTGACAGGATGTTTAAAGGGGAACTCCGGATAAGAAAAACTTGTTTTCTATTAAAAGTACATTACAAGTTATATAGATGTGTCTATACAATGTATTACTGTATCTGTGCGGTTCTGCCACACTGGTAGCTGATAAAAATCCCACCTTAGGAGACAAATATTCCATGCCTCTGTCTCACATTGTGTGTGTTTGCTGATGATGCAGACAGGGGGCAGGGCGTGATGTCACAGGAGGCCTGGCTGGATCCACCAATCCCCTGACTGATTCACTATCTCTAACCAGCCAGAAGCAGGTGGAGCACTAATTTTACTGATTGTGATGGGTGGGGGACTGTGATGATCAGCTGAGGGAAAGCATTGCATTCTGGGAACTGCTGAACCAGGAAGGACAGAAACACAATACAGAACAAAAAAACCCTAAACAAATGGATTTTTGGTAGTTTCAAAACTGGAATAGATAGGTAAGTAATGCTTTATGCTTCTGCAGAAGTTTCATTTTTTATAACCTCTACCTGGAGTTCTTCTTTAAAGGAGTGACTGAGCATGTGTGTCCTTTAGCCTCTGCTCAATAGTATCTCAAGTTGTAAATAATATTTTAAACAAATTTTTGCCCACCAACTCAAAATTACGGACCTTTGGTCCTATATTATTACTTAAAGTGACACTGTCACCTCCTTTTTGCATTCTGACATCTCTACACATGTATAAAGGGTAAATTTAGCGGTTTTCATACCCTATTTTATACCATACGTCACGGTGCTAGTTCAAGTAAAAAGTCATGTTTTATCAACTGCAAATTGTGTTAAGTGGGCGGGGCCTCGCGGCATTAGCACCACTTAGCCCCACCCACAACGGCACAGTTGACCCCGCCCCTCACCGGCCATTGAAACACGCTGGCCGAAAGGTCTAGACTCCACCCCCTTTACGTTGGCCAACCAATGGGTGTGCCAACGGTGCCATTGTGGGCGGGGCTAAGTGGGCTAATGCCACGCCCACTTAATACAATCTGCAGTTGATAAAAGGGCACTTTTTACTTGAACAAACACCATGACGTATGATATGAAATAAGGTATGAAAAACGCTAAATTTACCCTTTACACCTGTGTAGAGATGTCAGAATGCACAAAGGGGCTGACAGTGTCACTTTAACTGTGGTCTCGAAAAGCTGTAATACTTCCTCTTCTAGTTGCATGGAGTGTGACACCATCAGCACCTGTGCTATGGCTTAATGCAACTTAAATGTTGTTTACACTTTGTTAAGCATAGTGCTCTAATGCATTAACAACACATTATTAAGCAATATTGTCAATAGTCTTGATAAAAAAAACATATTGTTTTGTGTCTATAGTTCTCATACAGACCCATGTGACTAAGTTTCATCCTGTAGTCATGCCTCCACCCATTCTCTATCCAGTATCCACCTAATGTATGGGAAAAAAAGGGAACTAAAAGGAGAAAGTACGACTACACAGGCTTTGACTGTAGTCTGGAGACGCTGAAAGCCCTATTACACAAAGCAATTACTGGCCATATTTGACCGAAACTGACTGTTACGGTCGACAATAGCTTTGTGTAATAAAAGACAATGATCAGCCAACAAGCACGGTGTCGGCTGATCATTGTATTTCAACAGGCTGAAACTCCATCGATCAGCCTGTTAACGATCTGCTGCCGTCGGTCGGCGTAATAGAAACAGCGACAGGAGACCGCTGCTGTCTCCTATAGCCCGGACAATTTGACGATCACCCGGGCAGCCCCCCACAGCTCCCTGGGCTCTTACCCGCTCCTCCTCACTCACTGTCGGTGTGTATAATAGCGACGGTAGCGGGTGGGGGAATGAGGAGGCACAGGTCAGCACTCGCTTGCTTTCCACATGACCTTGTGTAATAGCCACCAGTAAACATTCATGCAAGCAAAACCAATGGAATAATTGTCCTTTATTTTTATGTTAACTATAGTCATCAGTGCACTAGATCTCCCAAACCCCTGAGCACCTGTAAACATGTCCCTATGCAAGTCAGTCCCACTACCGGCCATATTGTAAGCATATACTGTATTCTCATACCAGCATCATATAGATTTCGCAATATAATAAAACTAATAAAGGCTTAATACATCATAATATGAGGAGTAATAACCTAAAACCATCCATGTGGTATTAAAAAATATAGATCTATCTATATCAGACAATGACCATAGCCGGCCACTGCTTCTGGGAATGTCTATGTTTAAGAGAAATCCTAGGAGTTGCTATATCCGGATTACGAGTGCTTTGGTATAATCAAGTTTCGGATCATGTCAAAGGAGTTGCCGTCAGGATGGACAGTGACCACGTCTTTTCCTTCCTGGAGAACTTGGAGAAACCCGGAGTCATCGACTCCAACAATCCAAGCTAAGGGGCCGTCCTCACCGCCAAGTCGAATCTGCTGCCCGCTGAAAAGATAAAAAGATAAAATAAAAAAAACAATTAAAAAGAAAAACACTGGCGTCATACAGTGAAGAGTTAAATATGCAAAAGAACACTGCAGAGACACCATCACATGTCTCGACGTCAGTAAACTAGCCAGACCTTCCCTCCGGGAAGGAACAACCAGGCCAAAGGCATTCTCCAATCAAGGAAAACACCTAAGCAAGGTATCCATCCACAGACAGCTGTTTCGGGGTTTTTGCCCCTCATCAGTGTGGAGTAGGTTTCTGGCTAGTGGGAGCAATGACTAGTAAGTGCATGTTTTCCTTGATTGGAAAACGCCTTTGGCTTGGTTGTTCCTTCCCGGAGGGAAGATCTGGCTAGTTCACTGACGTCGAGACATGTGATGGTGTCTCTGCAGTGTTCTTTTGCATATTTGATTTCCCAGGGGGCAATGTTCTAGAATACAATGACGTTGAGACACGTGATGGTGTCTCTGCGGGGTTTTGGTTGGACGCTGGTCAACCAGCGTCCTTTTGCATACAGTGAAGAGTTAACTGCTACCAAAAAAATGAAAATCATCTATAACATAGTGCTGAGTGCTGGTGCGTACTTTTGTCAGACTGAATAGGGTCTGCGCTTCCTGCGTGCATGGTTACAGTACGATTTCTACACAGTGACAAGCAGTGGCTAGGATCTCATTGACTTAAATAAATAAAAAAATTCTGCCGGAATACCCCTTTAAGAATGACCAATGCTGTTCATTCAATGAGCTATATGGTGATATTTGTTAATGTTGTACCTCCTTAGACTTTACCTCTGATACTCACTTTGCACACAGATTTTGACTAATCATAACTCAATCTGTCAGTATTGTCAATTATATGGATAGGTCTCCTGGTCACCACATAATCCTACCTGACTGAGTGAGGTTACCCATGTTCTCATCTGCTTCTTTCCACGTAAAAATTATTCTAAGGGTGCTAAGCATTTTTGATACAGCAAGGGTTGCACAGATAGCTCTAACAATGTTTGTACAGCCCTTGCTGCACGATTATGGAGCCGATTAATAGGCTCAGTAAATAAGCGCCGATTATATAATACGGCCCTTAGTATTGATGCCTACAGCAACCCCCTCCTTTTTCCCCCTACCTTCTTTCCAATAGAAATGCTCTAAAGGTGCCCATGTGTATTTACCAAAGATACTTGGGTAAACACAAACTTCCACTAACAGTTCATACAGAACATAAAGCCCCTATTGCACTGTTGCTGTCAGCGCTCGTTTGCTCCTCGTTCCCCGCTCGCTGCCACTGCTATTACACAATGCGTCAGCGAGCTGTGGGGGGGAGGGGCTGCCCGGGTGATCGCTAGATCGTCCAGGCAGCACATAGCATATAGCAGCAGTCTGCTGCCGCCGCTCTTATCCCGCGGAGCGGCGGCAGCAGATCGCTGCTATATGAGTCGTTTGTCTTTCAACATGTTGAAAGAGAAACAACTGCAACAATCAGCCGACATTGTTCATTTCGGCTGATCGTTGTGTTATATTACACTGGACAATTATCGTCCGTAATAGTTCTGTGTAGAGATGAGCGAACCTGGAGCATGCTCGAGTCCATCCGAACCCGAACTTTCGGCATTTGATTAGCGGTGGCTGCTGAACTTGGATAAAGCTCTAAGGATATGTGGAAGTCATGAATATAGTCATTGGCTGTATCCATGTTTTACAAGGAGGGGATGGATACAGGGAAGGGGGATGGATGATGGGTAGCTTCTAAACATATGCATTAATGTTATTTTGATCTAATAAGTGGCCTAAGTCTGTTTTGAAGCCCCCTACTGTTTCTGCTGTGACCAGATCCTGTGGTAGACTGTTCCATGGTAAAGAAGGCTTGCCGCCTCCGGAGATTGAACCTTTTTTCCCCAGGCGGAGGCAGTGCCCCCTTGTCTTTACCTGGAACATCTTTTCCCCATATTTTTTGTAGGGGCCATTGACTGGCACGGTGTGGACTTAGTGTAGGGACCCATGTGTATCAGATACCTGCACGATGGTACATGGGGCAGTATGGCTTGCTGGCCGGGTTCTGGTGTGGTGTTTTTTGGGTCTGGTCCTGTGGCATGGGGGTCGCAGGGCCGTCCCATGGCCCCCGTTCCCTGACTGTGCACGCCTGCGGGGTTGGTGACCACTGACTGGCACGGTGTGGACTTAGTGTAGGGACCCATGTGTATCAGATACCTGCACGATGGTACATGGGGCAGTATGGCTTGATCAATTCATACACAAAATTCTGATGTGTTTTTTATTTAGCCTAGGGGCACTGGTATCAGCCATAGGTGTGAGGTGCAGCGCTCCTTTTCTTCCCTGAATCTCATTTTGTTTCTCTCTTTTCTCCGTGTTTTTCACTCCTCCTGGTGAGACCCACATGACCGCAATTAGCAGGAGACACCTGAGTGCACATGGTTTTAATCCCTCCTGTCTTTTCCCATTCTGTCTGCAGCAGCCATGGTGAGCGCAATACCTCATCCAGACTTGTGCTGTTTGGGGGCGACCTTCTCCGCCGGCGGTGCTGGCCGGGTTCTGGTGTGGTGTTTTTTGGGTCTGGTCCTGTGGCATGGGGGTCGCAGGGCCGTCCCATGGCCCCCGTTCCCTGACTGTGCACGCCTGCGGGGTTGGTGGCCACTGACTGGCACGGTGTGGACTTAGTGTAGGGACCCATGTGTATCAGATACCTGCACGATGGTACATGGGGCAGTATGGCTTGATCAATTCATACACAAAATTCTGATGTGTTTTTTATTTAGCCTAGGGGCACTGGTATCAGCCATAGGTGTGAGGTGCAGCGCTCCTTTTCTTCCCTGAATCGCAGTTTGTTTCTCTCTTTTCTCCGTGTTTTGCACTCCTCCTGGTGAGACCCACATGACCGCAATTAGCAGGAGACACCTGAGTGCACATGGTTTTAATCCCTCCTGTCTTTTCCCATTCTGTCTGCAGCAGCTATGGTGAGCGCAATACCTCATCCAGACTCGTGCTGTTTGGGGGCGACCTTCTCCGCCGGCGGTGCTGGCCGGGTTCTGGTGTGGTGTTTTTTGGGTCTGGTCCTGTGGCATGGGGGTCGCAGGGCCGTCCCATGGCCCCCGTTCCCTGACTGTGCACGCCTGCGGGGTTGGTGGCCACTGACTGGCACGGTGTGGACTTAGTGTAGGGACCCATGTGTATCAGATACCTGCACGATGGTCCATGGGGCAGTATGGCTTGATCAATTCATACACAAAATTCTGATGTGTTTTTTTATTTAGCCTAGGGGCACTGGTATCAGCCATAGGTGTGAGGTGCAGCGCTCCTTTTCTTCCCTGAATCGCATTTTGTTTCTCTCTTTTCTCCGTGTTTTGCACTCCTCCTGGTGAGACCCACATGACCGCAATTAGCAGGAGACACCTGAGTGCACATGGTTTTAATCCCTCCTGTCTTTTCCCATTCTGTCTGCAGCAGCTATGGTGAGCGCAATACCTCATCCAGACTTGTGCTGTTTGGGGGCGACCTTCTCCGCCGGCGGTGCTGGCCGGGTTCTGGTGTGGTGTTTTTTGGGTCTGGTCCTGTGGCATGGGGGTCGCAGAGCCGTCCCATGGCCCCCGTTCCCTGACTGTGCACGCCTGCGGGGTTGGTGGCCACTGACTGGCACGGTGTGGACTTAGTGTAGGGACCCATGTGTATCAGATACCTGCACGATGGTACATGGGGCAGTATGGCTTGATCAATTCATACACAAAATTCTGATGTGTTTTTTATTTAGCCTAGGGGCACTGGTATCAGCCATAGGTGTGAGGTGCAGCGCTCCTTTTCTTCCCTGAATCGTAAATTAATCATATCTCCCCTTAAACATCTCTTCTCCAGACTAAACAAATGTAACTCCTCCAATCTCTCCTCATGACTAAGATGCTCCATTCCCCTTATTAGTTTAGTTGTCCGTCTTTGTACCCTCTCCAGCTGTAGGGCATCCTTTCTATGAATCGGATTGCAAAACTGGACAACATACTCCATGTCCCGAGAGTCCATACCTGTTTTAATGCATAAAAATATCCTGTTTGCCTTAGAAGCCGCTGACTGACATTCTATAGTCTATTATCTATGAGTACACCCAGAACCTTCTCTACTAGTAACCCTCCCAGTGTAACTCCCCCTAGGACATATGATGCATGTGACTGGCTCTCCGAATCGTCACATAATCCTACAATCCTAAGGAGTGATGCCTGCAGTATCCTCCCTGATTCTCTTTCTTGCTTTCTATCTTCTTCCCCATAAGAATTACCTAAGAGTGCACATGTGTCATCATTAGAGATGAGCAAATTTGCCAAAAGTTCGGGTTCACACTAACCTGAATGATCTGCATTTGAATCCCGCTGCCTGGAGCCTGCTTGGAAAACATGCATTTATTTCTTGTGAACTCCAACCTTCAGCAAGTTCGCTCATCTCTAGTGATTATCCATGATACTCCAGCAATCTTTACCTGAAATACTTTGGAATCTTCACCAAAAGTCTTGCCTACCCCATTAAGAAAAAAGGTCATAAATTGATCTCTAAGTTATAATATGTACCAAGTCCCAGTGGTAAGACCCCCTACTGAGCCTGCACCCTATTAATATGGATGGTGGGAAAAGAAAACCATTTAAAGTGATACAGTCTCCCCCTTTACTCTCGCTTCATTTCATCATTTAACAGTTTCAACTGGGTGGGGCTTCAGAGAAGTTTGTCCCCATCTACTGGCTGGTGATAGGGTCCAATTATGATGCAGCCCTGCCTGGTTGACACTGTCTACCGATGAGATGAAGTGATTTTTGAGCAGAAATAAGATGCAGACAAGTTTTATACATGTAAATATAGAATGTGAAGCATCTAGGCTTGTGGATGGTGGTGGGAACCACACATAACGGGATATTTATAATCATACGCCACAGAAAAATGGTCAGATTCACCCCTTTTCTGTGGCATATGGCAGCTGCATCTCCCATTCGCCTGATGGGCGGACAGGAGGTGGCAAGGCGGAAGGAGGCACAGCTTCCTCCCGTGCCAGATTTACCATGATTTAAATTATGATAAAAACATCTACACCTACTTGGGTACCAGTTTGGCACTGGGCTTAAAGTTTAAAAGTATTTTTTAGGACAATAACTGCATCACCTGCCGAACGGACCGCAGGACAGATCTTGGATTAAAAGCAGCTATCTGAAGGTACAATTGGTTTGGGGGGTCAGATTGTGGGTACTTTAATAACCAAACCAAAAAACAGCACCAATTTAGTATGAACCATTTTTTTCAAGTCCAATGCCCATCACTTGTTTATGGTTAATATAAGTTTATAATGGACAACCCATCTGGGGACTTGCCTATAATAAAGGAGCGGGCCTTGTTTACCTATCAATCATGGACAATGCCCTTATCTTCATGACCGATGTTAATTCAGAATAAGCAGTGCCTAATCCCAGACCAAAGAATAGGCAAAGTCTTGCGATAAGATATCTAGATATTTCTTCACGCAAGTCTCCAGCTCGTGAACTTTAGCTTAGCATGAACAATGAGGCCCTGAACAATGTTCGTCACGCTCACCTGTGTACCCAATACTTATAATAGGTGGGCAGAATACCATCAGGTCCTTCCTTCTGAAATATATGAATGAGCTTCTCCAGAGCGGTCACTGACCGGGCTATCAACGTATCCACCCTTAGCGGATCAATATTTGTTTTATATCTCTTGTTGTGCTCATAGATGAGATCATTGATACAGATGGTCGGGTCACTGTTACTGACATTGAACCCACAACCTAGCAAGGTAAGAAAAAAAATTACATATTGAATTACAAAGAATAACACTACATAGCAACAGACTATATCACAACAATAACCGCTGGAAGTCATAGGTGGCCATATCTGATATTTTTGGAAGACTTCTGTTATAATTCACTTAAAGAGGTATTCTCCTCTCTGCTTGTTATGCCCAATCCATAACAAACTGATCGCTGGGGATTAAACTAGTGAACAATCTCACCGGTCCACAGCCTGCACTCCATTCGTTCATAGCGATCAACTTGTTATCATATGTATAGGGCATAAAAAACTTAGCTGGGAATACCTCTTTAAAGGGTTTGTTTACTTTCTTTGACGGGTGCCCGTATAAACAATCAGCTGAAATCTGTGTAGAAACCTGGCAGTAATGTTTCATTTCCTTGCAGCGCCACCACAGGCGTAACAAAGCATTACATGCTGCTTACTGAAATTACTAGGTAATCTGTGTAATACAAAACAAGACAGGTCCTCCAGATAGAGGGCGCTCTTCATAACTGCTCATTACTCTGACCAAGATATAAAGGTCCCAAACAGACTCCACTCCAGTCTATGAGCAAAAACTCCCCCTGGGACCCTGCAATGAATGCCCACATGCCAACACTGCCAGAGCAGACTGAGAACTCTGGTCTTCTAATAGGCATATAAATTATATCAATACCATGAACAATGTATGTTTTAAAGGGGTTGGCCAGGTTTAGAAAAAAATTGCCGCTTTCTTCCAGAAACACCAGCATCCCTGTCCTCAGTTTGTCTGTGGTATTGCAGCTTAGCAGATGTGAATGGGGTCGAATTGTTATCCTACACACAACCTGGGGACATGGGTGGCATTGTTTTTTTGAAGAAAGCAGCCACCATTTTCTTATTCTGGATATTCCCTTTAAGCCTCCTAATTTAACGCTTATAGAGGACTGTATATAAGTCTGAATAAGGTGAAAAAATGAAAAAAGGTAGTGTCGTACCGATCAGTATATGAAACATATTTCCCATGAGTGTTGAGTTGACCAGAACTCCCCCGAGCTTCATCAGATTACTATAATAAATATCATTTGGCCACTTCACCTTCAATTCAAGATCCTGTAAGGCACAAGGAAGAAAAAAATTGAAAAAAAAAAACAAAAAAAACTTTATGTTCTGATGTACAGATAAATGCCCCCAACACATCACAGCAGTCAACTACAACAACAGCTCTGCTATTCCGTGACAAAGTCGTACATATTGATCGCATATGAGGATGCATCGTACATATCACAGAAGACCATGCAGATGGGAGGTGGGGGTCCTGCCCCTGTATGGTCCCACCCCCGAGGAACAGCATTATACAAAGCTGCAACCATTCCACCACTGCGTGCTGTAGTGGGCGCTTGTCTTTGGACGTCAAGCCTCCATGGATGGATAGACATCATACAACACAGTTTTATTATGGAAATAATAGCAACACGTTCCAATATGATTCAGGCACTGAAATGCGTTGTATTTTACTTAATAAAGATTTAATCACTACCTGTTTGTCATAACTGTGTTCTTCTAAAGACTGGTCCTCCAAAAGCCTGTGCCCTTAGTAATGAAAATCTGGCGCAGAGGCAGCTAAGAAAGTATAAGCACCCAGGCAAGGGTATGGAGGGGACACCAAGGTTTGCCCATACAAATAAGAGCAAAGTCAACCAAACTTAACAATGTCAACAGTACAGGCCAACTATCCTATGTATATGAGGAAGTGCCTATTCTTCCCCGAACAGGATTGGACATGTTGAATGCTAATATTGAATGTTGAATGCTTGATCTTTTTTCTCTTTAAGGGCATTCTAGTCTTCTTATTATAATCTACTTGTACTAACTTTAGTAGCCAAACACTGCACAAAATATTCTGAAAATAATAGTAATAATTTTAATAGAAAATAGGAAATTAAAAGAGCATAAAGGAGCTGTAGCTTTGCTTTCTTTTACCTCAGGGAAATGTTTCGTTTTTTGCCCTAGACATATATCTAAATCAGTGCTTCTCAATTCCAGTCCTCAGGCCTCACCAACAGGTCATGTTTTGAGGATATCCCATACAAAGAGCAGCTGTGATAATACCTGATGCACTGAGTATAATTATATCACATGTAAAAGACTGAGGAAATCCTCAAAACATGACCTGTTGGTGAGGCCTGAGGACCGGAATTGAGAAGCACTGATCTAAATATACCCTGCCCATAGAACTCCCACTGACTGGCAGGACCCTGGATGCCCCCTGACAACTTGAACCCTTTAACATAGAAAAGAATTATAGCAAATGTCCAGTTTAGCTATGTCTGTATATGAACTTTTTCTTTCTTTTTTCAGTACATCTGCCGTTTCTATTGCACCCTACACAAAACAAGGAACTATAGCTTCCCAGCTAATACTTCAATCACCAAGACCCAGCGCCGGTTGTAAAGTCCCGGCTTACTTCTGCCCTTGCTTATATTGGAAAGGTGAAACACAACGGAGCTTTCTCTACTCTTTTTGTGAGACTATACGACTGTGGCATTCTTCAAAGCACGTCCATCTGCTTACATTTAGCGGCCGGGCTGCTAACGTTTCATAGAGAGCTCCCTACGGGGCGAGACGTTGATATGTGCCCCATAAGGCTTAGAAAGATTTAAAGGGAAAAATGTTTGAGGTTTGGGAACAACAGCAGGAGGCAGCGACTGACGCGCCGGATTACAGAACCGCTGCGTAAAGGTAAATGGATTGAGAAGGTAGTGATGCTGGAGAAATCAGCCATGACTGGCCCAACACTTCAGCTTTCTGTCTACCTTAAGTCCTCGGCTGATAAATGGACGAAAGGCATGAAGATCTGATCCGGCTAAGGATGGCAGCTGGAAGGAGAGACGTGAAGTATATAAAAAGACATAGTGTAAATGTGCGGAAGTCATTGGTTTTAGGGAATATGGGAAACATATGCTGGGCTACAAAAAAAAAAGGTTTACAGTTAGCAGCTATTAGGACACAGCAACAGCAGCAGATGAGCTACGAGGTGTCAAAGCCGACTGGCTCTTTCAATAAACACGGTTAACCTTCTCTTCATGAAGTATCGTCAGGTATTATAGAACGGCAGTAGTGTGCTCCCTGTTAGCAAGAGGACATAAAAATAAATATTGCGTATCTGGCAAGTTTTTTTTTTTTTTTAAACTCAGTTTTATTAAAAATGTATAGAAAAGCAGTACAAAAGAAAATTAGCACAGGTATCATCAAGAAAGGGGAATCATGAGCAATTCCATCATATTCAAAAGAGTGGTAAGCATAACAAGAGGTACTGCATACAGGTGACTTACATTCAGAAATAACTCGTTGCAAACATAAATAACTGAGGTGATTCAGTGACACACTTAACCACGTTAAGTCCTATCCGGGGGGGATGCTGTCAGGTGTGAGTCTTTCCACGCGCCCCATACTTTAGCGAATTTTTTAGGGCATTTACGGTGTAAATATACAATTTTATCATACATCATTACGGTGTTGACCTGTTTTTTCCACATGGTAAGATTAGGGGGACGGGGATCCATCCATCTGATGGCGATGGACTTACGAGCAAGAAATAACGTCTCCCTTAAAAAGGTGCGCTGGTGGGGCGTCCAGACCTCCTCCTCCAACAAGCCGAACAGGCACACTGATGGTGACAATGGGACCGGTACTGACAGGACCGAGGACAGCAGCTGGATTACCGAACCCCAGAAAGATGCAATAGATGGGCATATCCACACCATGTGCCAAAAGTCTGCAGGACCAGTTTGGCACCTGGGACATATAGGAGCTGGAATGCGCCCCATACGGAATAGCCGTTGGGGTGTTAAGTATGCTTGGTGGATAAAATACAGTTGGATTAGCTTATTATTAGCTGCTGGGGATACGTGTCTGTGAGACTCCAGTAGGGCCTCACAGTCCTCGTCATCAAGAGTAGGGATATATGTTTTCCATCTATCTAGCGCCGGAAGAGGGCTGGACGCCACCACCGCAGTGATCAGGTGAGAGTAAAGAGTGGAGACTAGGCCTCCTGGACCTTGGGATCTGATTACCCCTATCAAGGGGTGCGAGGACAATGAGGTCGCTGGGTTGGGGAACTGCGCGTTCAGGGCATGCCGCAATTGGAGATATCTAAAAAAGGAGGTACGCGGGATACCAAAGGATTCTCTTAGGGAGTCAAAGGTTCGTATGGCATGGTCTACATACATGTCACTCACATATAGGACCCCTATCTGAGCCCAATAGTTCTGTTCAGGGAGGGATAACAAATGCGGGAGAGAGTGATTATTCCATAGTGGAGCCTCCACGGGGGTTCCCTGAAACCGCAGTTTGTTTCCGGCCGCTAACCAGACTATGCGGCCCACCCTGTGGGCGGGTAGGGCCTGTACTCGGGGGCAGGAAGATGCCAGTATCTGGCAAGTTTAAAGGAATTGTCATCTTTTAAGAATCCATTTTTTAAAAAGAACATCAGTGATCAGTTCTGATCTGCAGAAGAATCTGATAATAAGTGTTCAGTTTCCCTGCAGCGCCGCCACAGGTGAAATAAAGCATTACATGACGCTCAATAAAATCAATAGGTAGGCTAAGGGCAGGTCCCCTAGTTCAAAAATATGTTCTATATCAATTTTCTCTGCTTTAAATAACAGAAAAGGGTTCTGAATAGTACCGCCCATTTACTATCAATTCCCCTATCAGAATATTTTAAAAGACTGACAAATACATTTTAGTGTGCAAGTTATCTGAAAGGGAAAAGTGAAGAGAACCGCTGCCAGACACCTCTTATCTCACATAGAAAACAAGTATCAAGTAGCTGAAGACAAACATGCGGAAGTCTACCCTAGCTCCACCACATGCCACCATACACATTATGCAGATTCCACAAAAAAAAAATTAGGTTTGATGTATGTGCCCAATAGAGATGAGCAAATCTACAGTATTAGAAAAGCGGTTTGTTACTCTTGGATATTGCCTTGTCAACCAGCTACCTTTGAACTCCTCTCCAGGTGCCTGGAGGGGTTTTCCAGGACTGCATCCAGCTTTTGCAGGCTTCCCGAGTGGAATTTAAAGGCAGCCGGTTGACAAGCTGATGGCCGAGCATAACGAAGTGCTTTGCTAATACTGTGAACGCTCATCTCTAGTGCCCAGCTTTAATAGGTGCTGTCATTTTAAACAACTTCCCTTCATGTGACAGCATGATAGCAATGTGTTCCTACCATACTTAGAAACCACACAATTTACCAAAAATGCTTACTCATCCCAGAAAAACAGCCCTAAATTTTGGTCACTAGCAATTTTACCTGCACTCTGATATTCCCTGCCTGTTGTTGAGCTCAGTCTGTCTCTAGTAACAGACAAAGCAGGATGTAACACATAAACGTTTAGCATGGCTTAGCAAGTACTATGTGCAGAAGAAGGGGAGAGAACCTTCACTGTGTACATGCAGTTTGTGAGCCTGTGCTTGTTCGTGCTTCCTGCAGAGGATCCACACTGTCCCTGAGCAGTAAGTCAAGCCTTCCCTCTCATCTCATTGCTGTGCGCTCTGCTGTTTCTGTCCTATCTGATCCCATACCAACTTGTAAACCTAGTGCATCATTAACCACTTCTCCCCCACATGCCATCTATAGTATTGTACTGTGTAATTCATCCCTAGAACAGTGTCAGGCTGTTCAGCTTAGTGTATTTTCTCCAGCGCTATGTTGTGGCAGTATAGAGCAGATGCTGTGCTGTCCTGTGATTGACCAAACAACTAAGGTAAAGGAAGTCCTGTACTACAGGCAAACAGCCCAGCTCTGGTTCTGTCCTCTGAAATGGAGGGAATGTGAAGCAGTTGTGCACCATTGAAGAAAATTCTCAGGGTTGCAATAACAGTACTAACATCCCCTTGTTTCCCGTCTGAAAAGTTAATCTAAGAAAACATGGCAGGCGTCTTATATCTTTTGAAATGAATGCTTTAAAGGAGAAATCAGGGGCAAAAAAAATCATAATTTTCCAGGAGTCAGAGGCAGGATACATGAGAACAAGCTCTACTTACCTCTCCCCATGCCTCTGTATCGTTGCCTTACTTCTCCAGGACTACTGCCAGGCTCCTGGATCTGCTTCTGAAGGGAGGTCATGCCTGCTCAGCCAGTAAGTGACTGGGGCAGGACACCGCTGCAGTCACTGATTGGCTGAGTGGGCACTCCATCAGCCAGGTCGGGTATTTTCCTCCCCGAGTCATCGCAACTCGTGAGAATATGAGGTCAGGTGGGGAGTCCTGGAGCCTGTGATGTGGCTCTGCGGAGGCACAGAGATAAGTAAGTAGAGCTTGTTTATAATGTTCCCCCCTGCCTCCTGGAAAGTTATGATTCTCTCTGGAGATCTCCTTTAACTTCTTTAGCACAGAGGTTGTAACCATGAGTTATCTGAAACAATCTGGTTGCTATGGACATGCTATATGACAACCATAAATCTTCCTAGCAACCAGGCTGTACCAAATAGATTGGATTTTTCTAAGTTTACGCAGAGAAACATGTCTATAGGATAGTAATTATAAGTTCTAAAATGATGGTTGATATAATTATAGCCAGGCCACAGGCCTACAGATGTAAAGAGCAATGGCATATTGGGTATAGGATACCTCATATCCAGGGAGTGTCCTCACAGCCTCCACAACAGCCATAGACATCAGGTGCTGGACAAAGGCGATCCTCTGCCCCAGCGGAGACGACAGAGGAATGGAGACCAGTAATGTCATTAAGGCGCATCCTTTGGGGCTAAGCCAGACGTTTCCACCCCGACCTGCACAGAAACATTGAACCAAAAGTCATGTCGGTGTTAACCTGCAGCATAATCTGTATCAATACTAAAGCAATAAACCACAGTTTTATGCTAAAATTACATTCCATATGTATAGCATACACCATCTCATTAGAATCATGGGGGCCTGACCTCAGGGATTGCTGCTGATCCTGAAAATAAAGAGACTGCCTTTTCCAGTCCTTCCCTGCACAGCGGTGTCCAGCCAGTCAATATGCATGGAGACTCCATTCTAGTAAATAGGGCTAGGTGCGGCTGGTCAGTTACTAGAATTGCACTGTAATATTATATCTGTACAGGAATGTAAGAGTTTCACTTAGAGTCCTGGTGTCTGAGTTGGCCCAAAGGCTCCTTTATTACCACTATTTTACATGGTAGGTTGGGGGCGCTATTACAGATTTTGGCCACAAACTTCAAGGGATGCCTCTGAATCTATGTAATGTTTTAAAAAAGGCCAAAACTCTCCTCCATGAGTGACCTTCTCCTCTAAGGACAGGGCTAGGCGTGGTCATCAGCTGATCGTTGATATAGGTTCTGACCTATAATCGTCGGGCGCCGACCACTGGGTCCCACGCGCTCCAGCTTCACAGCGGCTCGTCTCAGCTGACAGGCCGCTCGGCCAATCACAGACCGCGGTGGCCAGTGATTGGCTGAGCGGCCTGACAGCTGAGACAAGCCGCTGTGAAGCTGGAGTGCGCGGGAATCGGGGAGAAGCACAGAGAAAGAGGAGCCCTGCAACCTGGAGAGGTATGTATACAGTTTAAACAAAGGCTGCAAGGACATCGGTAACAATGTCCCTGCAGCCCTTGTTAAACGATTATCGGCCTGTGTAATAGGCCCAGTAAACGAGCGCCGATCTAGCAGATCGGCGCTAGTTTAGAGGTATTATTGGGCCCGTGTAATAGTACCTTAAAGAGAACCTGTCCCCCCCCCCCCGTGTGCCGGGGTGACAGGCTCCTGACCCCCTGCTAGATCCCCCTATACTTACCTGATCGCGCCGGGTCCCGGTTCTTGATACGGTCCGGTGACGGAGATTTCAGCACCCGAAGATGAGATGAGTCCGACGCTCATAGAGAATGAATGGAGCGCTTCGGGCGCTGAAACTTCCGTCACTTGACCGTATCAAGAACCAGGACCCGGCGCGATCAGGTAAGTATAGGGGGCTCTAGCGGGGGGTCGGGAGCCTGTTACCCCGACACAGGGGGGTGACAGGTTCCCTTTAAGGTTACAAACCCACTTGCCGGATCTGCAGCGAGTCTCCTTGCTGCATTTTTGCAGGGAGACTCGCTGCAGATCCCGGCCCTATACTTTCAATAGCAGAGAAACTCGCAGCAGGGATGTACATCCCTGCTGCGATTTTGTCTGCAGCCCGCCCCATTAACCCCCCGGCCGCCGGACATTATACATTACCCGATCCCCGTTCCTGCTTGCTTCGGGGCTCCCGGTGTCTTCACGGCCCGCCCGGCCAATCAGTGCGCTGCGGCGGGGCAGCGCACTGATTAGCCGGGCGGAACGTGCCGGGAGCCGCTGAAGCAAGCAGGAGCCGGGATCAGGTAATGTATATCCTGCCCGCCCCCCTGCAGCCCCGATCGCCCCCAGCCGCACGATCGCCCCCAGCCCCGCAGCCCCCGGCCGCACGATCGCCCCCAGCCCCGCAGCCCCCGGCAGCACGATCGCCCCTAGCCCCGCAGCCCCCGGCCGCACGATCGCCGCATGATCGCCCGCAGCCCCCAGCCGCGCGCTGCACGATCGCCAGCTCGGGGCTGCAGGGGGGCGGGCAGGATATACATTACCTGATCCCGGCTCCTGCTTGCTTCAGCGGCTCCCGGCACGTTCCGCCCGGCCAATCAGTGCGCTGCCCCGCCGCAGCGCACTGATTGGCCGGGCGGGCCGTGAAGACACCGGGAGCCCCGAAGCAAGCAGGAACGGGGACCGGGTAATGTATAATGTCCGGCGGCCGGGGGGTTAATGGGGCGGGCTGCAGACAAAATCGCAGCAGGGATGTACATCCCTGCTGCGAGTTTCTCTGCTATTGAAAGTATAGGGCCGGGATCTGCAGCGAGTCTCCCTGCAAAAACGCAGCAAGGGGACTCGCTGCAGATCCGGCAAGTGGGTTTGTAACCTAAGACTAGATTTGTGTAGGAAGGTGGTCTGGGGGTCTGTTTTAGTTTAGCGGAATGATCTAGATTCTGTATTTGTTTAGGGGGATGTAAGGTCTGTATCTGTAAGGGGGCGAGATCTGGGATATGTATTTGTTAAGGGGGTTTGTTTTGGGCTCTGTATTTCTTTTGTGGTCTATATTTATTAGGCGGTCTGTCTGTTTTTGTTTTTTATAGAGGTGTGATCTGGCATTTGTATTTATTAACAAGGTCTGGGGTCTTTGTTTACAGGTGTGGGGTCCGTATTTGTTTATAGGACCTGGTCTGGGGCATGTATTAGTTAGGGCCATATTACACGGGCTACCATTTAATGCAAGCGAGCGCCGATCTGCTAGATGGGCACTTGCTTGCCGAGCCTGTTAGAAGTCTCAATGATTGTGCAGCAAGCGATAAATAAATATATACACACACATATATATATATATATATTGTCAGTGTGTCTGTGCAGCCGTTGTTGCATATACGTAGTAAATAATAAATTACATACTTTACTTCTTCCCGCTGCCCGGTATCCTTCTAGCTTCTTTCCGATCACCACAGCCGCCACTGGAGATGTCACTGGCCGAGATGGGACAGGGAGACGGCCAGTGATTGGCTCAGCCACCTGTCACTGCACAGATGGATTCAGACGTGCCAGTGGCAGCATTAGTGAGTGGGGAGAAGCTAAAAGGACACAGTGGAGCGTACAGAGGTAAGTATAAAGTTAATTATTTTACTTTACACATTCCTCAGCCATCGGCTGTGCATCGCTATTACACATAGCCGGCAGCCAATGATTTTAATACACGTTAAAAGACAAGGATCAGCTAATGATTAGTTTCTTGGCTGATCGTTGGCTTATTTGCCCGAATTTGTTGGATTTGGCAGATTATCACATAGGGCCCTTAGTGGGGTCTGTACAGCTTGAGGGTGTGGTCTAAGGGACGGTAATTGTGTTCTGATCTGGAGTCTCTGTTTGTTTAGAGGTATATGCCTGACTCTTATAGATGCAGCAACCTGTCTGAATCTTATAGATGGTGTACTATGTCTGAATCTTACAGATGCTGTAACCTGTCTAAAGGCCACTATTACACTAAACGATGATAGGTCGTACTTGACTGTTCTGGACGATTATCGTTTGGTGTAATGGCGCATGTTAAAAGACCATGATCAGCCGACATGCATGATCACAATCACTATTACAATCAGTGAAGGAACTTCAATGGGCAGCCCTATTCTAAGGATCATCTGAGTGGCCCCTCCCGCTGTTCCCCACTCACTGTCTGTGTGTGCAATAGCACAGACAGCGAGCAGAGAACAAGGGGCAAGCGAGCGTTGACCTGACACATCGGCATTCATTTCCCCTTATATTATGTAATATGGCCTTAAATGCTATAGATGCTGTAACCTGTCTGAATCCCAAAGATGCTGTAACCTGTCCCTGTCTGAATCCTATAGATGCTGTAACCTGTCCCTGTCTGAATCCTATAGATGCTGTAATCAGTCCCTGTCTGAATCCTATAGATGCTGTAACCTGTCCCTGTCTGAATCCTATAGATGCTATAACCTGTCCCTGCCTGAATCCTATAGATGCTGTAACCTGTCCCTGTCTGAATCCTATAGATGCTGTAACCTGTCCCTGTCTGAATCCTATAGATGCCGTAACCTGTCCCTGTCTGAATCCTATAGATGCCGTAACCTGTCGTTGTCTGAATCCTATAGATGCTGTAACCTGTCCCTGTCTGAATCCCAAAGATGCTGTAACCTGTCCCTGTCTGAATGCTATAGATGCTGTAATCAGTCCCTGTCTGAATGCTATAGATGCTGTAACCTGTCCCTGTATGAATCCTATAGATGCTGTAACCTGTCCCTGTCTGAATCCTATAGATGCTGTAATCAGTCCCTGTCTGAATCCTATAGATGCTGTAACCTGTCCCTGTCTGAATCCTATAGATGCTGTAATCAGTCCCTGTCTGAATCCTATAGATGCTGTAACCTGTCCCTGCCTGAATCATATAGATGCTGTAACCTTTCCCTGTCTGAATCCTATAGATGCTGTAACCTGTCCCTGCCTGAATCCTATAGATGCTGTAACCTGTCCCTGTCTGAATCCTATAGATGCTGTAACCTGTCCCTGTCTGAATCCTATAGATGCTGTAACCTGTCCTTGTCTGAATCCTATAGATGCTGTAACCTGTCCCTGTCTGAATCCTATAGATGCTGTAATCAGTCCCTGTCTGAATGCTATAGATGCTGTAACCTGTCCTTGTCTGAATCCTATAGATGCTGTAACCTGTCCCTGTCTGAATCCTATAGATGCTGTAACCTGTCCCTGCCTGAATCCTATAGATGCTGTAATCAGTCCCTGTCTGAATCCTATAGATGCTGTAAACTGTCCCTGTCTAAATGCTATAGATGCCGTAACCTGTCCCTGTCTGAATCCTATAGATGCTGTAACCTGTCCCTGTCTGAATCCTATAGATGCTATAACCTGTCCCTGTCTGAATGCTATAGATGCTGTAATCAGTCCCTGTCTGAATCCTATAGATGCCGTAACCTGTCCCTGTCTGAATCCTATAGATGCTGTAATCAGTCCCTGTCTGAATGCTATAGATGCTGTAACCTGTCTGAATCCTATAGATGCTGTAACCGGTCTGAATCCTATAGATAGCGTAACCTGTCTAAATCTTATACAAAAAACAAAACAATTTTAATTAGGCCAAAATTATTCCAAATGTATTCTCTACCAGAAAGAGTTAATACAGTAAAAAGGTAAAAACTAAAAAAAAAAATGATAACTTGCAGTCAGAGAGAACACAATGACATTAAAGAGACAGGACAGAAACAACAACTGGTTCCAGGTTGAAGCAGTAACTTTTCTGAGTGTGTTTTCTTAAATTGAAAGACATCCCCTGACCTTTGCCTTGAGTCTGCCGAGTTGCAATAGCGATTAACCCCATTTCCTTTGGTTCGTGAAACATCAGCCTGAAAGTGATGGGAAAATAACTGGTCAGTTAGCACAGGAAGCAGCGACAAATAAAACGTAATTAAGTGTGAAATGAGCCATCGCCATCACTTTGCAAGAATCGTTTTTTTTTCCACTGAAGAGGTAGCAGGAGAGCAGCCCTGTTGTATATGTGCTACTTATACTGCATGTATGAACGCAGATGCAGCAGAGTTGAATATGTCATGCTTGCATCATCACATCAACAAACTCAGCTCTGCAACATCTGGAAAGCTGAAGTCGTCATTTAACTGCTGAAAAAAAGCAGCATCATGTGATAGACTAATGTGAGCGTCTCTGATGATCTGCAACCAGACGGGACTTGTGGCCATAATACAGTTGTAAGAATGCAGCCATATTACCACCATGTGAAAACCGGCCTTAAAGGAGATATCCGGCGAAAATTTTTATTAAAGTATTGTATTGCCCCAAAAAAGTTATACAAATCCCCAATTTACACTTATTACGGGAAATGGACATAAAGTGTTTTTTTCCCTGCACTTACTACTGCATCAAGGCTTCACTTCCTGGATAACATGGTGATGTCACTTCCTGTATAAAATGGTAATGTAACGACCCGACTCCCAGAGCTGTGCGGGCTGTGGCTGCTGGAGAGGATGGTGGCAGAGGGATGCACAGTGTCCCTCCAGTGCCCTGTGTCCCTCAGTGTCCCTCTGCCATCATCCTCTCCAGCAGCCACAGCCCGCACAGCTCCTGGTGTCGAGTCGTGACATCACCATTTTATACAGGAAGTGACATCACCAGGTTATCCAGGAAGTGAAGCCTTGATGCAGTAGTAAATGCAGGGAAAAAATCACTTTAAGGGTATAAACCCACACGCCGTATATGCAGCAGATATGCAACAAATACGCAGCAGATTTGTTGGTACAGATTTGATGCTGTGTTCAGTTATTTAGATCTAATCTGCTGCGATTTTGCTGCGATTTTGCTGCGAGTTTGCTGCATATCGCAGCAGTAAATACGCTGCATATACGGTGTGTGGGTTTATACCCTTAAAGCATTTCCCGTAATAAGTGTATATTGGAGATTCGCATAACTTTTGGGGGGCAATACAATACTTAAATAAAAATTTTCGCCGGACTTCTCCTTTAAAAGGGAAGGTCCACCCTTGAATGTAATTTTTTTTATTCTAAAGAAGTATAGCATTCTATGCTGAATATTATATCTTTATTGTAGCACAAGCTCTATATTCCTGATACACAGCTCCAAATCTTCTGACATAAGAGAAGGGTACAAATTTTGTTACAATTCAATTATAATTATAAAACCAAAGATTGATTCAGAAGTAACAAAACTGTTAAAAAACAGACTCTGCGGCAAAAAAATAGCATCAAAATTTAAATGCGTAATTTCATATGTTGTAGGCTTCGGTTTTAGATATAAATAGTCCCACTGAATGGGACTATCATGACTAGGGATGGTCCGAACCTGCCGAGGTTCGGGTTCGTATGAAACCGAACGCTCGGCAGCAGATTCCCGCTGTCTGCCCGCTCCGTGGAGCGGGCGGATACAGCTGGAGTAACGCCTGGAAAACTGGGATACAGCCTATGGCTATGGCTGTATCCCAGTTTTCCAGGCGGTCCTCCCGCTGGATCCGCCCGCTCCACGGAGCGGGCAGACAGCGGGAATCATTACCGACGGTTCGGGTTCGTACGAACCCGAACCAAACTCTGTTCGGACCATCCCTAATCATGACAGATTAAAAAACACATATGAGATAGATAGATAGATAGATAGATAGATATGGAATTGGATAAATGGATAAAAGATAGAGTAAATATGAGAGAAAACGAGAGACAAGGAAACATTTATTTCTATGCATACAAGTGCAGTGAGTTATTTCCTATACAGGTTCCTGGGTAACGCATAAAACCACTCTCTGGCCTGTAGAACTTCCTGCTAGAAATACCCATGGGTCTTGTGATTGGCAGATGAGATTTTGAGAGGGGGGGTGTAGGGATCCACTCCGGATGTTCGCTTTATATGTCACTCATATATGACGTGTATGGGCCATAATAATAATACAGGGGGCTGACTTTATGGGCACTTTTTTTGGTGTAATAGAATACCACAAGACGCTTCTGTGTTGCCGATGAACCAAAAACATGAATTCCCGGATGGCTTTTAAAAAATCAGCTTAATACGAGCCCCCCGATATCTCCAGCCAAAACAGGGATCAGCGTTACACATCTACCCCGAGCCCAAATTGGTGTTTATTGTAGTATAAACTTTAAGGGAAACGGGAGATGGAAATCTTAAGGGAGCGTAATAAAAAAATAAACAAACATTAACAAATTACGGACGCGCCGTGATTACATCCTTTGAATTTAACAAGTGTGTTTATTTCATTTGGCAGGAATGCGAACGGCTAAGCAGCACTGTAATAATAGATGATTATAAGAAAAAAAAAAAAAGATGGCGGCATAGGGATAACCAGCATGACACGTGAAGAATCAAGTAAAAGTATAATAATAGTATAAAGCAGAAGATAATAATACATAAGGCTTATGTTGGAATAGGTTACAGAATGCACAGGAAGCCGGCAGGATCCCGCTATACGAGAACGCGCAGTTTACAAGAACTGGGGTTTCAAAGCAATTCCTTTCCCCGAGAGATCTAATTAGACTTTAATAACATTAACATTAGACTCGGTGATGAATAGTCTACACATGTAACCCTGACGCTAATAGCTCTTTACAGAATAAAAGGTCCTTAAGGGGTAAGGGGGGACATTTATTATACAGAGAACCTGAATTAGCAACATAACATTCAGACCGAGACAATAGTCATTAAAAGGCATGCCTATAGTCAGCTCAAGGCTTGCGCTTTATACAGGAATAAAAGGATATTCACTCTTATTGGGTATGCCCACTAGCATTTTTTTTACTGCTTAACTGCACCTAAAAGAAAAAATCAAATAGCAAAATAGACTAGTGTCTACAGCTCCTATGCAGACCTATGTGTTTCCATGGTAACAGACTACTGACAAACATTGTGTAGTCTGGCTCAGCAGTGAGAGACACTCACAACAGGAGACTGTGTTATCTCCTTCCAGACCTCACCTCCATGTAGGAGGATTAGGGTCCATTTACACAGACAGATTATCTGCCAAAGATTTGAAGCCAAAGCCAGGAATGGATTTGAAAAGAGCTTTCCTTTATGACTTGTTCTCTGTTTATAGTCCATTCCTGGTTTCGGCTTCAAATCTTTGGCAGATAATCTGTCAGATAATCTTTCAGTGTAAATGGACCCTTAGAATTTGTGTTTAAAGCAATAGAGAAGTGAAGTCAGCGGCAACTCTCTCAGATACGGCAAATCTCAATGCTTTATTCAGGTCAAGACACGTGCTATCCACAGGGTTAGAGCGATGGCCATTTCACGACTACCTCCCCCTTCTGCTGTACAGATGTGTCAGTCACCACTGCAGCTTTGCATTAGATTCACTGGCCAGGAAGATCAGTATGAACCATGATATACAGTAGCTCTCAGCAGTCACCTCACATCTTCTGTGAATGTGAGATAAACACAAGTCAATGGTCATGATGAAGTTATTATTAGTCTCAATACTGCACTTCTACACAGTACACAGATGCTGGATAACCCTGCACTGGCTATGAGAGATGTTTCACAGCTCTTCCTCCATCCACCTGGAGAGGCACATAACTCTTTCTTATTATAGATTTGTGCCACGTCTGCCAGTACAAGTGTCAGTCTTCACTGTAATTCTGGCATTTTATTCATGAACCTGAAAGATCAGGATGAGCACATCTCCCCATTGCTTGACACTACTCTGTATACACACACATCTACATTTTACCTGTTTTGAAGAATGAAGACGTGCCAGGGAACACTACGTGGTTAACGACAAACAGACATAAAGTCATACTACTCATAACCCCCTCCCCCAGAGCATGGCTTAATAAAATCTAAAAATATATATTTTTAAAAATTGTAAAATCTTGGGAAATCTTTGATGCTTCTAAATATTTGGCAGCGGCTGCGGAGCCATATTAATGAGCTGAGTGGATGTTCCTTTGGGCCAAGAGGAAACTCGGTAAGGAGGTAGAAAACATAGGGGGAAGCGGATAATGCACCACAGAGACAAATGGAGGCAGACAGATTTATACGTGCTATGCAAGATAACTCCTGGGGCATTACACCACCACTCCGCCGCTACAATAAACTTCTTGTACCATTTCATAGACGCATCATGACATACAGGAAACCCAATCTGCCTGCGAGTATAACTAAACTCCATGTAAGCCGGGGGAAGGTATGAAAATAAAAGTGACAGTGACCTGAGTGAGGTCGGGTTCACACAGGGTGCTTTCTCAATATGGCCGCTGTCTCTATGGTTACCAAGGGAACAATTCGACTACATTCTACGTGTGTCCATAGGGGTCTAGCCCGTATATAATACCTCCCAACATTTGCTAAGGGCAAAGAGGGACACGTACACCGCGGTCCCCATAGCCACACCCCCATAGCAACCCTGCATAGCCACTCCCCTATAGCAAACCTCCATAGCCACTCCCCTACAGTCACACCCCTGGGTAGCTCCACATGCTGCTGACTGAATAGTACCCCACATAGTATTCAATCCCCATTATAGTGCCCCATATAGTATCCAACCCCCCATTATAGTGCCCCACATAGTATCCAATCCCCCATTATAGTGCCCCACATAGTATCCAATCCCCCATTATTGTGCCCCACATAGTATTCAATCCCCCTAATATAGTGCCCCACATAGTATCCAATCCCCCTAATATAGTTCCCCACATAGTATCCAATCCCCCTAATATAGTGCCCCACATAGTATCCAATCCACCTAATATAGTGCCCCACCAGAAAAACAACAAACCAGCAACTCACCTGTCAGCCGATCCCAGCAGCTCCTCTCCCGGCAGAGCATGCACTCCTGTCATCCTCCGGCACAGGCAGCAAGGTACAGAGACACTGACTGTGCCGGATGTGTCCTGCAGCCAATATCTGGCACAGTCAGTGTCTCTATACCCTGCTGCCTGTGCTGGAGGATGACGGGAGTGCGCACTCTGCCGGAAGAGGAGCTGCTGGGATCGGCTGACAGGTGAGTTACTGGTTTGATGTTTTTCTTCCGGGACGGCGGGACAGCACCCCGAAATCGGGACTGTCCTGCGGGATCCAGAACAGTTAGAAGCTATGAGTATATGTCATTATACACAAAGTCATCTCTCTATTCTCTGAGAAAATACATCAATTTGCCTCGGAGATATAGGCAACCATTCCAGTAACCTCACTGTTCATTTATGGACACTACCACCACATTCAGGGACCACATTCAGCTCTTCCACCAGAGCTTCCTCCAGAGTCGTGGTACAGCTGACAGGCACTTAACATAATTTTGTGGCTGTCAGCGGTACCAACTCTCTACAGAGAGAAGCATCAGACTGATAGACTTCTTGGCGGAAGCTGCCCATATATGGACAGTTACCATATATGGGCAGTCCTTTTATGGTAATTGTCCATAAATAGATTTTTACATTATCTGGGCTCTTTGATTTTTTTTTTTATTTTATTTGAGGTGACACATCCCAAAATATGCCCTAACAGTGGGATACATTGCAGCCTTCCATCGGAGGGAGTCCACCAGATATATACCAACCATAGTTGTTAAAAGTGCTGAATTTGGTGTGACTGCCCCAATTTTGTAAAGTCAATCTCAACCATCCCACAACAGAAATATGGCAGTTTATTTCTGAATCGGCAGTTACTCATTTGATTACTTCAAAACTGTTATTTATATCACCTCCTTGCCAGCAGCTTCTCATCTCCAGGTGGTGGCAAACACTGGGTCATGGCATCATGTTCTGAATTATGGAGTCTTGTCTGGGGTCTGAATATAGGAGTCTAGAGAATGGTCTGTATATCGTAGACTGGTCTACTGTCTAATATATGGTGTCTGACTTGTAAGGTCTGGCCTGTGGACTAAATTATAGGGTTTGGTCTAGGATCTGAAATAATTTTATAGGCCTGGAATAATTTTTGGGTTTCGTTAGGTTATCTGGACATACTAAATATGGTCATTTTAACAACAAATAATGTCCGAGATCACTAGGTGTGACAATTTTCACACCTAGCTCGAAATTTTTATTTATTAAAGGGGTATTCCCAAGATCAAAAGTTATCTATAGCTAGCTGCTCAGTGCTGGTCTGACAACTGAGACCCCCACCAATCCCCAAACTAGAGATATCTAAATGAGTGGTACGACAATGCACTTGTGCCGGGTGGCAGGACTCTATTCATTCTTTACAGGGCTTTCAAATATTGCCATAAATATCAATTTCATGGGGGTCGGACGCTCACCACTTGAAGGGACTAAAGAGGCAGCCTCTTCAATGTTTACTTCTGCTCCTCTTTTAGTAACAGCAGTACAAGGAGCTACAGTATTGTCCTGTTGCGTTCAGCAGATGTGTAAAATATTCAAATTAAAAAAGGGGGTAATAAGTAGAAAATGACAATACAATAAAAAAAAGTTAGACAACATTACAACTAAAGGGTAAAAAGTATTGAAATAAAAATAAAAAAAACATTAGACAGTAGGGACCTGCTAACTTTATTTGATTCCATCTCCTTTGCTTTGCTAGATTTCTTCACAAATTTTTTTATTTCATATTTTTTAACAGTATAGTACTTAAATAACTACAGAAAAAAACTATATCAGGACTGTAAGGAGAAGTAATATAGATCATATTATCCTGGATGAAATAGAGTGCGGTTTGTAGACTCATTTTTCAGTTTGTGGGTTTAATGCCCGTGGAAGGTGCTAACAGAAAAGGAATGTAGATTTCAGCAGAATATGTGAAGGGCGGCCAGAATCTCTACCATGTAAGGTTTGCTCCGGCAATCAGTCACACGACTTTCCTGGACTGCCGAGATCTTTGGGGGATATATACGGAGATTCAATGCAGAAAAAGTCTGAACACACTGTCTACTACCAGCTTTATAATTCAGACCCTGCCAAAAATAAGGGGGGACGTATGGGCGTGAAAAGTTCAGAGTTATTTATTTTAGTCTCTAGTTGGCTGCCTATTGGGGAACCTAAAATTTAGAGAGAAAAAAAAAACTTCAGGGACGTTAGATAGTTTACATAGAGACGCAGATGGCAAATTTCCATTATTTGGTCAAAAGTGGCGTACAGGGCTGGGCCCAAGGGCAATATTAATATGTAAGGTGGTAGATTTATTCAACTTGTGCAAAAGTGGAAAAAATGCCAATAACAGCCAATCAGGATGTTGTTTTCATTTCATTCAGGTATATTAGTTCCAGCACCTGGGCTGTCATGTGGGCATTTCTACCTTGGTGCAGTAACTGTGTGCTAATAAGGAACAGAGGTGTGACTATAGGAACAGAATGAAACAAACATACAGAGAGAGAGAGAAGGATGAAAATGTATACCTATATGCAGGTCTGTGGCCAGGTGACCAAAGACAGTTTTCCATAACCTCCAAAATGGCTGACGCTGTCCCTACTGCCTGGTGAAACACTAGCTTTGGAACTGTTCTAACAGAGAAAAAAGAAACCGGTTTTCCAACAAAAATCAAATGTGTACCACATACACTAAAAGAGTACAAATACACAGGTTTATTTTATTTATTGTTCTTCTCCCTCATGGATCTGATCACTTTGTGGTTTCCTCTCTAAACTGTAGCTGTGCTGTTGCTATGCAACAGAACACACAATTTCCCACAACTTCCTTACATACACAGTAGAGACTAATTGCCAATACTTTATGGACAGACCAAGAGACTGGAAGTGAACTAGCAAGTTTGACCATCTCAGTGGACGCCTTAAGATGCTCATAACCAAAGGCAACAAGTTAAAATAAAGAAGGTATATAAAGGATTACTTAGCATAAATCTCTCAAACAGGACATTGCCAGAAATACTTGTTTATTGGACATACGTTTAATTTCACTTAAAGTATCAGTTTAGATATATTTATCTTTGTGGAACAAACCCTGTAAATTAAAACCTGAGACAACACAGAATAACATTGACCTCCCCAGGTAACATTCTATGCCAGATAAAGAAAAAAGATGTTCTTTAGTAGATTGTAAAGGGCTACCCGAGGCATATTTTTGTTTAGACATTGCCGGAGCATAAAAAATAATAAACAGCCTATTTTTACCTCACCACGCTCCTTTGGAGGTCTCTACACTCTTGCTGCTGCTTTATAGACTGACTTGTCTTAGTAACAGCCCACTCAGCCAATCACAGACAAGCGTTCCGGTCAATGATTGGCTGAGCAGGCTGTCACTGCTGGGACAACTCAGAGTGTGCAGTGGGGGACCAGAGGACATGACAGAAGGGTGGTACATGTTTTTTTTTTGTTGTTACTGTTCAGGTATTATTGATATATTTTAGGCCTTTGCACAGTGATGCACACATTTCTTCTATCTGATTATCTGCATTACAGTTTGGGGCACATACCTTTATGTATTGTTTTTACTCTTATACTTTTTATAATAAAGATTATTTCAACTAACAATGTTGTATTTGGTGTTGGTTTATAGGTATTCTAAATTATAAAAAAAAATGTATCTCACAATGATAACAATAAAAACTACAACTAAAAAATGAAAGATACAATTTAATTGTGTTTAGTAAATTTTTGGATTCATAAGATAACAATCCTGGGGTTCTTTATCTTATTGCATTCCTCTGTTATTCCTCTGGGAAATGTACAAGGTATTTACATTGGAAGGGTGGGGGGCTGCTCTTTTTCTGGGAATAGGTGTAATTTTTACACCTGGGGTGCCTGAGCTGCAATACCTGGAGAAGCGGAACATATAGTTGAGCTAGTAGTCAGACCACTCATGCCTCGTCCTAAAGATGGGCCCTCAGTGCTTTATTCCTGGAAAATCCCTTTAGCGTACAAACAGCTGTGTTATAGTTATTATTTCTCTTTTTATACTGGATCTTTACCGAACAGAAACCATCTAGAAAATGTTGAAACTTCCACCATTAGGAAAACAGCTTTCGGATGTATTAATTTACTGCTTTCTTGATTTAGGACGCTTCTGTTTCCCTTGTCAAAGAACATGACTTCCTCTAGTAGTAGATTTTACCCATTTTTTTTTTTAACTAAACCAATACTATAAAAAGTAGCAGCCAGTTTCCAAAATAACTTCAGATTCAGCCAAGATGTATAAATCTCCCTCGATTCCAAGATTCTGGGCTGCTGCGCTGATGGCTTCGGGAGAACAGTTCAAAGAAGGATGCCAGCTCCCAGCCGCTAGAAATATCTGTCAGCTTCTTAATCAACTTCCATAGACATATTTTCCGACTCTATGAATACACATTATTGTTGTCCATCCAAACAGTCATCGGACCACAATCTGCCTTTTAGGTCGTCTGGAACGAAGTAGATAGTATCACGTATAACACTCGGGTTACTCTCCTAAACTTCATTCCCCGGTAACATGGCTCTTGGCAGAAATCCCCCTTTCAGCACTGTAATTATTTCCCATCCATTCAGGAATAATTATAGGTGATACAGTGTTGGACAGGCTGTAAAAACAAAAAGTTTCTTTTCCTAGAAATGTCAATAAGTATTTACATCTAGGTAACATCAGAAGAAGAAGTTTTTGCAAGCTTTTAAAATTTTTTCTTAAGGAAGAACTAGACTCTTCTTCCAGATATCCAACCAGTAAAGAGTGTTTAGGGCAAGGCTCCAGAAAGAAGGGAATTGTCCCCCAAGGGCCAACGGTACACAGTTAGACAATGTCCAGTTCCTTGAAGAACCTTGAAACATGAATCAGAAATGAGAATATGGTTGCTGCTTATCAGCACAGAGTTTTTGGTCGGCCATGCGAGATGCCATATGTATCTGCTCTCTGAAAGTAGACAGGACAGTAAACCCATAATTAGGCCAAATTGCTACCTATTATCTACAATGGTCTCCTTGATGTTGGGAGTCAAAGAAATGTAAATTTCTTATTAGGGGGGGCTATAAATATGATGGTACCTGTGATATTACTCAAACAATATGCAGAGTCCACCAATACACAAAGCAAAACAGATTTGTACAATATTTATTTTGTATTTTTTGGGGAAAAACTGGTACCAGATTCACGATAGAGAATGGTTGTGACTTGTGAAGGTCATTCAATGGTAGTCAAAAGCAAACCAAAGCAAAATATGGCACATTAGACTGCAAATGGGAATCTGGTGTGAAAGCTGATGAGAGGCCATCAAAGAAGATAACTAAGACTTCGGAAACAGCTTGGTGGGAAGAGGAGGTCTAAAAATTACCATAACAAATCACTCTGGACAATAAAATTCACCAATAGACACCCATTTTGGCACAATTATAGTTTCGATTGAGGAACTTAGCTGGCCGAAAGATAGTGCAGTGTTTGGTACCACACCAGGAAAGTTGATTCAATGGCCCTCTCTGAACCATTGGCACTGCCAATAGGTGTAGTGGCAATCACTGCCAAACATTGTAGTGGCCAGTTCTAGGCATTTATAGTATATACATACTCCTGCAATCCTGAATTATTTGGAGACTGTAGGTTTATTGCATCCACTTTTCTATTAAAGTGTAGAGCGAATACGATGCCCAGGAACTTACGGTATTGCATTCTCCCTACACTTTGATGGAAAAGTGGTTGCACGTTGATTAGCAAAACTCCACTAAAGTGCGGGAAAAATGTTGTGTTCAATAACTGGTGAACAGAGTCCAGTGACCCCTCACTGGACTCCCAGAGGCGGCACTTAAAGAGGTTTTCTGAGCAAAACATACGGAGCTAGGATAAGTCATCAGTCACTAGTCAGGGTGGTGCTGATCAGCTGTTCAGCACATACACTACACTGTAAATGGGACCGGAATCAGTTGGCTTCCATTCCCCTACACTGCCAAGTAGCCAGAAGAAGTCAAGAGTCATAGCAGGTCAGGTCAGAGAAGAAAACTACACTACATGAGAACTCTTAACCAGCAAAGAGGCAAATGATGAATGTTTAAGCACAGCGTCCATGACCCAAAGCTTAGCTGCCTAGCATGCCAGTGCCACTCACTGCAGTATCCAGTAGGTGAAAGAGGAGAGGTCATTGATTCCGGATAGGCTCACTTATTACAATGGTAAGACTTTTAAAGGCTGCTATCAAAGACATCTACAAGCTGCCATTCAGGAGTCTTGTCAAGCTGGATGTCAACTCTATGTGAACATGTCACGCTACGTATGGTGTTTTCTTTTAAGTTGCTTTTTTTCTAGTCCTTGAATTGCTTCTGCAGCTGAAGACAGGGGAGTTTCCCATGTTTAATGTCACAAACACGGGGTTCAGCCTTACCAAAGGAGACAAAGGAAGGCAACCTTGTGAAGTCCGAGGCAGCGCTGCGACTGCTGGATTATGTGGGAGTTAATAAAACACCTTGCTGCTATTGTAAACAGATTGCTTTTCTATGCGCTCGATTATAGGCCCAGCAGACATCTGCTCCTTATAATACAATGTAGGGGCACCATGGCGGCAGACGGAGGGGTTGAAACTATTCCACTATAGTCAGATACTATACTTTCCACTCAACTATTCCTCTATGGCAAAAATAATAGAAAATGTGGGTAGCAAAACTAATATCTAGAATTGATAATATATAATTGATGGAGGGGCATCTGGCATTCTGCAGAGAAGGACACTTGGGGGAGGGGTCGTCTCAACCAATAGGCTTTGCTGGGAGAGTTCTTTTTGATGGTGATTGGTATGAAAGCAGATGACAGACAATAGTCCTTGTCAGCTGAAAGGTCAGACACCTAGAAAAACTCAAATCAGTAGCTGTCTTCAATTTTGGATTCCAACATATGTAGCAATAAAGTGACATTCAATTTTGCACTAAAACCATTTTTCCAATCCACTGTGAGAATGTAGCCACATCTACTTAACTAATCATTTGCTGGGCCTTTAAACAAGATAAGACATTACCTGCCCACACTCCCATCTGTTTTTCCGGCTCCCGGGTCCCTGATGTCCCGCTCAGCTAATCAGTGCATTACGGCGGGACAGTGCACTTCCCGGATTCAGGAAGGAATTTTCTCCCTGTGATGGGGCAATTGTCATCTGCCTCAAAGAGGTTTTTGCCTTCCTCTGGATCTACAAAGTGGGGTTTCTCTAGGTTGAACATTATGGACTCGTGTACTTTCAATCTTATTACTATGTTACTATGTTATTAGTTGAGCGGGACGTCAGAGACCCGGGAGCCGGAAAAGCAGACGGGAACACGGGCAGGTAATGCATTATCTTGTTTAAGGGCCCAACAGATGATTAGTTAAGTAGGTTTAGACAACATTCAGAATGCAGAGCCATAGGGTATCACTGTACTAGGGCATAACTAGGGCAAGTCTTGCAGTGTCTAATCCCCTGTGAATACGGTATGTGTGAATGCAACCTTAATCAATGTTTTTTAAATTATTAATTATCAAACATTTGTAATGTGTTGGGTTTTCAAATTTGATTACATTTTTTTTTTTTTTAGTTCTCCGATCTTCACTCTCAAAAAATACATGCATGCTTGGCTGAGCCTTGTCTGCATGTCGATGGGGCAAACAGGTGACATAGCTTGGCAGCAGATAACTAACATTATGTCCAGTTTACAAATAGCATGTGAGTAACGCAAAGATTTAGGGTATGTTGACACGCTGTACAAATGGCTGTTCCGCGTGAACGGCCATTGTTTAGTGCTACCTATGGCCAGAACTAATGATCACGATCATGCGGAAAGGCCGTTGTTAGTACAGCGCGTGAACATAGCCTTAAAAAGTTTTTGAGCTCCCTCCATCATAATGAATTGCCCCCCAAGTTATAAAAAGAGGGGGTAGACACTTTAAGTTGTAGATTATCCTAAATTCACCTACAGTACAGTACAGCTCTCCAACATATTACACACTTAGATACTGTGAGGTCAATGCTAGTGAAAACGTGACTCTAAAAAATAAATATATATATATAATAAAAACTTCACGACAGAATAAGCCCCCGGGCTATCAGATGTTCAACTTATAGAGACATTTTAGAGTCCTGCAAGTCACAACTAAAATGTTTTAGCACAAAACCCCTGACGTGCCGCGTGTAAACACACAGCTCACGGGCTTAAGGTCTCGAAAATCCAACCATTCATATTAGGAATGAAGAAGGCAAACATTCCTTCCGAGAAGCCTTTGATTAACAGATAGGCGAAATTCCCTGTGATCTGCCTCAAACCACCCAAACAATGTTGGCTATGGGATGAACCCGTATGTACAAAGGGATTAACGTATCAACGCGCCACTTAAGGCTTGTTTCTTTAAGAATTTCAATGGATCTTGGAAATGGGAAAATAACTAAAAAGGAGTAGCTAGAAAAAAAAAATTGTAAAAACTAAGGCGCGAACCAAAT
The DNA here is from genome assembly GCF_027789765.1 of Dendropsophus ebraccatus. NCBI lineage: Eukaryota > Metazoa > Chordata > Amphibia > Anura > Hylidae > Dendropsophus > Dendropsophus ebraccatus. The sequence continues at coordinate 61,434,752 of NC_091464.1, read as the reverse complement.
TTATTTAACCCTTTAAGTGATTTTACTTTATACAAGTATCAATCACTTTTGTTCGTAAGAAAGAAAATTCTTTTACGTTTTTTATGTCAGGTCTAAAAATTTTCTTTTTTCTGTATTATGTAAATTGTATCTCTGAGTAATCTGAAAACAAATAACTGGAGAACCATATTTCCAACATTTTTTCTGTCAGACAGTCATCGCTCTATACATTTGAAGATGTTGTAAAAGGGGTACTCCAGTATCAGAAAACTGTATTTAAATTAAACCAATATATAAAATTTAGAATATAGTGTTATTACTAATTGTACTGGCTTCAGTATGTTTCGGTTGGAAAAAAAAAAACCCTGACCGGAAGTTGTGTAGTCCTCTAATTTCAGTTTGATGTTGTCTCAGCAACTCCCCTGCAAATCCCTCTCTCCTAATAAGACATCACCTGCTGAAGTCCCATGAGCCCCATGAGCGACGTCATTACCTTTTACCAGGCTCTACAGCCTACATAACCATCTCCTTCTCATATACATATATATCTTCATTGAGAGCAAGTCTGTTGTGTTTTAAAATGTTCTGCAACAGCTAAGTTGCAAAACCTGCACCCAAACTGTGCTGTCTCTGGAAGTGGTGCTGTCTCTGGAAGAAAGTGGCCATGTTTTTGTTGCGCTGGATAACCCCTTTAATCCATGGACACGGTTTATAAAAGGTAACAATCGTTTCGTGCTATTTCCACTTTGTCATAGCCGATCCCGCTTAGTGTCCCTGTAATCGGTTGTGATGGGGATTGGTGCAGGCCGTGACCTTTTCATTTTTTTTCAACATTTTAAAAATACCATCTGAGTGTAAATTGTATTTCAACTGCAAACAGAGAAACTTTGATACAGAAGCAATTGATATTAAAAATTTTGAATATGTCACAACCATTTTTAGACCGTGTGAGCACTGATACATACCAGCCCAGATTTTTTTTTTCAAAAAAGGCTATGAAAATACTTCAATTTCCTTGTTTAAATTTTTTTTTATTTTTTTAAAGAATTGATTTTTGGAGTTTTGAAACGAAAGGACAAAAACAAAACTCGTACAAATAATATTATAATTATAGCTATGATTTTTTATGATACATGATTATTATTATTATACTGTTTATAATTATGGCTCTTTTTTAAGTTTTATTATTAATGATATTTTTTATTATTATTATTGCTATTATGACTTTTTATTGTTAATTCCATTTGCATATTGTTGTTGTTGTTGTTGTTGTTATTATTGTTGTTGTTATAGCGATTATCATTTCTTTAATTTTGGTGTCTTTTAGATTAAAATCTAAGAATTAATCCATTTTAAACCTTTTTTTTTTTTTGCCACAGTATATATACACATTTTTTTTCAGTGAAAATTTTAATTTCACTCTCTAAACGATTTACTTTACTGTTACATTTAAAAACATAAAAATAAAAGAATCATTGTTGAAGTTATAGAAATATTTTAACACAATTTTAAGTAGAAACGTAATATATGCATATATATATATATGTGTGTATATGTATATATATATATATATATATATATATATATATATATATATATATATAAATTTTTACATTATGAGCTTTACACCAAAAAAAGGACAGAAAGAAAAAATATGATTCTGAACAGGAGCTCACACAGCTGGATAACACAAGATCGTAGTAAGTGTAAGACCCCCTGTGAGCACAGGAGGATATTGGAAAGTTCTAGAGGTCAGAGTTTAGCGGCGATGCATTCAGTGCACTGGGAACAGCATGACCCGCCTGGCAGTACAGCAGGTTAACCATCCTCAATGAACACTGCTGCTAATTAAGGACTCTTGGTTTTCGGCAGGAGCGGCAGCTCGCCTTCTGCACTGGAACATGACTACAGCACCAAGTAGAGAAATTATCTTCTGATCAAGTCAGACAGGAGGACCCAGATGGTCTCAGCGAGGCGTCCTTCAGAATAAATGATGTTTAATGGGAAAGCAGGCAGTCACCAGGTAGAGAAGAAGGGGTCTGACGCTGACCTCTCCGTGAAAGCCACAGTGTACTGTTACATCGACTTAATTCCTTCTATGCTGGGCGAGAAGCTACAGCTGTGTGGCTCCCGGCTCAAGTAACAATAGTTAAGAACCTAGGACATAAAGCTTCAGCCGAATAATAATTACAAAGATGATAATAATAATAATAATAATAATAATAATAATAATAATAATAATAATAATGCTGATAAACAGCAGACAGGCATATATATATATATATATATATATATATATATATATATTGGCAGGTAATAGGAGTGTACAGAGATATCAACAGAAAACAACCCAAAAATGTAGGTGCCATTACGGAATTCTCTATAGGGCTCCTGGGATCTATCGGCCCTGGCAGAATGTAATCTTAGATAGATAATATAAAATACAGCATACCTAATAATTGTCTATCTATCTCCTATCTATCTCTATCTCCTATCTATCTATCTATCTATCTATCTATCTATCTATCTCCTATCCATCTATCTATCTATCTATCTATCTATCTATCTATCTATCTCTATCTCCTATCTCCCTATCTATCTATCTATCTATCTATCTATATCCTATCTATCATCTACCTATCTATCTATCTATCTATCTATCTATCTATCTATCTATCTATCTATCCATTTTCCACCTGTGTCTTTTATACAGTTTTTCATTATCAATATTCCACTTCTCAAATGTTTTTTATCCATCTAACCAACATCTGTCTGTTTATCTATCTATCAGATCTCTATCTATCTATCTAATAACTATCTATGGTTCTGGACTACACTGTGCTTTTTCCACCACATATCTCGCTCATACTTATACATGTCATTGCCACAGAAACAAATCTCTACATCTATAGCTCTATAGTATATATTTGGCCTCATATCTAGCAGTCATGGTATGACGAGTATGTGGGCACCCGTACAATCTGATGTCAGTCACTGGGCAGCTAAATTATTCTTTGATGATTCGCACAATGGACCTTATTAGATGTTCTTTATGCATTAAGAAAGCATCTTATGGGCCTCACAATGAGGCGGCAGCCATCGCTTGTGTCTGGGAACTGGAAGATGTCTTTTCTTCCCATATATAAGCCGCCCATTGCTTTGACCTTTCCACAATAAGATACATCCAAAATGGATACACAGATGCACATATAAATAATCGCTCAATGTTGAGCCTCTGTCATACGAGTCACAAACACAGTCTCAATAATAATCCTAACAAAGATAGAAGACCTTACGTGTAATGATTAACTGAAATCAACATAAACTAAGTATTAGAATTCAAAACTTTATTAATTAAAAATAACAGCAGAGTAGCAGTAAAAAGTTCAGAAACCACACATGGAAAACAGCACCACAGGTATGAGCAGGCCAGGGTATTCCTAATGACACAGGCTGCACCACGCTGTAAACTACTAAGGGATAGTCAAAACCATACACTGATGGTATATGTAACAAGGTATATGGCTCTAAAGCCCAGGTAATATCCTAACTAAACCATCTATGGTAAGGTGACTAAGTGCTAAAGTGCATGAAGCAAGGTGCAGAGCGTACCCATCCACAGTTCACTGCCCGTCCTGGATGCCGCCAAACCCCGACGTACGCTTCGTCTCCATCAGGGGGTGACCCAGCGTGGTGCAGCCTGTGTCATTAGCTTACCCTGGCCTGCTCATACCTGTGGTGCTGTTTTCCATGTGTGGTTTCTGAACTTTTTACTGCTACTCTGCTGTTATTTTTAATTAATAAAGTTTTGAATTCTAATACTTAGTTTATGTTGATTTCAGTTAATCATTACACGTAAGGTCTTCTATCTTTGATAGGATTATTACCTTTCCACAATAAGCCTCGGTTGGATTACCAAGTAAATCAGCAATGAGTGAATCTGCAGATCGGATTGTGGCACCTGTAAGCTCAATGTAAAGGAATTTAGCATTAACATCTCAATCTGGGGTCCTCCATGCATCCTCATCCCAATCTGGGGTCCTCCAGGCCTCCTTATCCCAATCTGGGGTCCTCCAGGCCTCCTTATCCCAATCTGGGGTACTCCAGGCCTCTTTATCCCAATCTGGGGTCCTCCAGGCCTCCTTATCCCAATCTGGGGTCCTCCATGCATCCTCATCCAAATCTGGGGTCCTCCATGCATCCTCATCCCAATCTGGGGTCCTCCATGCATCCTCATCCCAATCTGGGGTCCTGTATGCATTCTCATCCCAATCTGGGGTCCTCTATGCATCCTCATCCCAATCTGGGGTCCTCCAGGCCTCCTCATCCCAATCTGGGGTCCTCCATGCATTCTCATCCCAATCTGGGGTCCTCCAGGCCTCCTCATTCCAATCTGGGGTCCTCCAGGCCTCCTCATCCCAATCTGGGGTCCTCCATGCATCCTCATTCCAATCTGGGGTCCTGTATGCATCCTCATCCCAATCCGGGGTCCTCTATGCATCCTCATCCCAATCTGGGGTCCTCCAGGCCTCCTCATCCCAATCTGGGGTCCTCCATGCATTCTCATCCCAATCTGGGGTCCTCCATGCATTCTCATCCCAATCTGGGGTTCTCCAGGCCTCCTCATTCCAATCTGGGGTCCTCCAGGCCTCCTCATCCCAATCTGGGGTCCTCCAGGCCTCCTCATCCCAATTTGGAGTCCTCCAGACCCCCTCATCCCAATCTGGGTTTCTCCATGCCTCCTCATCTCAATCTAGGAAGCCCATGCATCCTCTTCGTAGTCTGGGGAGCAGATTTCTAACTTTTCATATTCCTAATTCATTTCCTAACAAATGTCCTTTCGGCCATTTATCCATGTGGTTTATAAATAAACCAGGCCCAGGCTATAGGGAATATTACATGTTAGTGTGAACAAGTTGTTTCTCCAGAGTGGATGTTGATGGCTTACAAAGGGTAAGAGGGAAACCTATTCTTTGACAATGAATAAATAGCAGAGAAGAGTACTCTGTAGAGTGTAAGCTCTTATGTGCAGGGTCCTCTCTCCCGTAGAGTGTAAGCTCTTATGGGCAGGGACCTCTCTCCTGTAGAGTGTAAGCTCTTATGGGCAGGGTCTTCTCTCCTGTAGAGTGTAAGCTCTTATGGGCAGGGTCTTCTCTCCTGTAGAGTGTAAGCTCTTATGGGCAGGGTCTTCTCTCCTGTAGAGTGTAAGCTCTTATGGGCAGGGTCTTCTCTCCTGTAGAGTGTAAGCTCTTATGGGCAGGGTCTTCTCTCCTGTAGAGTGTAAGCTCTTATGGGCAGGGTCTTCTCTCCTGTAGAGTGTAAGCTCTTATGGGAAGGGTCCTCTCTCCTGTAGAGTGTAAGCTCTTATGGGCAGGGTCTTCTCTCCTGTAGAGTGTAAGCTCTTATGGGAAGGGTCCTCTCTCCTGTAGAGTGTAAGCTCTTATGGGCAGGGTCTTCTCTCCTGTAGAGTGTAAGCTCTTATGGGAAGGGTCCTCTCTCCTGTAGAGTGTAAGCTCTTATGGGCAGGGTCTTCTCTCCTGTAGAGTGTAAGCTCTTATGTGCAGGGTCCTCTCTCCCGTAGAGTGTAAGCTCTTATGGGCAGGGACCTCTCTCCTGTAGAGTGTAAGCTCTTATGGACAGGGTCCTCTCTCCTGTAGAGTGTAAGCTCTTATGGGCAGGGTCCTCTCTCCTGTAGAGTGTAAGCTCTTATGGGCAGGGACCTCTCTCCTGTAGAGTGTAAGCTCTTATGGGCAGGGACCTCTCTCCTGTAGAGTGTAAGCTCTTATGGGCAGGGTCATCTCTCCTGTAGAGTGTAAGCTCTTATGGGCAGGGTCCTCTCTCCTGTAGAGTGTAAGCTCTTATGGGCAGGGTCCTCTCTCCTGTAGAGTGTAAGCTCTTATGGGCAGGGTCCTCTCCTGTAGAGTGTAAGCTCTTATGGGCAGGGTCCTCTCTCCTGTAGAGTGTAAGCTCTTATGGGCAGGGTCCTCTCTCCTGTAGAGTGTAAGCTCTTATGGGCAGGGTTCTCTCTCCTGTAGAGTGTAAGCTCTTATGGGCAGGGACCTCTCTCCTGTAGAGTGTAAGCTCTTATCAGCAGGGACCTCTCTCCTGTAGAGTGTAAGCTCTTATGGGCAGGGTCCTCTCTCCTGTATAGTGTAAGCTCTTATGGGCAGGGACCTCTCTCCTGCAGAGCGTAAGCTGTTATGGGCAGGGTCCTCTCTCCTATAGAGTGTAAGCTCTTATGGGCAGGGTCCTCTCTCCTGTAGATGTAAGCTCTTATGGGCAGGGTCCTCTCTCCTGTAGAGTGTAAGCTCTTATGAGCAGGGTCCTGTCTCTGGTAGAGTGTAAGCTCTTATGGGCAGGGACATCTCTCCTGTAGAGTGTAAGCTCCTATGGGCAGGGACCTCTCTCTTGTAGAGTGTAAGCTTTTATGGCCAATGTCCTCTCTCCTGTAGAGTGTAAGCTCTTATGGGCAGGGTCCCTTCTCCTGTAGAGTGTAAGCTCTTACGGCAAGGTCCTCTCTCCTGTAGATTGTAAGCTCTTATGGGCAGGGACCTTTCTCTTGTAGAGTGTAATCTCCTATAGGCAGGGACCTCTCTCCTGTAGAGTGTAAGCTCTTATGGACAGGATCCTCTCTCCTGTAGAGTGTAAGCTCTTATGGGCAGGGATGTCTCTCCTGTAGAGAATAAGCTCTTATGGGCAGGGACCTCTCTCCTGTAGAGTGTAAGCTCTTATGGGCAGGGATGTCTCTCCTGTAGAGTGTAAGCTCTTATGGGCAGGGACCTATCTTCTTTTGTTTTATTGTTTATTCATTTATTATTTATTATAATATTTGTGTGTTTTTTCTCCCCAATAATAATATGTTTCAGAATGTATGTAATATATAAGATGTATATATATATATATATATATATATATATATATATATATACATACACACACACACACACACACACACACACACACACATATATACTGAAATAAAACCCACAATAGAATTCCTTGTTTCTGTGCTGTGTCCCCGCATCCTCCCCGTCTCAATGACTTCACCCTGCGATCGGTGTAAGGACACGAGGAAGCTTTGCAGCAGCACTTTACTAGATTTCTTTTTAAGCACAGCTCTGGGACAATTCACACAAACTTACATTTTTATCACGTCAATAATTATCGAATTATGGAGATAAAGCACTCAAAATAAGATAAACTCCAGACTGTGAAAGGGTCACTATGTCCCATAAGGTGACAGAATCCTGTTAACAGTTTTGCAGGATAATGGCTATTTCTGTAATGAGCAGCAACCGGAGAACTTCCAGAGAGGCAGATATGGGAGGCAATGTGTCAGCTGGAGACATTAAAGGAACAATGTCTCAGAATCACAGAAAAAGTGCTCTAAACCAGCAGCTACCTGTCATCACCACCATGTAGTCAACCTAAAGGGGAAAACCCATCATCATCATCTACTACTATTAAGGATTTCTGCATTAACAGAGAGGACTATCTGACCAGGATTGCCAGTTACAAAGAGTGTCTCTCTCTCTGGAGGACCCATCCTGTCCTGCATTAAACATACATCTTATTAGAATGGGCACTATGTAATGCTTTATTTACAGCAGCTCTTCTTCAGGATGTGACCGAATGTGTTATCCTTTACTCCCCATCCATTTATGGAGTTATCAAGGTTTGGAAAACACAGCAGTTTTCTTCTACAAACAGCGCCACTCTTGTCCTTAGTTTGTGTAAGGTACTGCAGCTCAGTTCCACTGAAAGCAATGGTGCAGAGTTGTAATACCGCACACAACCTGAGGACTAGAGTGGTACTGTTTATGGAATTAAGCAGCTATGTTCATATAATTCTGGATGAACCCCTTAATAAGCTTTAGACAGCTATTACCCTTTTACCCCGGTTGTTCACCCCAAAATACTGGTCTTTCTAGAGATGCTCTGACCCACTGATCAAGATGTCACCACTTGGTCGTTACTAAAGTTGCTCAGCTCCCAAATCTTGTCCATTTTTTCTGCTTTGCACATCAACAACAAGAACTGACTGGTCCCCTATTCCTAATATTTATTTACCTCCTCCTGCTCCCAATCATAGGATGGTACTGAAATGTCTCTATGCCTGCTATCTATCACTTAGGGTCCTATTACACCGGGCGATTATCTGTCCAATCAGCCAGAAACAAGCAGACAGCGATCAGCCAAGGAGACGATCACCTGATCGCTGTCTTCCAGCGAATGTAAAAATCATCGGCTGCCGACCGTGCATCGCTCTGTGTAATAGAGATGCACAGTCTGCAGCTGACGAAAGAGTATAGAAAATAGTAACGTTATTACTCACCCGTCCTGCCTCCCCGGCTCACTGCTGACACATCCCAACCTGTCTGAGCAGTGAAAGGCCGCTCAGCCAATCACTTCCCGCGGCTCTTTCCCATCTTGGCTAGTGATTGGCTGAGCAGACTGACACTGCAGAGACAGCTACAGAAGTGCCAGCGGTGGCTGTGATGAGCAGGGAACATGAAGGAGGACACCAGGGAGCCCGGACAGGTAAGTAATAACTTTATTATTTTCTAGGTACAGCAAGGGCTGCACAGATATCCCCAACAATGTCCATACAGCCCTTGCTACACAATAATCAAGCCATATACTTGATCTAGCAGATCAGCACTTAATTACATGGAAAATTAGACCGTGTAATAAGGCCCTTACAATAAGCTTATCAGTGTATACATGTCCTTATAAACTATATAAATGTGCATAAGCTGGAGAGTGGCCCCATGTGCCCCCGCCACAGAATTTACAGTGCCCAGTATAGCTTTTCTGTAGTCTGATTATTAAGAACCAGAGAACCAACTTGGGGTAGAGGAGGACTTATATTCTATTTCATACATTAAAGCCCAGGCCTCCATTTTGCCAAATTTCTCCAATTTCTTTAATAGATTCTTCATAGATTTTATTCTGCATTTAAAGAGATACAGCTGAAGCCTATCAATGCTAATAGCCAGAAGGGGATTAACAATATGAATGTGAAGTACATTATCATTGATCTCCTACACAATGGCTCCGGATCAATAAACAAACCAATCTGGAAATGTGCTTCATTTATTAAATCCTGTTAGTCAAAAAGTGCTGAAGTGTTATTAGCGGATGTAACAATCCGCAGATCTGATCTCCTTCACTTTCAAAAAATCTTTACAGAAAGAGATTAAAAGGTTTAGCGAAGTTCAATACTTCTCAGATTGTTTATTCATGTTGATAGATCATAGCCGGAATAGAGAAGTCGCCATACAATCCATCTAATTTTGTGTCTATTGTCAATGAAAATATCCATGAACATGGTGGCTATTCCTTTGTTATGTACTAGTGGCTTCATGGGGAAGTCATGAACCATTATTGCTATGGTGGTCAACATTATTCCCTATAGTCCAGGCCCAGGTTTGGAAAAGTTTCGGACTAGGGATGGTCCGAACCCTCCGAGGTTCGGGTTCATATGAACCCGAATGCTCTGCATCAGATTCCCGCTGTCTGCCCGCTCTGTGGAGCGGGTGGATACAGCGGGAGGACCGCCTGGAAAACTGGGATACAGCCTATGGCTATGGCTGTATCCCAGTTTTCCAGGCGGTCCTCCTGCTGGATTTCCCCGCTGCACGGATCGGGCAGACAGCGGGAATCATTACCGAGAGTTTGGGTTCGTACGAACCCGAACCGAACTCTGTTCAGACCATCCCTGTTTCGGATCAGTGTTGAGCGACTGCACGTTAATCGAGTCAAGCATTTTTCAGTGTTTAAATGCTTAAAGAGGATGTACCACCAGGTACGTCCACTTTAACCTGACACAGGGATAGAACGGCGCCTTGACGGGGAAGCCGATGCCACGGTCCGTTTTTCGAACCACGACCCGGGAATTCCCTCCCCTCCTTTGATTCTAACGGAGCCGCGACTATGTACCCACAATCTGCCCTCCCCCCTCCCAAACCGCTTGTACCTTTGGATAGCTGCTTTTAATCCAAGATCTGTCCTGGGGTCTGTTCGGCAGGTGATGCAGTTATGGTCCTAAAAACAACTTTTAAACTTGCAGCCCTGTGCGTGGCCTAGAGCAGTGATTTTCAACCTTTTTTGAGCCGCGGCACACTTTTTATACTTAAAAAATCCCGGGGCACACCACCAACCAAAATGGCACTAAAACAGTACATATTATACATATAGTTAATAATATAGATTCTAAATGTATTTATACTCACTCAGTGTGAAACCTGGGCCTGTTTTCTTCTCCCCCCCTGTGCTTCTCTCCACCATACTTCTCCCCCCTACTTCTCTCCTGTGCTTCTCTCCACTATACTTTTCCCCCCTGCTTCTCTCCTGTGCTTCTCTCCACCATACGTCTCTCTCCTGCTTCTCCTGTGCTTCTCTCCCCCCTGCTTCTCTCCCCCATGCTTCTCTCCTGTGCTTCTCTCCCCCCTGCTTTTCTCCGCTGTTTCTCTCCCCCATACCCATGTTTCTCTCCCCCCCTGTTTCTCTCCCCTGTTTCTCCCCCATCCCCAGGTTTCTCTCCCCCATTGTTTTCTCCTGTTTCACAGGGGCACCATAGTTTCGGGAACTTTCCCCGCGGCACACCCGACCATGTGCCGCGGCACACTAGTGTGCCATGGCACACTGGTTGAAATTCACTGACCTAGAGTACCCGTGCCCTAGGATTACAAAACCCCTCCGTCCCTCCTCACCATTAGGAATGCCCCTAGAACATTTTCTCCTATTCATCACCTGTGTGTACACTGCACATGAGCTGGATCGTTAAGGCACCTGTGCAGTGTTCTGACTGGTGATGAATAGGAAAAAATGGTGAAGAGGGCAGGGAGGAGGGACGGATGGGCGTCGCAATCCTGGGGCATGGGTACTCTAGGCCACGCCAATCTGACACAGGGCTGCAAGTTTAAAAGTAGTTTTTTAGGACAATAACTGCATCACCTGCAAACGGACCGCAGGACAGATCTTGGATTAAAAGCAGCTATCTGAAGCTACAAGTGGCTTTTGGGGGTCAGATTGTGGGTACAGAGTCACTTTAAATAGTCACGTAGTCAAAATATCTTTGTTCCTTCATACATAAATCTAACATGGACACCTGTCAGGCCTGGAGCGAAATACCCAAAGGTACCTAAACCAGTGTAGCCCAGATCCTAACAACGAGCTGCACATGCGTCTTCTTACACTTGGACGTCTAAGTAGTCACCTCCCCTACTCCTTGTGTTACCTGCCACGAGCCTTTGTGTTAAGCCTCTGCCCAGAATCACCTCCCAGCTTATTCAATATTAGCAAAGTCAAACACGGAGTCACCGGCAACAGTGAAGCTTTTATTGCCAAAGCTTTCCCAAGAACCGCAATATTAAAACAAAATAGCGCACTTACATAAAGATAATACCAGAGCCCTACAGAGGTCAGAGCGGGTCGCGGCGGGCGTAAGGGCTGGTAATTTTTCAAACATTGAAATAGTTGTTTTCCAGCTGAACCACAATCTCAGGGCGATCGCGAACGTCAACTGCAATCACAGGGATGAAGGCGAGTGAAATAATGAGTGTTAGTGTGTTCTGTGCCGCTCGCTAGAACGCAGCGTAGGATCGTGAAACATAATACGTCCAATCAGACTTTTAATACAGCGCACTCCCGGCTCCCGGCTAATCCCCGCATGGCAGATTTTGGGAGTAGCAAACAAATATAAATTGGAAGCAAAATGTTCGCCTGCTTCCTGACATTAGGGAGAGGGAACTATAACAATATGGATACAATGACTGTTTATGATGTTTATGGACGGGTGACATAAAGCAGGGGGAAAATAGCTGCGCTCCTGCTCGCAAATTGCAGCCCCCCAGAGGAGAAAGGGGAGAAGCCGTCAGAGAGAAATCTTTCACCTGTAACAGGGGAGGCCTTGCCACACACACCCCGAGAGGCTGCCAAACAAGGCATCACTTTCTACTCAAACCTGAATAAACCAGCAAGTGGACATGTAGCAGAGCGGAATTTGTCATTTAGGGTTTTCTACAAATATGTCGCTCTATGTGGGTCCAGACTTAGTAGGTCCTTTTGCTATTGAATAGAGATCTTCCCTCCAAGGCCCTACCCCTTGGCCAAGGGTCATATGGACATAAGTCTAGGCCTTTCTGTCTGACAAAACTCAGCACTATTATGGGGGACCATGTAAACCGTTGCCGTGGGATAGCATTTGAATAGGGTTGCCATGACAACAGGTGAATTAGAATACCGCGAAATGTAGCTATGGCAACATCATGAACCTGGGCCGTGTTAAAAAGACAGGGGTGTTGGTTATATACTGTAGCTGTTTGATCACACACTTGTTCAAATCTCCCTTTATAATCATGACTTCTTCTTTGTAAGGGGTTAAAGGGATATTCCTAAGGGAAAAAAAGTTTTTAAATCATCTGGTGTCAGAAAATTATACAGATTTGTAAATTACTTCTATTTAAAAATCTCCAGTACTTGTCAGCTGCTGTAAGTCCTGCGGGAAGAGGTGTATTCTTTCCAGTATGACAGTGCTCTCTGCTGTCACCTCTGTCCATGTCAGGAACTGTCCAGAGTAGTAAATCCCTATAAAAAAAACCCTCTACTGCTCTGAACAGTTCCTGACATGGACAGGAGGTGGCAGCAGAGAGCACTGTGTCAGAAAGGAAAGAACACACCACTTCCTGCAGGACATACAGCTGCTGATAAGTACTGGAAAGACTTGAAATATTTCTATAGAAGTAATTTACAACTCTGTATAACTTTCTGACACTAGTTGACTAGAAAACGTTTTATTTCTCTGGAGTACCCCTTTAATGGACAGAAAATCATTGTTAGGATTTGAAATTTTTTTTATTAACACTTTAGTCTTGACAGGGTGTGGCCTGTTTTCTGGGTGTGTTTGTAGGGCGTGTCTTGTTGGAGAATTTTTTTTCGCCCCGAATATTAAATGTATATTGACCAAACCATAAGGACCTTTATGTCTGGATAACACATTTAACCTATATTAGATACCAAAATTCAGACCACAGACCACTCTCCGTAGATCAGTCTCTAATATTCAGAACCCAAAACTCTAAGTCCAGCACAAAGCAGACAACAACTTAATATTTCTCTGTGTCATTTGTCATAAAAATCCCACAGACTCATACTACAGTAATTATATACCTTTAGGAGACTTTCAAAGTGGAGAATGCCTACAAAGGGCTTCTTTCTCTTTAAAGGACTTATTCTTTCCATATAATACACAGACATACATTTTAATGGGCACCATGCAATGCTTCATTTGTCCACTGGAGGTGCTATGCATTAAATCTACAGTTGTGAATGAGATTGTATTCTCTGTCCAGATAGTAAGTAATTAGAGAAACAGATCACTGATCTCAAGAAGACCAGCCAAAGATAACACTGCCGGCTGCTAGTGAAAGTGCTCAATGCAGTGGAATCCTAGGTGACATGCCACCTGGGAGACATTAATATGCAAAAAAAAGAGAGCCTGTGAAGCCACATTTAAGAGTCTCGAAACACAGGACTAGCCAGACATCCCTCCTGTAAGAAAACCACCATATTATGTGGCCCTATAAGTCAATGTGATGACAAGAGAAAAACAAAGGCCAGGTATCCATCCACAGACAGCGGTTTTGGGGTGTTGCCCCTCATCAGTGTGGAGCAGGATTCTGGCTACATGGGAGCAATGCCAAGTAAAGCCATAAGAGAAACAGATCACTGATCTCAGGGAGACCAGCCAAAGATAACACTGCCGGCTGCTAGTTAAAGAGCTCAATACAGTGAAATCCTAGGTGTATTGCCCCCTGGGAAACCTGAATATGCAACAAAAAAAAAAAGGAGAGCCAGTGGAGCCTCATTTAAGAGTCTCGAAACACAGGACTCTCCTCTTAAATGAGGCTCTCCTTTCTTTTGCATATTGAGATAGTAAGTAGTAGTTACCACAACTAATAGGAAGGGTAAATGCACTGGTAGCTTTCCTAGTGTACACAAGTATATCCCACACATTTAATAGAGCCTAAGATGATTGGTCACATGACTAGGAAGATTATCGTCAGGTAAGGATGCTCACTTCATAATCAGAGCTCGCAAAATGGCCAGCGACCAACCGATAATTGAGAAGTCTACGGATGACCGAATCTTTTGTACAGCCATTAAAACCAGACCTATCAGCCGCTCTATGTTGACTAAAGTAAAGGCAGTGCACAATAGGGCTAACTACTGTAAACCAGGACATAAATCTTAGTCCAATCTGTTGCTCCAGCGTTGAGATATAAGCTTTAGGAGTTTTATGCAAATTGGGAGTCCATGGGGCATTCCCTTGGGCTGCTAAAAACCAGCACAGTTCACAAAGTGGGCATATACATCCAGGCATAGGGGTTGTAGGAAAGAAGGGGTTGAATGCTACTGGGCTTTTGCAGTTGAGAGGAACACTCCAGTGGTTTTATCTCCTAATTTGCAAAAAAAAAATTTCTAAAGCTTATATCTCAATGCTGGAGCGACAGAATAAAATAAGAGTTATATATTCTGATTCAGGGTAAGAAGCCCTTTTACCATTAGCTGTATTGCCTGCACTGCCATGTCAGGCATCTATGACCAAGCTGAAACAAAGTGCTTATATATTTATTAACAGAAAAAAATCTGATTAATAATGCAGAATGCAAACTGATATGCGTTCAGATGAACCGATCACAGATTCCAAGTAAGAACCCACAGTATGCGTGTGAGAGTAGAGGAAATCCTTAGTTATTGGGTTAGGCCTAGAAATCACCAGGATTTCCCCCGAACTATGTAATGGGTGGAGGAGAATAACAACTCTTCTTACTAATAAATACAAAGTAGAAGAATGCAGATTTTTTTTTATAAATTACTTTATAATTTACTGTTCTTGGAAAACAAAGTGAAAATAAACCTTCCATTGAGCGCAGATCATGCAGGCAGCATGGGTGGCAGAATTAGAATATTGCTGATAAAAAGCATTTCTTTCCAAATGGAAGCCATACCCCGATCATCTGTAGCGGATTACACGCATCTGAGCACAAATCGCCTCGGTTACAAATAGATGCTTATAATATATCCCACGTGCGTTCAGTCCATGGAGAAGGCGGCGGCAGAGGCTGAACATCTTACAAATCACAGGATTACCTGGCCATCAGGATCAACTACCTTACAAAATGTGGCATGGACAGCCGCAACTTCCTCACCCAGCTGAGTGGAGACCTTGACAGCAATACATCTGGTGAATCTTACAATTCTACGTTCATCTTTGCAACTATTGTCCTCACACATTTAACCTCAATTTTGTTTATTTCGTAATTTTTTTCCTTCGCGCCTTCCAACAGTAACATATATTGTGTAATAAAAATGTGTGGTCTATAAATGATATTTTGACCACTCGTGCGGCCCTTCCTGTACAGTAATCAAGCCTTAAATAGGCTCTTAAAAGATCAGCAATCACTAACAGTGACAGTTGGGGCCACGTAATAAGGCCCTTAAAGCAGTGGCGTAGCTACCGTGGTCGCGGGGGTCGCCGCCGCGACCGGGCCCGCCACAAAGGGGGGCCCGCGGGGCCCTCAGGGCCCCGCAAGGCCCTCCCGATCAATCACTCTTGTGACCGCAAGCATTGTTTTGCTTGCGGTCACAAGAGTCCGACTCCGTCTTCCCCCGGCTGCTGCGCGGCTGCCGGGGGTGTCGCGTCTTATCCCCGGCAGCGCACGCATCCCAGAGCTCCCTGCGCGCCTTGGGCCCTGACTTCCGCGCTGCCGGGGATAAGACGCGACACCCCCGGCAGCTGCGCAGCAGCCGGGGACAGACCGAAGGAGTGAGGATCAACGTGGGAGCGCATTGTCAGGTGAGTTAAGTTTTGTTTTGTTTTTTATCAGCCTGCAGGGTGGGGGGAAAGAGGGGGGCATCTATGAGGGTGGGGGGAAAGGGGACCATCTATAAGGGAGGAGGGGGGGGTGAAGGGGACCATCTATAAGGGAGGGGGGGGGGAAGGGGACCATCTATAAGGGAGGGGGGGAAGGGGACCATCTATAAGGGAGGGGGGGGAAGGGGACCATCTATAAGGGAGGGGGGAGAGGGGGCCATCTATAAGGGAGGGAGAGGGGAGAGGGGGCCATTTATCAAGGAGGGGGGAGAGGGGGCCATCCATAAGGGAGGGTGAGGAGAGAGGGGGCCATCCATAAGGGAGGGTGAGGAGAGAGGGGGCCATCTATATGGAGGGGGGAGAGGAGGCCATCTATAAGGGAGGGTGGGGGGGAGAGGGGGCCATCTATAAGGAGGGCAACATGGGGGGAGAGGGGCCATCTATTTGGGGGGGGCAACATAGGGGGAGAGGGAATACACAGAGGGGGGCATATATTATTAGGGGGTCACACTAAATGAGGGTGTAAAGGGGCCAATACAAATGTGCAGTATGTATATAAATGAGGATGGTGCCAGAGTGAGGAGACTAATATATCTGTCTGGCAGATTCTGTGGATTCGTGGCTCGGAGAAGTTCTCATAACGGCCCAGGGCAGATGGAGAAGAAGATGAAAAGGGAAGAACTCCGATCAGAAAAGACGTCTCCTGTGAGTCACCTGATATAACTGCACTGTAATGTATATGGTGTATAGAGCCTGTGTAGAGCTGGGGCCACCTCTATATGACTGGATGAGGTGATTTAGTATACTGGATTTGGTCAGTAACAATATGGTGGTGATGGTAGTGGTTGTGGTGTGGCAGTAATGTTTCCTTCCTATATACTGGTATTACTGGTAATATTGGTCTCAGCAGGGCCGTTTCTGTGGTCTCTGCCGCCTGAGGCAAACCTCAGGCGGCCGCCCCACACTAGCGACCCCCCCTGCCTCCCCCCCCCCCCCCCACCATCACCACCACTCATTCACCACTGTACCCCGCCGGGCTCCCGTCAGCCAGCATCTCCCTTTGCCCTTCAGCCTGTGGTGAGTGTCGGCGAGGAATGCCTGTAACCGGAGTCTCCCCCGCCCGGACAGCATCTGATAAGATGCTGAGAGCGGGGGAGAACTCTATTGATATGTGCCGCGCTGTAATGACAGCACCACGCGCGGCTGATTCATTACAGCATCGCACATATCAGTACAGTTCTCCCCCGCTCTCAGCATCTTATCAGATGCTGTCCGGGCGGGGGAGACTCCGGTTACAGGCATTCCTCGACATGGGAATGCAGCCCTTATAGGAATACCCCCCCCCCCCCCCCCCGGCGCTCCCGCGCGCACCGATCCGACTGCAGCCCTCGCCGACACTCACCACAGGCTGAAGGGCAAAGGGAGATGCTGGCTGACGGCGCGGGAGCCCGGCGGGGTACAGTGGTGAGCGCTGATGACAGGACAGGCAAGCGGCTGCAGGGCTGCTGTCTGCCGCCCCCTGCAGGAGCGCAGAATCTGCCGCCTGAGGCGGAATACTCATTCCGCCTCATGGCAGAAGCGGGCCTGGGTCTCAGTATACAGGATTTGGTCAGTAACAGTATGGCGGTAATATGTACGGTGATAATACTCTTCTTCCAATATGCTGGTGTTATTGGTAATATCTGTCTTGGTGTGTGTGTATGTATATATATATATATATATATATATATATATATATATATATACACACACACACACCAATAGCATCACTTGGTCGTGAAAGGAGGGGGGGGGGGCCCAAGTTGGCCTCTCGCACCAGGGCCCAGGAGACATTAGCTACGCCCCTGCCTTAAAGGGAACCTCACAGATCCCTGGGGACCTCGCAAACTGGTCCCACGACCTGACAGCATCAGAATGCTGATCTCCTCGCTATGATCCTTCCAAGAGCAGAAAGTTAACGATATTCACCGCTGGCGGCAATTTTTTTCGCGGTTACTGTACCATTGCCGCTCCCCTCCTGCACTCAAGCTGTCAATCACTACTGTCTGGGAGCAGCACTGCTACTCGAAAAAAACAGTCACGACCATGTTAAAGGGGTAGTTCACCCAAAATTTTTTTCTTTCAAATCAACTGCTGCCATGAAGTGCCAGAGATTTGTAATTTACTTCTATTAAAAAATCTCAACCCTTCCAGTACTTATCAGCTGCTGTATTCCCAACAGGAAGTTGCATTATTTCCAGTCTGGACAGCAGGAGAGGTTTTCTATGGGGATTTGCTCCTGTTTTGGACAGTTCCTGACAAGGACAGAGGAGGCAACAGAGAGCACTGTGTCAGACAGGAAAGAAAACACCACTTCCTGCTGGACACACAGCAGCTGATAAGTACTGGAAGACTTGAGATTTTTTAATAGAAGTGAATTACAAATCTCTGGCACTTTATGGTACCAGTTGATTTGAAAGAAAAATTTTTTTGGTGGACTACCCCTTTAAGTTCTCCAGTCTGAAAAATCTCAGAGCTCTCAGCATCGTAATGCTGTTCTCCTGACCTGTCCAGTCCTCAGGCCAGTTCGCAAGACCCTGGGGACCTGACAGGTTCCCTTTGATCTGTGCTCAGCCACTTTTCCTCCTGATATCAGCATGTCTGGTTTAAAAAAACAAATTTTCAGATATCTTAAGGGGGGTTTTCTAGGACTTTTTCATTCATGGCATATAGAATAGGTCCTCATTATCTGATTGCTGGGGCCCATATCTTATCACTGCCACCAAACAGGTGTTTTCCAAAGCCCCATAATTACATACGATTATCGTTTGAAAAATCGTTTAATCGTTCAGATTTGAACGATAATCATTTAGTGTTACAGCAGACAACGATTAAACGATCAACGTGATATCGAATTTGGACCTATTTTTATCGTGGATCGTTTGCAAATTGTCCGCATGTAATAAGACGTCGTTCGGTCATTCACAGAAGCGGCATTCGCAGTGGCGACAACAGGGCAAACGCAATAAGGATCATAAGTAACGATCATCGTTCCGTGTAATTGGGTGAACGATTTCAGGTCGTTCGGCATAGCGGTCATTTGAGTTCGTTTATCGTCGAAAAATCGCTTAGTGTAATAGTAGCTTAGACAAATCTAACCTGCTGATAGGTCCCTTTTGTGCATGGGGCACTAAGGATGAAGGTATGTTTCTTACCTTCATCCTCGGTGCCATTTTTTGTGTAGTTTGTAGTTATATCCTTAGGCTCATCGCGCAGTTTGGAGAACTGGCGACAAGATTACCAAACCGATCCCTCCCACTCCATTTATATTCAATAGGAGGGGCGGGCCGGCCAGGGGGGCGATCGGTGTTCTGGGGGCCGTATTAGCCTATGGATTTAAATACTAACTACACGGAAACTGTGCAGAGGATGAAGGTAAGAAACTTATCTTCATCCTTAGTGCCCCATGCACAAAAGGGACATAATCAGCAGATTAAATTTGTCTAACCTGCTGATTGTTTCCCTTTAAGGAGAAAATGTATAGCCATAGCAATCTGCAATAGCAATTTTTGTAAAAGTCTATATATATGGCAAACCCTGGTAAATAGGAAATCTGAGAATATACAATTTTTTTTAAACCTTATCCAGATCTCTGCTTCCTGTCAGTAAATGGAAACATTCCTATCCATACAACCACCTAAGAAGTCACTAGCTTGGAGCTGTATAACAGCCTTTGCTCTCTATTATATTGTGACAGGTCAGAGGTTATGCTAAAGACCACTCAGTGTTTCCTGGTCGTCCCACAGTAGTTTGTAATATCTGTTCATGTACCAGAAGCTTTATCCTTATTATAATGGTCAGGTGGATATTCCATTAATGCATGCATCCAGCTAGAAATGTACATTTCACATCGCTCCAGAAGGCACATGTATAATAAGTGATTGAAGTCTTTTTCCCCACATGATTTTTCCCACAGACTTCTGTCAAAAGGAAGGGTTGTGTCTCATACTTGAGGTCTCATGGGGCTGCCGTCTGGTCTCCCGGTCTCCTGTCTCAGCCTTTGCTATTACATCACCAGGTCCCAGTATATAATCAATGTACCCTCTAGGCCTCTGTAGCATGTAAGTAGGAGCCATTGGGAATCTGCTTCCAGACAATTTTATATAGTTTTGCTATGCCTGTGTCCATATCCCTGGTGGTCTAGGGCTATTAATGGCTAAATGATAATGTGTTAGGTAGTTTAGGACTGAGAAGGGGTTAATATGTAAATTCCTCATGGCCTAGGGCAGTGAAGTCAAACTTTTGGCCCTTAAGCTGTTGCAAAAGTACAATACGCATCATGCCTAGGCAGCCAACGCCAAGCTTTGGCTGTCCAGCCATGATGGGAATTGTAGTTTTGCAACAGCCGGAGGGACGTAAGTTGACAACTGTAGTTTAGAACATCTGAACTCCTGGTGGTCTAGGCTAATAATTGTTTTATTCCCCTTATGAGCGCAGATGAGCAGCTGTCCCACCACAGTGAAGCTAATGATCACAGTGCAGAACAAGAACAGGATAACACCCAAATCTCTATAGACCAGATTTAGACATAATCTCCCCTTCCAGCATCCCTAGAAGCTGCAGCCGAGAAGCTTCTAGGGATGCGCCTCCCCTATAATGTTCAGCCCACTCACTGCAGTGTGAGTGGGCTGAACATAAGGAGGAAAATAGGACCTGTCAGGGGGCATTATTAATGTAGGTAAGTGGGGGCTGTTTACAGCGGGGGGCATTATTACTGTGGGTAGGTAGGGAACTGTAAACAGGGGGGCATTATTACTATTGGGGTGGGGGGCTGTACACAGCAGGGGGCATTATTACTATGGGTGGGGGCTGTACACAGCAGGGGCATTATTACTATGGGTGGGGGGCTGTATACAGCAGGCGGCATTATTACTATGGGTGGGGCTGTATACAACAGGGGGCATTATTTTTTTTCTAAAATTTTTATTTCACAAAAATCAGTACAAACTTTAATTCTTAAAAAACATTCACGGGGGGGCGGAGCCAGCCAGCGATGTGAGCAGACGCGTGGTGCTGGAGCTCCGTCCTGTGGCCTGCAAATCAGCCCATAATTAGCCTTCCCGGCACCCCCAAAGATTCCCCCTACACATGGGGAAGACCCCCAAAGGCCGGCAGCAGCACCCCACACCGGAAACCCACCGGAGGAGCCGTACCCAGACGCTGGATCGGTTCCTAGCTCCGGGGCCCAGCAGCAGCACCCTACCGGACACCCCGTCGGAGGCTGAGGCGGTCTCCACCCGCCAGACACGGTCCCCGGCTCATCTTACCTCACCGCCGGACCCGCCGGTCACGCATCCGCTCACCCCTCTGGAACAGGCGAGTAGAGGTCCTCTGACGCGCTCGGCTCAGCAGGGAGGAGGAAGACGGGCGCCATCTTGCCCACGTGTCCGGCGCAGAGGTACGGGATCCAGACCGGGCATTTCCTGGCTGCCGGCTCGGACCACCAGGCGCTCGCAGGCCTCCTCTCCAAGGACTCTCCGGGGGGCGAACTTGCTGAGCCGGGTGAGTGGGGGAGGCTCGGAAAACGGCAGGTCCCCTCAGTCGGCTCTTGCTGCTGGAGAGGCGCCATCTTGCCTGCAGCACTGCTCTCCCGGGGGACACGCCGCAGTCACTCCCCAGCCCCTTTCCTCCTCACAGAGACTGCCTACCCTCCACCTGGCTGCTCCCCCTGCGGCTTCTCTCACCCCAGCTCCAAGACAGCATACCCCCACAACATCAGGGGGCATATTGCTAACTGAGGAGGCCCACTTCCCTGTGGCTGGAGCTGCTCCCCTCCCCTCCTCTATCCCTGTCTTGCTACAGCCAGCCATGTCTGTTGCCCCTCAACCTCATGAGGGGGGGCAGGCTGGCACTATGAGGAAGAAAGCACCTAAACAGCCTCCACCCCAGCCCGCAACCAGAGACACTGCCAGGGATGCCTGCCCTGATACTAATGACTGGCAGACCTCCAGAGACTCAGACTCTGACTCCTCTTTGTTTGGCCCGCAATCACAGAGAGGCATGCATAGACTTCTATCTCAGCTACCAACCAAAAATGATTTCCAACTGCTGATAGCCGAGGTTAAGGAAGCGTTTAAAACCGAAATCTCTGAAATTCGCAAAGACATCCAGCACATTACTAACCGGGTTGAGGGTGTTGAGGAAGAACATGATGCCACTCGGGCCTATATAGCCCAATTACACACCACTGTAGCGGCCCAATCATCTATGCTGAATGACGTGCAACGCCATCTAGAGGATATAGATAATAGAGGACGCCGCAATAACATCCGAGTCCGGGGTTTACCGGAAGCGACCCAGGCTGACGATCTTCCGGACACTTTGGAAGCCATATTTAATACAATTCTGGGGGAACCCGCTTCCCACAAGATAAAGTTGGACCGGGCCCACCGGGCTCTCCGGCCTAAATCAGCTAACGGCAACCCGAGAGATGTGATATGCTGCGTACACGATTTTGCTTTAAAGGAACGCATTATGACCAAAGCACGTTCCCTGAAGGACTTTGACTTTGATGGAGCGCCTCTTCAGCTCTTTCCGGACCTTGCCTGGGTCACTCTACAGAAGCGGAGATTTCTAAGCCCCCTCCTGCAAGTCCTACGGGATCACCAGGCAACGTACCGCTGGAACTTTCCTTTCTCCCTGACGGCCAGGAGGGACGGCAAGTCCGCCACTCTACGTGACCTGGAGGACCTGCCGCATCTCTGTGAAACCCTGGACATCCCCCTTCCGCAGATCTCTGAGTGGGTGATTGCCCCACCTCCTCCACCCCCGCCGGATGAGGTCTGGCGGCCTGTGCGACAGAAGCGTCAGAGGCCTCATCCCCGAAACCCTTCATCACCTCCTTGAGCGGCCGCTGATGGCAGGCTACTTCCCGTCCACTTTTGGGGACTCCCCCTCCTCCATTTCCCTTGTTCCCATTTTTTTCTCCTGATGCCGGGACCTTTGCCACACCCCTGATGGGCTGTACTATTTTGCCAACTATGAGCTACAAAGCTGCAAGGACGGAGTACCCACACTGTTGGTTTCCGTTTGCTGTGTGGTTGCTGTCTTTAGTTCTCTTCTCCCTCTGGGCTCATTGCCTGGCTCCCCCGCTTCCCTAGGAGCGTTTGTCCTCTGTCCTTTCCTTCCCCGAACTCCTTTTCCTTGGTGACAGAGGAAGGACCTATTGCTCCCACCCATGCATTTTTTGCGTGGGTTTTTGGCTCACAGCCACTTTTTTCCTTTATGGAAGCCCTTGTTCTTAATTGATTTACTGTACCAATGTGTTTTTTTTTTGTGTTTATCGTGTTGTCTTTTTCGTCCCCTCCCTCCATGTCTCTCCCACTGTTGTGTCCCCCTCCTTTTTCCTACAGTTCTGGAGGTTGCTGCCCTGGTTCGACACTGTTCCTGACTTCCCACTACCTGGAGCCCGTTGGATGGGGTCTGGTGAGTCTCACTGCACACGCATTGTCCTCTCCCCCTACACTTCTTATGGCTAAGATTGTCACACTTAATGTTAAGGGACTAAACTCCAATCTGAAGAGACGCCTGCTCCTGCAGGAATTAAGATCTCAGAAAGCCGATATAGCATATATACAGGAAACTCATTTTGATGCCTCCGCCACCTTTAACTTTGCCAAACACTCATATCCACTAGTTCACTCTGCCTCTATGGGCTGTAAGCGGGGGGGTGTAGCCATCATGGTCTCCCGGACCTGTCCCCTACAAGTGGAGACGACCTACTCAGACCCCGGCGGTCGATATGTCATAATTGAGGGGTCCATCCAAGGCAGACCTCTACTGTTATGCAACGTCTATGCCCCTAATAGGAAGCAGATTCCCTTTCTCCGCGGGGTCCTCAGGCGCCTCTCTCGATACCCTCCTTCGCCATGGATCCTAGGAGGCGATTTTAACCTCCCTTTTTCTGAGGTGATGGATAGGCACTCGATCTCTGGCGCCCCACCCTCCCCCGACCAGTGTCGGCTTTCTACTGAGTTTCGGAAGCTAATCCGACAACACAGTCTCTTTGATCTATGGCGCATTGAGCACCCTGGGGAGAAACTTTTCTCCTTCTACTCCCACCCTAGGCAAACACACACGAGAATTGATTATCTCTTCGGCAACATCCCTACAGTGCGTTTGCTCAAAGGTTCAAATATCGACCCCATTTCTTGGTCAGACCACGGACCGGTTAGCATCTCTCTAGCTTCCCTACTGTCCCCTATTCGCCACTGTCACTGGCGTCTCAATGAGTCGCTATTGAAAACACAGACTCTAAAAGATTCTATCCAACACTGTATTGAGACCTACTTTGCTGAGAATGAAGGTTCGGTCTCTGCCCAGTCTACCCTGTGGGAAGCCCATAAGGCGGTTATTAGAGGCCACTGCATCGCCCTGGGGTCTAGAGGGAAGAAGGATAGATTAGAGGCTATTAAAGAGACCAAATCAAGGATTAGTGCCTTGGAGGCTGCTCTTTCCTCCCGGCCATCTGTCCGGGGTCTGCGTAGACTGATCGCGGCCAGAGCCAAACTGAAAGACCTCCTTACACACAAAGTGGAACGCTTGCTCCTGTTCTCGAAGCAACGCTTCTATGAGAAGGGGAATAGGGCTCATACCCTGCTGGCACGTATGCTAAATGACCGCTCGGCTGCTCAGTCTCCGCAGGCCCTTAGGGACCACCTGGGCCGTACCAAATTTCACCCTAAGGACATATCCTCGATTTTTGAGCGATACTTTTCAAAATTGTATTCTTTACCCTCTTCCCTTCCTTCTGATCCTGCAGCGAGAGCCAGACAAATACAAGCCTTCCTTTCACAGTGTGGACTCCCCACACTCTCCCAGGAGGCGGTTGAGCACTTAAATGCTCCAATCTCCTTAGAGGAGTTATCTGGGGTGCTTAAGGATCTTCCTTCGGGACGCTCGCCGGGACCAGACGGATTTACGTATCTGTACTTTAAGACCTTTCAGGAGCAACTCAGCCCGCGGCTAGTATCCCTGTTTAATTCCTTCATGGAGGGCTCTGAGACTCCCCCCCCCCCCTCTATGCTCCATTCCCTGATCACCCTTATCCCCAAACCTAATAAGGACCCGCTAGAATGCTCCAGCTACCGGCCCATTGCACTGCTCAATGCTGATCTGAAGATTTTCACGAAAATCTTGGCCAACCGCCTTAATCTCTGGCTACCAGGATTGGTGGATAAGGACCAAGTGGGCTTTGTAATGGGTCGACAGGGAGCGGATAACACTAGACGGGCTGCCAACATTATAGATGCGGTTAACTTACAAGCGGATAAAGCCTTGATACTAAGCCTTGATGCGGAGAAGGCATTCGACCGCCTTGGTTGGCCCTTCCTTTTTGAAACTCTTCAGACCTTTGGCTTTGCAGGTCCCTTTGTTACAGCCCTCCAGGGGCTTTATTCCCGCCCCACGGCCTCCATTAAAATGCCTCACCAACTCTCGAGAACTTTCTCCCTTCACAATGGGACCCGCCAGGGCTGCCCCCTGTCCCCGCTACTGTTTGTGCTCTGCATAGAACCTCTGGCGGCAGCCATCAGAAACCGTACGGATATCCAGGGGGTACACATTAGGGGTATGGAATACAAACTGATGCTGTTTGCAGATGATGTCTTACTTACCCTAACTAATCTACCCACCACTCTCCCGAACCTCCATAAATTGCTCCAAGACTTTGGGGTCTTATCTGGGTACAAGGTGAATACTGCCAAGACGGAGGCTCTTCCATTAAACTTGCCCGAAAATGAACTTCGCTCCCTCAGAGCCAATTTCCATTTCCGGTGGTCCTGCGACTCCATCGGGTACCTGGGTATCCGCCTCACCTCCTCATATTCTTCCTTGTACCTAGCTAATTATCCCACGCTCTTCCGAACTGTGAAATCCCTCCTATTGTCCTGGAATAAACATTTTATCTCCCTACTAGGCCAAATAGCGGCGGTTAAGATGACTATCCTCCCCAAATTACTATATCATTTTGTGACATTACCAGTAAAAGTCCCTATGCGAGAACTAAAAGCGATCCAAACCGCCATTTTCCGGTTTATATGGAACTCTAAGCGCCATAGAATCCCCAAAACTGTCATGATGGCCAGTAAGACTCAGGGGGGGGTTGGCGACGCCTAATATTCTGCATTATTATTGGGCAGCGCACCTAAGGGTTATCCCATCTTGGTCCTCCTACCATGCATACAGCAAATGGATGGCAATAGAAAGGAGGTGGCTGGCCCCCATACACCCAAATTCCCTCCTGTGGCTTCCGGACCCTGTCACCCCCTTGCCCCGATCACTCTTAGGGCCTATCAGATTCACTAAGCATATCTGGGACACTTGCTCTAAGCGATTTCAACTCTCTTCCACAGCTCCCCCCCTGGTCTCTTTCCTTCTCACTCCGGCTTTTCGGCCGGGCTTGGAGTCCGTGGTGGTACAGGCTTGGGGTTCTCGAGGACTCTTTCATTTTGCGGATGTTGTGAACCCTCTGACGCGCTCCCTGCTCTCTTTTGACGATTTATGTGAGAGACGGGCTCTGCCCACTTCTGAGCATTACACTTTTCTGCAGTTGCGGCATTTCATGTCGACGCACATAGGTAGCACCACGGTCTCTAAGCCCACGGCCTTTGAACAACTGGTCAGAGCCGGCCCGGGTGTGAGGGGTCTTGTTTCCGACATATATAAGATATTGGGCTCACCAGTAAATGACTCACCAGTCCGGCACACATACATGACTAAGTGGGAGACGATCTTGGCCAAACCAATACCCCCTGAGCACTGGGAAATTATTTGGGACAGGGCGGCTAAGTCTTCTCCATGTGTTACCTACAAAGAAACCCAATATAAATTGCTAATGTTTTGGTACCACACCCCCGAGTTGCTCCACAAACTAAACAGATCCATATCGCCCCTGTGCTGGAGGTGCCATACTGGGGTGGGGACTTTATACCATGTTTTTTGGGAATGCTCTGTTATTCGGCCTTATTGGACCACCGTATGCGAGGTATTTTCCTTAGTATTGCAACACCCCTTTTCACCTGACCCAGTGTCTTGCCTCCTTAACCTGACCCCTAAGTCGGTGGGAAAGAAATCCACCAAGCTGCTCTTGCAAATGTTGACAGCAGCTAAAACCTTGATCGCTAGACAATGGAAGTCAGTTCTCCCTCCCTCCCTTACTGACTTGGTCGCAAGGATTAAGGAGGTACGAACGATGGAATCACTGACGGCAAGGCTGAATAATAGTGTAGTTGCCTTTGAGGCTGTATGGGCCCCATGGGACGGGTATTGTTCACAACAGGGTTATACCTGATGGACTCCAGAACTGATCCCCCCTCCCCCCCTCCAACCCCCTCTTTACCTTCCCGATTCCTTCCCCATCTCCTCCCCCTCAACCTGTCTTTGATGTCTTATTGTCTATGTACGTCTTCCCCTGTAGGTCCTTATGGTGTTCACCTTAGTTTGACTCCTTGACCTTTTTTGTACTTGCGGTTTTGAAACATGTCCACGATTACACTGCATACTGCAGATTGCTTTATGCTACCGCTGTTTATTGTGCACTGCATTCTTTTACTGTTTATATGAAAACTTTAATAAATATTACAGTTATAAAAAAAAAAAAAAAACATTCACAAAAAAACATTTTACAGTAACCCACCCCCCCACCCACACCAGCCGCTGAGGAAAGGAAAAAAAAAAAAAACTTCCAAATTATTCATGAATAGAACGTCTTAAACTTCTTTACACAAGCTACCCACTTTTTACGGTTTAAGGCATGAGGAGACATCCAATTCCGAACTATAACGAGTCTGGCATAAAATAATAACCTACTAATTTTCTTTTGCACCTTACTAGAGGCTTAAATCAGAGACATATCCCCCAGAATAAGAACAGTCATCAACCAGGGAATTTCAATTCCCTCTCTATTCCTAATTTCCTGGAGGACAAGCCTCCAAAAATTATTTAGTTCTGGGCAAGACCATATCATATGGGCGAAACCTGCATCTGGCATGTTACATCTTGGACACAAACCTGGGCCACCATGCGTCAACTTAGAAAGGAACCTAGGGGTATAATATGACCTCTGTATTAGATTATATTGTATTATGCGATGGTTCTCTGACTTCGATATCGCCCGCATAATGCGATATATCTGCTTCCACTGTTCCTCCTTTACCTCTCCTGTTTCTTCCTGCCACTTTCTTCTACTCCCCACTTCCACCTCTTTCTTACTCAAAAGATACTTATAAATAGGTAGGGGATACGTTCTTTAGGAGGATTAGAAAGATGATACATGACTTGATATGGGGAAGAAGGCGGGACCAAATAAACTGGACATCTTAACCTTGCCAGTAGAAAAAGGGGGATTGGGGGTCCCGAATATAAAACTTTATTATCTTTCTTCTCAGCTGTACTGGCTTGCTAAGGACACCAGAAGGGGGTTGCATGGATGTATTGGGGATAGCGCATACCTCAAAGGGATGGACTTAATCCAGAAAATGGAAATGGGGTTATTGGACCAGGATAAGTGGAAGAAATTGGTTATGGTAAGGGATATTGGTAAAGTGTGGAAGGCAGTGAAGGGAACATTAGGGGTATCAGAATACTTTGGTTTTACTCCACTGTGGTCTAATGTATATTTGGGAACAGGCGAAATTGGGATATTAACTAGCCACTATAATGCTGGAATTCGGGTTTTGTCAGATGTAATACGGAGTGGGAAACTTAAGATTTGGACAACCGTACAAGAAGAATTTAGCCTGTCAGTAAAATACTGGTTTGGATATACCCAATTATATGCGGCTCTGAAAGATTTGGAGAAGAACCATACATTAGAGATGAGGGGAGAATGTTTGGTTGATAAATTTAGAAACGTGTCAATTAAATGGTAACGGGACATTATTATTAGTATGGAGGCGGGGGAGTGCATAGCAGGGGCATTATTACTATGGGTGGGTGGGGGTGTATTCAAAAGGCGGGATTATTATCACTATGGGTGGGGTACAACATAGAGGGGGCATTATTACTATATTGGGAGCACAGCAGAGGACATTATTACCATATTGGGGGGGGGTCATAAAAGGGGATATTATTACTATATGAGGCATCCTACATACAAGGGCAACCCACCTACCAACACACTTTACTGCGCATGACACCAAACAGTGGAATTACTACTGTATGGGACCCTATAGGTAGGAAAAAGGGAAGGAAGTTTAAGGAAAAATACAGAGCCTAAGATGTTTTCCTAGCAAGTTTTTAAAAGATGAATTGTAGCTGCAAGAAATT
Source organism: Dendropsophus ebraccatus (assembly GCF_027789765.1). Taxonomy (NCBI): domain Eukaryota; kingdom Metazoa; phylum Chordata; class Amphibia; order Anura; family Hylidae; genus Dendropsophus; species Dendropsophus ebraccatus. The sequence continues at coordinate 61,405,588 of NC_091464.1, read as the reverse complement.
GTCATGGTGGTCCGGGCCGGGTGGAGAGGAAAAGGAAAAGTGACGCCTCAGATCAAAGAAGATGTCACCTGTGCATCACTGAATGAAGTGTTTTGTATTTTGTAGAACATTATATGGTAAGGGTGCCCCGAGATGGAAAGGTTGGGAAACATGAGTTACGTATATTACTCTGGCCTTCGAAAACCATTTCAATTTGCCATGTGGCCCCATGGGAAAATGAATTGCCCACCCCTGCTATAGACCTTACAGCCATCATAAGGATCTGCTGACAAATATAAAAGGTCCATGATCAGGAACACAAGTCCTACCAGATCAGTGCACACAGCACGGGGCGGGCAAGACCCTGCAGAGCACAACAGATGTTCGCTCTCCTTCTAGTAAGACGACCGGCATCTGCTTACAATTTCAAGGCAATTGTAAATACACCAAAGAAGGTCAATTGGTCCAATTACCGTCTATGTGTAAATCTACGGCTAGCTGCCTTTTTGCATCTTACTTTTTTTACACACTGGATATTTTTACAGGAAACAGACGTTAATGGAGACCTGAGTCGATTTCCATTGTAGGTTGTACAATAATAAACATGAGCGAGCTTCTCACCCACAAATGTACCGGCGGGGGGCTACAGGAGAGAGACAGTGGGGGGTGCAGAGTGGAAAATAACACTAGGATAATCTGTCAAGTGTATTGGAATAGAAATATAAAAAACAGTGCACTGTCCATGAGTTGTGTATGGTCTATTCAATTCAATTGCAAAATCAAGGACAATCCCTTTTAAGGGATTCTACGCTCTCGACAATCTGTTGTTAGAATGATCCCAATAAGCATATCACAGGGTATTTCCCTGCTGGGATTCCTAGTGATCAACTCTGATACAAGTGGGAAATCTGACAGTAAGTTTGAGGTCTCACCTATTTAAAAAAGCATTTGACACGTTATAAATTCTTTATAGTTCAGGGTGTGAGTAGTCAGACCACTACCAATAGCTACAATGAGCCATCAGAGCCCTTCTTTTCCAGTTACAGTGCAGGAAACAGACTCTATAAACTTACCATAGAGGCCATCACCTGCAGAGAAACAGGGAGAAGCGCTCAGTTGCTTGCTTCTCCTGGCTTCTTCTAATTGGTGGGTTTGATCACCCAGACTCATCCAACTGATGAGTCTGATCCAATTTTGAATCAATCTTCAGACAAAGGTGGTCCTAGCCATTCATGTGCAAGAGCCCACATATCTTGCTTATATGTATGTGTCATCACATAAGAACACATTCACATTTAATCATTTGTAACACTGCCGTTCTTTCATCCAGATGTCCCAGATCTGCAGGGTAGTTGTGGAGCACTGTCCTTTGACCTATGGGGTCAAGAAGCAGCAGCCCTGCGGGATGACTCTCCATGTCCTTACACATAGTGTGGAGACAGCTGAGCTGTGTGAGTGAGCGGCACTCATCACAGGGAGGTGTGTGCACTCAAATGTATGAGCTGGACAGAACCCGGGGTCGTAGCTGCTAAAGAAAATCTGTCATCGGAAAATAAAAATAGCCTCTAAATGCACGGATACCTTACTGGGAATACACTGCTGCTCTTCGGGTTCATCTAATAATAGCCGATTTATGACAAACTGCATAGGCATTTACAGTGTTTTTTTAAATCTTAATGTTTCATCTCATTAAATAAGAAAATAATGCTTGAAGCTGTACCAAATGCATACACCATGAGATTTCCTTTAGTCTAGCATCTGATAATCCAGCACACAAATGCAATATAACGTGACATTTCACAAGGAAAAAAAAATAAAAAATTGGGCCCTTATAACTAGGTAAATTATACACTTAAAAAAAAATTTGGATCGTAACAAGATTTACCAATAATCTAAAATATCCGATTTAAAAAAAAATCAATTTAAGCCTAGGTTCACACTATGTATATTTGAGGCAGTATTTGGTCCTCATAGCAACCAAAACCAGGAGTGGATTGAAAACACAGAAAGGCTCTGTTCACACAATGGTGAAATTGAGTGGATGGCCGTCATATAACAGTAAATAACTGCCATTATTTCAATACAACAGCCGTTGTTTTAAAATAACAGAACATATTTGCCATTAAATGACGTCCATCCACTCAATTACAACATTATGTGAACAGAGCCCTTCTGTGTTTTCAATCCACTCGTTTTGGTTGCTATACAGCCTCAAACATACAGCCTCAAATATACGTAGTGTGAACATAGTCTTAGGGTGCAAAAAGTGTGCACAGTTAGATACATGCCAAATTGTATCCAAGTTGGGTTTTCATTCACTTATTTGTGTTACAAATGACTTAAAATAAGTATATCCTGATGTGCTTACCCTGAAAGATCAATATTCTATATCCTATTTATCAGACATTCCTTCTAAGAATTGATATTACCAATTATGAAGACTACTTACATCCTTTTGCACTTTGGGAGCTTAGTTGCTATTCTCTAGATATCATCTACTTCTACTGATCAATATTAAAGAGCTTTTCCAGGGTAAAACAACTGATTAATAGCTAAAAGTTGATGGAGTGTTTTATCCTGGACAACCCCTTTAACCATTACAAAATGTGTATGTTCAAAGAGCTTAGCTTAGATATATGCTGTATCCAAAGATAAGCGCAACTTGGCCACGCTTGAGTCCAATTGTTTTGGCATTTGAGTGCTGGTGGCTGAAGAAGTTAGATGCAGCCCTAGGCAGTCTGGGAAAACAGTCATATTTATCTTTATCCATGTTTTCCAGGACTCCCGATGGCTGCATCAAACTTCTTCAGCCACTGGTATTCAAAGGCCAAACAACTGGACTTGAACATGCTCGAGTTGCGCTCATCTCAAGATACAGCCCAAATGGGTTGTTCAGGATAAAACACCTCATCAATCAACTATTAATATCAACTACTATCAAGGAGTTGTTTTATCCTGGGAAAACCTCATTTATATTGACCTTTGCTACATGTGCAGGAATGCACCAATGCTCAGGCAAGGAGCAGCAGGTGGAGCTAGTTTAAATAGGTGCAGATGGCTCTGGTGGATGGCAGTAGCAAATGAAGAAAAGCTGGCGTTGACTCTTTTGGATATTTATATTTTCCAGGCAGCAATGCACCTTGGTTTTCACTTTGTTAAGCGCTTTAACTAGCGAACTAAGCTAGTTCCTTAGTCTCCTTGAGAACAGTGATTGTTCTGTCTGAGTGGTCTACAAGGCATTGCTCCTGCTAGCCAGAATCCTACGCCACACTGATGAGGGGGTGACCCCAAAACAGCTGTCCGTGGTTGGATACCTGGCTTTGGTATTTCCTTTGCCTTATCCTTAGACTTGTAAGTGAATTGGATATTGACTGAAAGGGACACTTTATATAGTAGTTTTGGTGGTCTCCTTATGGGAGCCACACCTTTGCTAGGTTTTCTTTCCCTGGAGGGATATTTGGCTAGTCCTGTGTTTTAAAACTTATAAATTAAGGCTCTGCAGACTCTTTTACGTATCTATAAATCCAGAAAAGTTGGTCACATGCAAACCCTAGGGGCCAGAGTGACCAATACAGCGGGGACCAAAAGGAGGAAGAAGACGCCAGAAGACATAAGGACGAGCAGCCCCAGGACCAGCATGGAACACAGCAGAGGAACAAACAGGAGCATGGCTGTGGGGACCAGAACTCAACCGAGTATAGGGACCCTGCAACGTTACACATTGTGCTCCATGGTAGATTTTCCTTGGAGATCACAAAAGCCAGGCCATTATATGTTCTTTCCTAGTAGATTGTAAGCCCTCTCGGGCAGGATCCTCTCCCCCTGTATTTCTGGAATCAAGGGCATAAATAATAAGGTTATTACTGGATGTCTATGGGACGAATACTATTTCAAATAATAACCTAAAAGTACGGAATTGCTATTTAGGCAATTGCATAATAAATTAGATGAAGTGACTATAAACCAAAGATTCGTTACCCTCGTGGTAAGGTTATATTTTCTGCCTGGGTAGGATTCACGCCAAGCAAATAAATGTAAATGTAAATAATGATTCCTCTTGACACCGATTCTTAGGCGGCTACAATGGGAGAAAAGAGGTTTCACAAATAGAAATGTCTCTTTCCCACTTATAAAACAGATATCTTCTGCGTGACTGGGAGACTGAAAGACAATTTCACAGCTAGCAGCAATGCTGATCTGTATCAGTCCATGAAGTGTCATTACATCTTGGCTGAACCGCAGAATAAAAATTCCAGGGTTTACAACTGCTTAAGAGAGAAGGCATCTTATAGGGAGCAGAAGTCTTAGGATTAAATCTCTTTAAATCCACCAAGAACAGTAGCAGAAGCTCAACAAGGACAAACAGAAGCCGCAAGCAGACAGGACAACAGTAATGAAGATTCATTGGAATGGGGGGCATGGACACTACGGGTGGGCTTGTTTGGGAAAGTTTTATTTATGAAAAGTCAAACAGAGCTTGATAGGCTGTACATGCTTAAAGGGTATGTCCACTTTTGAAGTAAAAGAATGTGTACAAAAAAATTCAGCCTACAAGCACATTCCCTTTTACCTATTCCCTACATCTTGCTTAACTCCTGAATGCATCCTATTATAGGGCTTGCACTTATCCTACTGACCTAGGGAATATACAATAAGATGACTCTTTCTGTTTTCTCTACATTACTCATCAGCTTTGCTGTACAGGTTGGGGCAGAATAAGCAGAGCCATCTCATTATGACTAAAGGGTGGGCAGGTTATTGACTAATCTTTTGTATTTCTGGAGGCCAAGATAGGATAGGATAGTAAAGCTGGTCATAAATTTTCAATAATATATGGGGACAAATAAGCTGCTGTAACACTGCTCTGGCGCTGGCTTATCATTACAAAAACAATTGGGTTAGGTGGTGAAAATTCATCATGCTCTATTCTCCCCACTGACCTCATCAATCATCAGAGAAGAGTGAGGAAACTGTTGAGTTGGCGGGTTATGCCAATTTTAGTATATGGTGTATGGGCACCTAAAAGGAAAAGTCCGGTGAGAATTTTTATTAAAGTGTTTTATTGCCCCCCAAGAGTTATACAAATCACCAATATACACTTATTACGGGAAATGCACATAAAGGGGGACATTTATTAAGTCCAGCGGTTTTTACGCCGGACTTAAAAATGCCCCCGCAGCTCCGGCGCTACGGAGATTTATGTAGAGGCGGACTGCTGAGGACTGGAGTAGGTTTTCGGCGTATATTTGGGCGGAATGGATGGTAAATCGCGCGGACTCTGAGTCCGCGCCCTCCGTTCCGCCCACTACACGCCCCCTTTCCGCCCCCCTGGCGTACTCGGCGGAAAGTGCCGATTTGCGAATATTTTATTCGCAAATCGCCCATTTGCGTATAAAAAATATGCAAATCAGCACTTTCCGCCGAAAATCATCCGTTCGCAGGATGATACATGTGGCCCAAAGTGTTCTTTTCCCCTGCACTTACTACTGCATCAAGGCTTCACTTCCTGGATAACATGGTGATGTCACTTCCTGGATAAAATGGTGATGTCACAACCCGACTCCCAGAGCTGTGTGGGCTGTGACTGCTGGAAAGGATGATGGCAGACATTGAGGGACACAGGAGGGACACTGAGCATCCCTCTGCCATCATTCTCTCTAGCAGCCACAGCCCGCACAGCTCTAGGAGTCGGGTCGTGACATCACCATTTTATCCAGGAAGTGAAGCCTTGATGCAGTAGTAAGTGCAGGGAAAAAAGCACTTTATAAGCATTTCCCGTAATAAGTTTATATTGGTGATTTGTATACAATACTTTAATAAAAAATTTTGTCGGACTTCTCCTTTAATACTATAATGTTCTGTATGCATATCCTCTGATCACCACAGAGGAGCTGTCCTCCATCATTATCCCAATGACTTTCCTCTGCCAAATGACTTCTATTCATTGCAGCTGCCATAAAGTGCACAAATCATGATGCACTGTTAATACACACAATGCAGAGAAGTGTATACAAAATAAGGCTGCCTAGGTGGCATCTGTAAAAATACAAAATAAATATTCATCACATAAAAAAATCCCCTCTGAGTACAAAATCCCCATATGCATTATCTCTAAGGGGGAGATTTATTAAAGGGTATAAAATTTAGACAAACTGCCCACAGCAACCAATCACAAACTGCCCAGACTGGTGCAAACTGCCCACAGCAACCAATCACAGCTCAGCTTCCAGCTCTGGTGAAAGGAAAGAGGAGCTGTGATTGGTTGCTGTGGGCAGTTTGCACCAGTCTAAATTTTACACCCTTTGATAAATCTCCCCCTAAGTGTTTCTCATGATATTGCTCATTGAACATAGTGTAAGCTGAGCCCAAAACTCACATGAGAATGCATGTATAAATCCCTTTAATTCGGCCCCTGAAGGCAGTCCGATAACCCGGAATATCTGACACTCCAGCACGTCTGGTCCTATCGATGCCGGGTTAAAGGGTTCTGTATATATTGCATATTAATCAGCTACTTTACTAAACCAAACACTTGCTCTATTAAACCGCAGCTATTTGTAGTAATGAAACATTCCCATTAATAATCGGCAGACATGGCGGCGAGGGCTTGTGTTATTGCTCCTCTTGTAACGTGGCGGCAGGAGCTGATGCATGATATGCTTAGCTGACTAATGGACTGTGAAGCCAGAAAAACAGAACGCCGACTTACTGGAGTATAACTAAATACATTACTAAGTGGCTATAAGAAGGTATTTGAGTCGTCTCTTAGGCTGAGCTCATGACTGCCTTTTTTTTTTTTTTTTTTTTAAACATTTTGACTATTTAAAAAAGCAAAAAAACACTAATATTGCCATGTTTTGTTACCGACAGAGTATCTGCCCTGCCACCATGATTTGAGCCCTGTGTGTGAAAACAGCTTAAAGGGAATGTGCCATGAGAAAATGACCTATTGTTTAAATCATGTCTCAAATATAAATTAAAAAAAAAAAAAAAAAAGGTGACGTTTGTTTCTAATTTTCCATTTTACTGTTTATAATATATAATAATCCTGAAATATTGCAGTTTTCCCTCTCACCACTAGGTCTAACACTAAGCTGAGACTTCCTGTTGTGTCTGTGATGATAAGGAGGAGGCTGCTGGAAAGTGATCTGCACAGCATTACAGCGATATGTGACACCAGTAGATAGCACCAGCATAAGACAATAGCAGCTCCCTGTGGAATGACCTGTTCAAAGTTCACAGGGAATACTCAGTGATGTTTCACATTCATCTCAAGGGGACAGGTCCTGGCTATTGTTAGCTAGGGCCATAAGGCTTGCCATAAAGCATATCACTAAATGCTGTTAAAACTGCTCAGGCAAGATGGCAGCCCTAATAAGAATGTAGAAAAAAAGGAAATAACAAAAATATTTAATTAAATTTTATATACTGTATATATGGTAACTTTTAAAATATCCAAATCAAGATAAAAGGTTTTTAATTTTTGTTGTTTTTTTTGTGTTTAATTTCTCGTCATAATTATTTTTTATCCAGTCAATCCTTAAAATTTGTGGACACTTTTGGAATGCATTTTGGGTTTTTATATGCTTTTTTTCATCTTTATTCGAAAGCAAATCTTCTCCCCCAAACGTTTAACCTTTTTTTCTCTAACACACTAAAAGAACCTCACGATGTCTCGTCATGTGTTGTTTCCGTTGTTTAAACAGTTTAGATTGTAGTTAGATGGTAGATAGTTGTGAAAACATAGCACAAAAACTTTTCTGCGTGGGGAACTAAGGAGCAAAAATCAGGAAAACATTTTACAGCAGCCAACGGCATTTTGCGAACGTGTTCCTTCTCTCCTGATATTTTCACAGCATGCAAAATACAACTTTGGCTTGAATAAAACCCCATTGACATAAGCAACCCCCGGGTTAGATCTAAAAGTAAAAAAAAAAAATAAAAATCATTCATTTAAGAAATCCTGCAAATGTGGTGGATTACAGTATTTTACAAGCCGTGTCGAATGCATACGTGGTACATCTGGTTTGGAGAGATAGAATTTAGGCGTAGGAGAAGGCTTTGGTGATAAACGTTTCCCTATGTTAAAATAAACACCTCAGCACCTAATACTTCAGCGAGGTGCTTGGGTCCACACGGCAGAGGCTAATGAGGGGACGGAGACCCCCGCCGCTTACAAATTAGCACTTCATCAAAAGCCATTACAAAGAAAACTAAAACTTAAACTGGTAAGAAGTTTTTTTTACATTCAAATTAAAAAGTATAAGAATCGCCTTTAAAAAATTTTTTATATATATATATATATATATATATATATATATATATATATATATATATATTTCTAGCGCTGAGTACTGATGGTGAATCCAAACATGGCTGACATAATTTTGTCCTTTTTCTAAATTTAAAAACACATAAGGGTACCAGGTACAATGCTGCTGTAATACAGCACCCATAGGAGTCTATGGGCCCATATCATATACTTCCAATTTCATTTGTTAATGTGAAGAAGTTTCCTCCTGACAGGTTATTTAAAAAAATATATTCAGTCACATGCAAATAGAGAATTTCTTTGTAATACGACACCATACCGAACCACCATATTTTAGTACATAAATTGCCTACGACACAAGACTAAGGAGATGTAGGGACAGTATACAAAGTATGGTAGGCTCTCAAGGGGTCTTTTTTATAGATGTAAAAAGACTTCAATATGATTCAAAGCATTTGTACGAGTTAATATTTTTAAATCAAAGTAAAAAATAATTAAAAAAGACAAAGATCAGTACAAGTAAAACTAAAAATCTGACACAGGCCCGTATAGTAATATGCCCTAAAAAATCATAACCAAATTATAACAGGCCACTCAAAAGTAAAATAAAATAAAAAGATTCCAATGGTTGTCCATGGAAACAGACACGCTTTAGCACTACATAACAGAGGGATATTGGTGTAAACCACATTGACATCAAAATTTTTGAGTTCTGAGCAGAGATGATACAGCCATATGGCTGTACATCCATATTTACCCAGACTCCTTAGGGCTGCATCCAACTTCTTCAGCCACAGGTAACCAAATGGCGAACATTCGGTCTCGAGCATGCTGGAGTTGCGCTCATGTCTATTAGTCAGCACTCTTCACTGCCTGCCTGATTAAGCTCACTGTGGGAGACAGGCTCCATTTTAAAGAGGACCTGTCACCCCCCGCGCCGGGGTGACAGGCTCCCGGCCCCCAGATAGATCCCCTTATACTTACCTCATATCGCTGAGTCCCGCTGCTGGAGCCAGTCCCGGGACGGAGATATCCCGGTGAGAAGCTGGCGCACACGCTGTGGAGATGGGTCCGGCGTCCATAGAGAATTAATGGAGCCGTGCGCGCGCAGCAGAGATGAGTTCGGCTCCATTCATTCTCTATGGACGCCGGACCCATCTCCATGGAGCATCTCTGCTGCGCGCGCACGGCTCCATTAATTCTCTATGGACGCCGGACCCATCTCCACAGCGCGCGCGTCGGCTTCTCACCGGGATATCTCCGTCCCAGGACCGGCTCCGGCAGCGGGACTCAGCGACATGAGATAAGTATAAGAGGATCTATCTGGGGGTCGGGAGCCTGTCACCCCGGCGCGGGGGGTGACAGGTCTCCTATAAATCTATAGCGTCCATCCTTAACCTGAGTCAGATCAGGTGGCCTATGGAGAGTAAAGCCATACCTAACCTATAACAACTAATGATCAGAGGGAGCACTCAGACGCTAACTAATCTTAAAGGGGTAGTGCGGCGGTAAAGAATTATTCACAGAATAACACACATTACAAAGTTATACAACTTTGTAATGTATGTTATGTCTGTGAATAGCCCCCTTCCCCGTGTCCCACCACCCTCACCCGTGTACCCGGAAGTGTTGGTGCAGTATACATTACCTGATCCGTGTTGATGGCCGTCCGCCATTTTGTGCCAAACGTCATCTTCGGACGGACGGCCGAATCCCTGCCGCCGTCCCCCCTCCGCCGCGTCACAACTGTGCTTAGCTGCGATTGGCTGAGCACAGTTATGCTCAGCCAATCGCGGCTGAGCAGCTGATGGCGCGGCCGCGTCATCAGCTGCTCAGTCGCGATTGGCTGAGCATAACTGTGCTCAGCCAATCGCGGCTGAGCATCGGATGACGCTGCAGAGGGCGGCCGGCATTCAGAACAGTCGGAGGTGTTCGCCGGCCGGCCAAAGAAGACGTCACTGACTGAAGATCGGAGACGAGTCGGCACGTGACAGGTATGTATAGCTCACCACACTTCCGGGTACACGGGTGGGGGTGGTGGAACACGGGGAAGGGGGCCATTCACAGACATAACATACATTACAAAGTTGTATAACTTTGTAATGTGTGTTATTCTGTGAATAATTCTTTACCGCCGCACTACCCCTTTATCTTCTGACATGTGTTTGTCATTTAAAGAGAGTTAAAGATTGGGGGGGGGGGGCAGCTATTTTCTTGCAAAAACAGCGCCACCCCTGTCCTTAGGCTGTCTGTGGTAATAAAATTTACCTCCATTCAACTGAGCCACTAAATCCATATCTAAACTGAAGACAAGAGCAGCATTATTTCTGTAAGAAAGCGCCATATTTTTCTAAGGCTATGTTCACACTACGCAAAACTACGACCGTAGTTTTGAGGGTGGGGCATAGCCTTATGTGCAATGGCATCCCGGCTGGAGCGTACACACATTGTATGCGCTCCAGCCGGGATCCCATGCGGCGCCGGAGAAAACTGACATGGAAGATAGAAGGACTGTATCCAGCTCCACAGGTATGAAGTAAAGACTGTTTCTTTATTGGATATTAAAAACGGGCAGCAGAAAGACCTGTCAGGTCACACAGCGAAGCAAGCGGCTCCGGCCGCTCGCTTCACTGTGGGCTATGGGAAGCTCTGATGCGGGCGCGCGCTCATGCGCCTGCATCAGAGCTCCGCGGCCGGAAAGATCATGGAACGGCCAGATGTTCACAGCGTGTGAACATAGCCTAAACCTGGTTAACCCCTTTAAATGATTTCAAAAGGCCTTTTGCACTGATTATTTTGGCTGATTATTTGTTTATCATTTGATCATGAGCCTATCCTTGTGATTATACAACAATAAAATTCATTGTTGTTGTTGTTTGGTTGAATATCTACCTGCTTATCTTCCTTACAATGATGGGCCGCAGAATATTTAGGCTGTATAAAAGGAGCCGTTGTTTTTGAAATAAAAAAAAAAAAATGTGTGTCAATTCTGGTATTGAAGTGGAGTCCAGTGTTGTATACCTAAAAATGTCTTCTCAAATGGAGCCGATGTTTTTGAAATCTAAAAAGTTTGTGGCAGTGGTGAACATGGAGGATGAGGAAACCCTGAGCAAAGATAAAAATCAGACGCTTTCCTGTAGCTGCCTGACACTCTAAAACACTTTAGAACACCTGCAACAGATGACCCTGATGCACCCATCTACATTCACCCTATGGGACAAGCAATTATCATGGTTCCCCTTTCATGATATGAGAATGCTTAGAGAGACTCTGTAGCCACAATCTGCCCCCCCTCCCAAAAGGCTTGTACCTTTGGATAGGTGCCTTCAATCCAACATCTGTCCTGCAGTGCATTCGGCAGGTGATGCAGTTATTGTCCTAAAAAACAACTTTACATTTGCATCTCTGTTTCAAACTGGTGTGGCCTAGAGTGTCTGTGCCCTAGGCTTGCACCTCCTCTTCATCCCTCCTCCTCGCCGTCTTCATCATTAGGAATGCCCCTGGGCAGGATTTCTCCTAATCACCACTTGTATGAACACTGCACATGTGTTGGATTTTTAAGGCACATGTGCAGTGTACAGACAAGTGATTAGGGGAAATCCTGCCCAGGCGCTTTCCTAATGATGACGAGAGCTGGCAGGCGGGACGGAGGGGCGTCGCAGGCCTAGGGCACAGACACTCTAGGCCACGCAAATTTGACACAGGGCTGCAAGTTTAAAAGTTTTTATCCAAAGGTACAAGTGGTTTTGGGGGGGGCAGATTGTGGGTATACAATTGGCAAAAAAAAAAAAAACGTGGGGGGCAAAAATATTCTTTAGCCGCAGTGTGGGAACCCAGCATGAAGTTGTGATCCCTATATATGACAGATTTAAGAAACGCCATTGTGGCTTTTCCTGTCCCCTTTCCTCCAACAGATGCATAGAGCAGGACACAGAGATTCTGCACATTCCTCCCGCATTGATCCTTGCGAACCTGATACGGTCGGCGCTCAATCACATGCATTCGCTATGACATCAGCTACCACACAGGACTTTTAGCACACACACTAAGCAGGTGGCCACCAGCAGCTCCACCTCACATCTGGTATTGTCATCTGCAATAGGGCCGAGTCTGATTGTAATTTTTTTTTATCTGTAACATGGGTTTTTACTTGAGAAAAGTCCAAACCAAAACATACATTCCTTTATGCTCTGCCGGCTGACTGGAAAGGGTCATAAAAAATAAGAATAAAAATTATACATAAAATTATTATTTTTTTATACATAATAAATGTGTTTGCTATAGGTTTAAAAAATTCATATACCTATTTATGATTTTATGCAACTGTTTTCTAGATATATCTTATACATTGCACAAAAAGAACCGGTTATATCATGGAATATCAAATGTTCTGGATTACTGGCAATGAATTGTTATAAGAGACAAAACGTGTGACCATTTCTGTATGTAGCTTTGGTAAATGCTAGAGATGAGTGCAACTTGAGCATGCTAGAGTCCAATTGTTTGGCTTTTTTTTTTTTTTTTACCGTTGGCTGAATAAGTTGTATGCAGTCCTAGGGAGTCCTGGAAAAGATAGATACAGTCATAGGCCATAGGCTGTATCCATGTTTTTTGGGTGATCCTTGGGCTGTCTCCACCTTTACTATGGAGCAACCAGCTGCTGAATGTCCTGCAGGAAGTGGTGTATTCTTTCCAGTCTGACACAGTGCTCTCTGCTGCCACCTCTGTCCATGTCAGGAACTGTCCACAGCAGGAGAGGTTTTCTATGGGGATTTGCTACTGTTCTGGACAGTTCCTGACATTGACAGAGGTGGCAGCAATGAGCATTGTGACAGACTAGAAAGAATATACTGTGCCAGACTGGAATTATACACTATACTTATCAGCTGCTGTAAGCTGTATCTTCTGCAGGAAGTAGTTTATCCTTTCCATTCTGACACAGTGCTCTCTGCTGCCACCTCTGTCCATGTCAAGAACTGTCCAGAGAAGTAGCAAATCCCCATAGAAAAAGTTCACTGGAGTACCCCTTTAAGGGACATACAAACCTTTTGGACTTATGCCCCAACTATTTTCACAGGATTCACATCTCACAATGAATACAGACCAGACCTCTATAACAAAAAAAACAAATATAGGCCTTTGAAATATAGACCTAAGACCCTAAAAATAAATACAAACTCTAGACCCCTAAAATACAGACCTTAGGTCAAGCCACATACCAAATACAGACCCCAAACAAATACAATTATCCCTAGACTTCATAAAGACCCCTACTATACCCCCTAAATAAATACAGAACCAGAACCCCTAAACTAAGAGATCACAGACTAGACTCCGCACTACAGCCCCCACTTCTTATTATAGACCAAAGATCAAACCTCCCTAATGAAGACGTTCAGGTGCGGTTTGCAATTAAGCTCCATTCACTTCAATGGAACTGAGCAGCAAAGCCCCGCCCAAACTGGAGACAAGAGTGGGTCTGTCTCTGGAAGTAAGGGGCCATGTTTTTGTAGCACTGGATAACCCCTTTAAAACTGACCCCCAGACCAAGCCCACACATTAATACAGAACCCAGACACACCATAACATGGACTGGATAACCCATTTCAAGTCTGTATAACCCATTTTAAGGGAATGTGTCATCAGAAAACGACCTATTGTTTAAACAAAATGTTTTGGTTTTTTTTTTAAGAATAGATGTTTTATAATTTTCTACAGTCTTTATTATAAAATAATCACGAAAACTTTTAGTTTTCATTCTGGACACTAGTCTTAAAGTTAAGCTGCGACTTCCTGTTTTGTCTGTGAAGCAGGGACCTGCTGGAATGATCTGTACATAATTGAAAGGTGACACCAATAGATAGCAAACAGGATAGATGAAGCGCACAGCTTAGCCTCCCATTTCCTATGGAATACTTTGCACAGGTCACAGAGGTCACAGAGAATGCTTACAAATGTGTCCTATACAAAGAATAGGGTTTGCAGACTTTATTGCGTCTATATCCATGAGGCTTGTTGTACAGCATGTCAATAAATACTTTTATAAACAGGTTGGACAATATGACTGCTCCCATAATTATGTACTAAACACAGAATAACATACCATCACAACATTTACAATCAGAAAATAAAATCAGATTAGGAAAAATGAATATGTCAGTGTCTGGATCTAATTAGTAAAAAAAAAAATCTAGCTGATAAATTTTCTCTTTAATTGACTAGTAAATTAAAAAAAAGGCAAACGTATCAATCAATTTTGTATGCAAAAAAAAAAAAGAAAGAAAAGTATTACATAATTACCAAAATTCTGGGATACGGTCAATTGAAACAAGAGCCCTGGGATCTCATATATCACAAAACAGGAAAAAGTGAGCACGGGGCCTCATAAAAATTGTCTCCAAGACGTCTTGTTGGAAGTAACAACCAGTCAGTGTCCACCTCTCTATTCCTTAATATGTGGTTTAAAAAAAAAAAAAAAGATGAATTCTGATTGGTTGCCATAGACAACAAGGCCCCTTCTTCTCTGACACCATTTTACGAGGCCCCACACTTTCTTTTAAACAAGGGTTAAAAAACAAGGAGAGAGAAATCCGTCCTTACAGAAATCCCACAGACTCCAAATCAGCGTGAGGGGAAATGAAATGTTCCCTTTACAATTAAAAGGACACTTGAGCCTCAAGGATATGAGGTGTTATGACTGAAAACTTCACGTGAATACAAAATAAGATTGTTAAAATATTTGCACTCCCGGTATAATTGGAAGAAAATTAGGCCGCAGGGACCATGAGCAACAAGAGGGGAAAAGATTCTGATATTTTTAACGCGTTTATGGGGGGTCAGTGTCAGCTCGTTGCGAGCAGGGAGCTGGATTTTCGAGACAATCATTTGATTATCTGAAAACAAAATTAACCCGTGGCCTTTGACTTCCAGTGGATTATAAGTCAAACACAAATTAACCTGTTTCAAATAAAATAAGTAACTCAGCTCTGTGACCCTGACTACCTAAATCAGGCATGTTCCTACTTTACTAGTTCTTTAGAAAATAAATTCTAATAGTTTTTTTCATTTGGGGGCAGATCTAAGGAAATTCTTAAGAATTTGGGTGATGAAAACTTTATAAGAGCTCTATTAGAGCTCTGTTAGGTAAAAACCCTACTTCTCAAAAAGTTGGGCACCAAACTTCTCTTGGGTACCACTTCCTCCCACCAGTTGTCTCAAAAGGTACATGTTGCAAGCATTGGTAAAGCCATACCTGCATCCAATGGCCAATACCTGCCCAATATCACCGTGACATTGGTAACATCTCCCACAACATGCACCTGTCCCCCTCTAATCTTGGAAGGTGTGCTTCCAATATAGCCACTGTTAAGAGGTGGCGCACTAGTAGGGGGGAGATTCATCAAACATGAAGGGAGATTTATCAAACATGGTGTAAAGTGAAACTTGTTCAGTTGCCCCTAGCAACCAATCAGATTCCACCTTTCATTTTCCAACGAGTCTGTGAGAAATGAAAAGTGGAATCTGATTGGTTGCTAAGGGCAACTGACCCAGTTTCACTTTATACCATGTTTGATAAATCTCCCCCATGGTGTAAAGTGAAACTGGCTCAGTTGCCCCTAGCAACCAATCATTCCACCTTTCATTTTCCAAATAGTCTGTGAGGAATGAAAGGTGGAATCTGATTGGTTGCTAGGGGCAACTGAGCCACTTTTCACTTTACACCATGTTTGATAAATCTCCCCCCAATGGATCTAAAAGTTTATGTTCACACATATAGATTTCTACTGAAAATCTGCACATGTGAATCAACATCAAAGTCCATTACTAAGTGGCAACACCATGCAAGTGAGAGGTGCATGGCTATCAGGGCTATAGTGGTAAGTAAGGGGCTTAGATAGCCCTTCCTTTGTGCTGCACAGGAATATTTTCCATTCTTACACATACACAGAGTAGCTCTGCCATGTCTGTACAGCCATTAAAGGGTGTATTTGGGGGCCATTACTTATGCAGTCAGCCCCGAGGCGGTGAATTTCAGGTCTCGCCGGTTCTACTTGTACCACTGTTCTCACTTTTCACAATTTTTCAAAATCCAGAAATGAAGGAAAAGCATTCATCCCGCAATCCCACAAACTGGATTCTGAATACATTACAGGGCACAAGAAAACAGGCCGCGGTTCATCCACACCTGCACCGCGCAATGCATAAACATAGGTGTTGGTATATTAAAGGGCAACACATTTCTAATATAATATCCCTTTCAAATGCATTTTATTTCAGAATTTACATTTTTTCATTACTCACGTATTCCTTTATTTCCTTCTATTCACACCAGCATTTTTTACTTCCATACAATTTATTAAAAATATTTTGTGGAAAAATAGAAAATGGATAGGCATATGTGAATCCCACTGTTTCGGGATAAATATGAATATTTTACTATAGCGGTAACTCTTCAATAGTTAAACATTTTTTAGTAGTTTTCTATTCACGTACGTGTTTTTTTTTTCTTCTTCAAAAAATGTAAAAAAAAATAAATAAAAATGATTGGATATTTCAGGCATATCTTGTTTGTTTGTTTTCACTGTCTAATGACTGTATATTTAAAAAAAAAAAAACTGTGGACAATGTCTGTTTGCCTAATAGCAGCTGAGATAAATGGAAGTGAATTGGTAAAGAAACCTCAAAGATTATTACAGATTTTAGTAAGCCCACTCCCCCATAGACCAGAGGGTGACAGAGAAGCAGCATAACATCCTTATGTATGTTTGTATTGTGTTACTACCCTTCCTTATTTAGGCCTCTAGCAGTACAATAGAGCTGTACATTCTCTATCAGGCCAATATGGCTGATTATTGCTCAGTGTAATAGAGACAACGATCATCGGCTGATAGTCTTTAGGTCCGTCATCAAAATCAACGGCTAACGATTGAATACATTACCTCTCCACGCTTCTGCTCTTCTCCTACCCTCTGCTTCCTCCCCGTACTCGGCCAGTGATTGGCTGAGTGGCCTGTCACTTATGCTGTCCCAGTCTACACAGTTAGGTTATGTGTACACATAATACATTGTAAATTATAGGTAACCAAAAGTATGCATATTGACCCTATGTTCTAACGCATTTTAACTGTATTTTCACAAGGCCTATGCTTTAGGCAGAGAATGGCTTTATATAATATAATGGGTCCGATTTGCTTTTTTAAATTTTTTTTGTAATAATTTCTTTTCTGGAAAGCAAAAAACAACCTTAAAAACAATATATATATATATATATATATATATATATATATATATATATGTGTGTGTATGTATATATTTCCTATATAAGTTCCTTTGTATAATATACAACTAAGACGTCTTCCCATTCTTACCAGCCAAATATCTCCACTATCGAAGCTTTCATCTCCTCATGCAACAGAAACGTTAAGACCGAGACAATGACAAGCTGCCGCCCTCAGACACATGAAGCAATTAGGAGCGTGTCATGTTTGAATTAGTCATCATTTTAGTGACCACTCATAATGATGTGTCAAATTGTAAAGCCTCGCCAAAGAAAGAGGGGAAGTTTTCTGGTACCTTGCCGACTCTCGAAGCTCCACTCTCAACAAGTATGCCAACAAAAGTTTATCTACCTATTACCTACATATAAATCCATATAAAATATATAAGTCCAAAAAAAAAACACAGTAAAAAGAGAGGAAAAAAAGGGGATGGAATTAATTTAATGGCTGAATGAGCTCACAGTAGAGAAACAGCCGGAGTCTAATAAGAGTCGGTGTGTATATGTTTCCACCCTGACTGGTAAGATGCCAGTCAAGGCTCCGAGTCAAACAACAGGTGGAAGCGATTAGTCCTGTCATAGAAAGTTTGAAAAATGGATTCTAGGCCCGAACTGACTAAATTGAATTTGACAGTGTTGTCCTAAAGATTCAGAGCTGGGGAGGAAAAAAAATCTATAGTTTAATTTGGAATCCCTTGATTATTCATTAGATCTCCAGATGGTCTCTGTTGATGTTTTACATATTAATATATATATATGTTGTATTATTGTTGGCAGGATTTGACTTGTTCTGTGGTCAGGATCTGCATAGGCTTCTAAGTGTCCTCATTAACGCTAAGGAAAGGATAGACGGAGGGGAGGAAAGGCAGAATTTTTTCAAAACTGGCCTGGCTGTTCCTATGAGGATTATATAAGGGGGGGTACTCACCCTTTAATAATGGTGGACATGTATAAAAAACTAACTTTTGTAAAATAGAAGTCAATTGGTTACTTGAGATGAGCAAATCTTTCATCTCATTCCCCAATTTGCTGATTACTTAGACAATAAAAAGATCAAATCGCCCAATGTATTTTACAGGTCAGTGAATGGAAACCCGATTCAAGGATTGGTAAATCTCGAAAACTTTCCAGTCGTTGTGTGCGGGCAAAAGCAAGCCTGCATATATGACGTCCAACAGTTGCACAATGTTGAAGTGGAGTCATGCAACTACTGGGTCATCGCACGTGTGGGTGGTTTCACTAACATACCAAAATTGGGAAATTCACCCACCCCCCTACTGTCTTCAGATACGGAAATAGAATAAGTGAGAGCTAGGAAGCAGAAGGCTTGAGCTGTCCCCTTAAGGATTCTGTGGTATTCACCTGCGAGAGAGAGAATACCAAGAATATGGCTGCAAAAACTTCATATCAGACTGGGAGTTGCTATTGAACAAACAAGTCATGCATAAATGTATCAAGCTTAACAGCAACTCTTCACCATCGCCTCTTCTTTATTCTACACATTACACAAAAACATTTTTAAAAGGGGTAAAATTTCTCGCGCGTATTCAAGACGACGGAATGATAAGAGGGAGAAAGAGAAAAATGTTGAATTTAAAAAAGCAATTTTCAAGCCATAGCTAAACCCTTCATCTATTAACCCGGCAGAGGGACACTGCTCTAACCAATCCATTATAAGATGAACCCCGGAGACCTCGATGAGAATCAACCAATCAACTCGCAGAGAGACAATAACACCGCATCATGCTGCAAATATCATTTCTAATGCGTGTTAAGTTGTGCAAGACAATGCTGCAAGATGAATACATCACCGCTAGGATCTGTTATCTGTTGTTTGTCCAAGTTATGAAGCTATGAAGCAAGGTGACTAGAAGCTAAGACGAGTCTCCTATCACATGTATCATTTATGTTGAATCTACACAAAAGGAAGTTGCTTGGCTGGAAGTTATAAACTCTAATGCCCTAAATTATTCTGCAAGGATGAACTTGTAATATAGGAGATAAGGTTATAAGGATTTTTTTTTTAAAAAGGAATGTCATATAATATAATCTACGAGCACATAAAGATATATGGACCCTTTCAGTGCCAGTGGTAATTTCGAATCAATAGTTTTGTACCGTCAAAGGATTCAGCCATGAAACATTGAAGCGTTCAACAGCTGTCTACCAGGTGTAATGTATAGGGGGGATTAAGAATTATAGGGGTTCTTCAGAATTAGAAAATATACTTGTTTTCTCCCATTAAAATAGTCACAACAGTTCTCAGGCTGTGTGCGGTATTACAACTCTGCTCTATTCACTCAAATGTAGCAGAGTTGTAATACCACACACAAACTGGGGACATGGGAAGCTCTGTTTCTGGAAGAAAACAACATTTTTTTTATATCCCCTTTAAGGTGCTGATTGATACAGATTCCATGCATGGCCGTGACTAGTATTTTGAATATGGTTAACCCCGGACCATTAGGATGGGTTAGCATGAAGGAATGGGCAGCAGGGGAAGGGTTAATAGTGAAAGGTTTGAAGAAATTAGCACAGGAGCTAGTAGGTGAGGATTGGAAAGTCAAGTATCCAATAGCAGGCTGGTATCTCAGGGAGCTACACTCTGCCTCACATGTGTATGCTGGCTTGGGATTGGTGGCTTTAAGGGAGCTTCGGATTGGTTAAGAGGCAACCTATAGAAAGAGTGTATCTAGGGCTTTAGGATAAAGTTTGCCTCAGGGGGACATGTAGGGATTGGAGGAGACACAGGGAGGGGGCGTGGTCAGAGCTTATTTAGGAGTTGGCACAGGGAATTTTCTGTCACTTTGCCCACGCTGTGGAAGATTTAGGAGAAAAGAATAAGTAGCTGCGAACCGCCCTCCCCCCTCTGGTCTTGTATCGCTTATGTATGTTTAGTTTCTTTTACTCTGGGATAAAGCCGTTCTAATAAAGAAAAGGGCTCTCAGTTATATATATATATTAATTTGTTTATGACATGGCTGAATGTATGGTCTGAGCTGGAAGAGCTAGACTATTGATATCCCTTGATATATTTATGAATTTAAGTATCTATGGGTTTTTAAAATGTGTCTATTTTAAAGAATTTTAATAAATTAAGTTAATACCAATTGTTTGGTTGATTATTTGATCATAGTAAGTTTTAGCTTATTATAAAGGGTTACAATTAGTATGCTCTATTCCTTCATAGAGAAGAGATAAGGCTGTAGCCTGGTGGCAAATTACAAAAAGATGTCAGATTGAAATTCAACACAACAGAACCTTAAGGCCCCCATACATGGAACGATTATCGGCCATATTTGGCCGATAACGGCTGTTACGGTTGATAATCGTCCTGTGTAACAGAACACAACGATCAGCCGACATGAACAATATCGGCTGATCGTTGTAGTCGTTTATCTTTCAACATGTTGAAAGACAAACGACTAATATAGCAGCGATCTGCTGCCGTCGCTCCGTGGAATAGGAGCGGAGGCAGCAGACCGCTGCTATCTGCTATGGGCTGCCCGGACGATCTAGCAATCACCCAGACAGCCCCCCATCCGCAGCTCTTCACCCCCCCCAGGCTCTCACCCGCAGCATGTAATACCAGTGACAGCGAGCGGGAAATGAGGAGCAAACGAGCGCTAACAGCGCCTGTTTGCTCCTTGCAGTCGCCCCGTATAATAGGGGCTTTAGAGGTCTGCATTAGCCACTTTAAGACCTGTTCCTCCCACTTTAAGAAATGTTCCTCCCAGCCTTCTAAAAGCCATAGCGCTTTTATTTTTCCACCTACAGGGCTGGTTAGGGTGTCATTTTTTGCACCATGATCTCTAGTTTTTATTACTATCATATTGGCATAACAAAAATTTTGATCACGTTTAATTTTTTTCCTGATACATGCCTAAAAAAATCAGCAATCTTGGTGTTTTTTTTTCTTCCCATTTACGCCATTCACCATGCAGGAGCTATAATGTTATATTTTAATAGATTGGACAATTCCGCACGCTACGATAAACAATATGTTCATTTATTTATTTTAAATTTTCTTTGTTTTTTTATGGGCAAGGGGGTATTTTAAACTTTTATTGGGAGGGTTTTTTAAGGCATTTTTTTATACTTTTACACTTTTTTTTTCCATCGTGAAACATGCAATCATTAGATTGCATATACTGATCTATGGTATGCCATAGCATAGCATAGATAAGTGTTATCAGCAATCTATGCATAGAGCTTGACTGTAGAGCAGACTCTATACATGGAACGCCCATCCGACAGGACGGAGGTAAGTGGATTACCCCCGCTTGTCTTAGCAAGCGATTGGGACCCCCGCAGCCACGCTGCGATCACTCAGTGACAGGAGCTTGTCCTGTCGCTGAGTACCTTAAACACCGCGATATCTATAGATCACTGCGTTTAAGGGGTTTGCAGCTGCCTCTCATTATCCTCAGCTCCCAGCACACTGATGTGTGCGGGGCCACTCTCGCTGCATCGGTCCCGCACACATTAAACCCCTTCAGTGTCAGGAACGTATAGATACATTCCTACTGCACGGGGTATGTTCAGCAGGAACGTATATCAACATATTTCTGATGTGAAGGGGTTAAAGATGAGTGCAGCTCGAGCCTATGGCTGTGTCCATGTTTTACAGGACTCCCTAGGAATGCATCCAACTTCTGCTGCCCCCAGTATTTAAATTCCAAATAATCACACTCAAACATGCTTGAGTTGCGCTCATCTCTAGTCTTATATATATATTTTACATTGTTGACTGGGCCCGACACAATCAGCAGGTTTGCCCATTTTTCAATAATTTGCCCAACAAAGACCCAACTGGCCTGGAGAATGAGCCGAGAGAAGCATGTGGGCATGCATTTCACTCCCCTGCTCACATGGATGTCTATCAGCTCTAGGATAAGCCTAAGGAGGCACTAGACAGGAATGATTGACAGGTGGAAGGTGAAGTGTCCTACCACACACCTTCCGGCTTGTTTTTCAGTTTAATTAGTTAACAGCTGATTGTAGGATTGTGAAACCTTCTGTGATCCCCTTATGATCAGGGAAACCTTCCGACAAAAATGGAGATTGTAATTTGACAGTGGTCCTATACAGGCGCCTCAAATGTAAATATCTGGAAATGGTTTGCTAATATTTCAATAAACAATATATTCTGCCAATCCTGCCTCCTTCATATCAAATATGGGATTTGGGCCTATGGCTGTATCCATGGTTACCAGGACTCCCTAGGGTTGCATTCAACTTCTTCAGATACTGATATTCAAATGCTGAATGATCGGCACATGCTCCAGTGGTGTTATCTCTACTAACCAACTTTACCTAGTAGGGGGTTTACATCCTGCCCATACTAGTCAGCTTTTGTATAAGAGAATGCTTAATGAAGCCAGAATTTTTTGTCGATATATATATGTCGACAGGAAATAAAAAATTGACATTGTCCATATACACTATTAGGCTGGGTTCACACTATGTATATTTGAGGCTGTATTTGTGAGGCTGTATAGCAACCAAAACCAGGAGTGGATTGAAAACACAGAAAGGCTATGTTCACATAATGTTGTAATTGAGTGGATGGCCGTCATTTAATGGCAAATTTTTGCTGTTATTTTAAAACAACGGCTGTTATATTGAAATAATGGCAGTTATTTACCGTTATATGACGGCCATCCACTCAATTTCAACATTGTGTGAACAGAGCCTTTCTGTGTTTTCAATCCACTCCTGGTTTTGGTTGCTATGAGGACCTGACTTGAGGACCAAATACTGCCTGAAGTATACAGTGTGTGAACCCAGCCTTAGCATTTACAGTAAATCCTATTTCAGGGTTGGGTTCAAAGAACAAAGTGTAGAACGTAAAAGAACTCTGGACTGAACTTACCCATCAAGAACACTGAAAGTGGAGGTGGTGACCTCAGAGAACAGTACGACTTTACCCAGCTTCTCAGTTTGGAGGTTCTCACGATATTTGTCCAGGTTGAAATCCTCGGACATGAAGCTTTCTTCTCCGGTGATGAGTGGAGCTAAGGATGGAGTGATGTCCATGTCGTGCTGCGGGGAGTCGCAGAGTTTCAGAGACATCTTGTTAGATTTTATCCAACCATTTTTGCTCCCCTTTGATTTGATCCACTTGAGAACATCATGGTATTCGTCCTATATGGGAGACACAAACAGGAAATGTCATTGGTAACTACAGGGTCTTATTTCCATGTGTGAAGGAAATGGAAAATAACAGACTAGACAAGCTTATTCAAAATGACTGCCAGGTGGATGCATTGGAGTAAAAAAAAGTGATGAAAATTGCTTGATATCGTTATTGTTTTTTTTCTCGGGTACATTAGTGACACTTACGCAACTTACACATATATTGGTGCTTGGTGGAATAACCTCCCCCCCCCCCCCCCTTTATTTATTTTTTCTCTTCCCCTCTAGCCACCGGACTTCTCCATTAGACAATCTCCCTTCCCTCTTTTTCTCCCTATCCGGGCTCTGTAAGGTATGGCTTTGTATTTAGAAAAAACAACAACCTTTTAATTTATGTAACCTATATTTAAATTGTAGTTTTTTGTTTAGTTTTTTTTTTATCATTAAATTTTTCTTTATGCCTTAATATTTTCTTGATCTTCACTGCACTTCTAAAAGTATAAATCTATAATAAATAATTTCTGCAAAAAATAAAAAAAAGAACTTATCAACTTGAGGTTGTTTTCACAGTCACTGGGTACCCGCTGGTCTCAACGTCATCTTCGGGAGGCCGTCATCTTCGGGAGGCCGGCCGACCCGCTCCTGCCGGCCCCCCTCTGCTGCGTCATAACTGTGCTCAGCCGCAATTGGCTGAACACAGTTATGCTCAGCCAATCGCGGCTGAGCAGCTGATGACGCTGCAGAGAGGGGCCGGCATGAGGGACGGCAGGAACGGGTCGGCCGGCCTCCTGAAGATGACGTCTTTGACAAGATTACAGACGGGGTCGGTCGACACGGATCAGGTATGTATACTGCACTACACTTCCAGGTCCACGGGCGGGGAACACGGGAAAGTGGGGCCATTCACATACATAACATACATTACAAAGCTGTATAACTTTGTAATGTGTGTTATTTTGTGAATAATTTCTTAGTGCTGCACTACCCCTTTAAATGAATAATTGCTTTATGGTCATTCTTTTCAGAAACTAACACTGGTTGTTGAGCTCCCCTTTAATAGCACTAAATTGGGGGAGGGGAAAATTAACAATACTCTCTAATACACCATCTGCCCCATGTATAAATTGGACCATGGGCCGACTTGATATTTCGGTGTCTAGTTAAAGTGGATGATGGCCACCATGGTTATATACATATGCTGAAAACCTCTTTTGTCTCCATGACTGTCCTGGTATTATGAACCACGGTGGTTGTTGTACGGATATTATATTACCGAAGATTCAACATACAAAAGATACAAAGAAAAAAGCATACAAAGAAATGACAGATGAGCGGTGTAATGAAGTCCAAAGCTCCTGAATCGTGCAGAATGATGTAACACCATTTAATATGATGCAGTTCTCCGTGCCGAGTCCTGGAGCGGGACTGAAAGGCATGACCCGTGACTAGATGGGCCTGGGAGCTCCATGTGGTTAGCTCCTTCATGGATAGTAAGGCCAGGTATCACATTGGCAGAAGACCATATGTCTGTATCACATCAGCCCCTGTCAGGTTCACATCAATGTGCGGTTTATCCTAATCCCCCACTGTAACCTCTTATTACATCCTGGTTGTGCGGCAGTTACATCACAGAAGAACATCCCAAAGGAAATAAATCCTGGAAAGAAATTTTTTGCAATATAATTCATGATTTTAAGAGCTTGTCTTTATTCCGATGAATAAATGTTCCCCTTTTTTCCCCTTTTCAAAAACCATTCTACAATATGTGCCTTCTCCGACCTGGGGACTGCTGGTCAACAATTGCTTAAAATAAAATTAAACAAAGCTGGACATGTTTTGGACCAATGTGGCAAACACTAGTGATATTTTACCTCCAGTTGAGGATGGTCAACCATGGAAAGAACATAAAATAACATATCGATAAACAATGCATCCATAGAGAACAATTCATTCTCAATGCCTTAATGGAGGACACTGAAGAAGAGGTTATTTTAAGATGGAAAGTCATCCATTACCTACAGGATACAGGCTTATCTAGGTGATTGTTAGGGGCTCGACCAACAGGAACCCCACCAATCATGAGAATGGAGGTCAATTTCTGTAAAAGAAAGGTGGATATGCTCCATTGTTATTGATTGTGGTCCCAGCAGTCAAACCAAAACAACTACGGTAGTTTTTCTACGGGTAGGGGATCGTTTTAAATCTAGTAAAAATATTTATTATACGTTTGCCATGCAATAAGGTGTATGCAGAAGATCTAACGTGCAACGGGTAAAGCTGCTTAGGATGCATAATCACATTGGGTGCAGTATGAAATCTGCGTGAGCAGTAAACAGTGAGGGAAACAAGAAGTTAAACAATAACAATCAACATTCCCTGGTTTATAGATGAGGTCAGGAGGAGATGCACAATGAAACACCATATGAACAATGTCAGCCGAAGACCATAGTGACATAACCAAAAACAATCCCAAACCAAGGTTCATGTTCTTGCATGCAGATAAAAATTGATAAAGTGTCTCTTCTTTGGGCTATGTTTTCATGGGTACAACATATGAGATCCATTACTCCTAATCAACCTACGTCGGCTCACTATGGGAATCTATGGTGATCTAAGCCTAGCCACAGAATAGGCTGTAAATAGCTGATTAGAGGCGTGTTCGGCCATCAGCCTTCTGGTACCCACACTACAGGGAGAACGGGACTGGAAGTCCATACTCCTTGTAGTGAATGCGCTAGGTCACTGCAGCCTCAACTCCTAGTCACTTCTCCCTGTAGTGCAGGTGCCAAGCAGCTTACTGGCCGAGGTGCTGGGTGTCAGCATACTGCCAATCAACTATTGATGGCCTATCACGTGGACAAGCCCTTTAGCTTCGATACATAAAATATCTTGAGTTCTTAAAGCTACACCATATGAATGTGAGGCTTATAGTCTTTATAAACACACATTTGCGCACTACCGAGTCATGTAAAGTTCGCCGATTAATTTGCAAGAGATACATCACCGCCATGGCTCATCTTTCTGAACTCCCCCCTAAAATAGCGGCACAAATTTTCCTAACTCAGACTTTTCCAAACTGACTGCCACAAATCTCTGAAGGAATTACAGATGTGCTCAGGAATGAGAGGAGAGCTATTTTAGCAGCTACTGATACTTGGGTGATTAAGTACTCTTTAAAATAATATTTGTCGCTGGCAATTCCGGTAAGTGTCCTCAACCTCTGTAGGGTCTGTTCAATGTTTTTTTTTGTTTTTTTTAAATAGTAACCTATGCATCTGTCAAGTAACACCGGCCGGCACAGTTTGGCCACACATGCTGTCTTTATAAAGACAAACATAACATGGTAAGAACAGACTGCACATGGGTTCTTCAGGAAACACTTTTCAAAAATCACAGAAAATCTGCTAAATCCAATCATTTCACATCTACCCAATGTAATGGAAAGGAAACTGAGATACATATGATGGAAAAGCCAAAGCACTAAAGAAAAATATCATTCAGGTCACCAATGGTGTCGGCCAACAAAAATACCAATCACATCTAATTTTTTCAACCAGATAGTTTTTATTAAACATTTTTCAACCAATCCCATCTTATGGCATTAGTGGCTAAAAAGAGCAACCAATGTGCATTGGTAAAATAGGTCCCCTTACTCCAAATCTGTAGGGTTCCTAGAAAGTCTTGTTACGATAATTATCCCGTGTTAAAGGGCCTTCAGTGCGGTAAGTACAGATTGCAGTTCTTAAGTTCTTTCAATGCTGGTGGTGACTCCAAACAGCCATTTCAAAGCTAGTCATATATAGGATACTGACCAAAAAAAAAAAAAAAAAAAAAGATACTGACCCTAAATTACATCCTCCATTATACCCCAGAGCTGCACTCACTATTCTGCTGGTGGGGTCACAGTGTATGTACATTACATTACTTATCCTGTACTAATCCCAAGTACATACCCTTTACTCCAGAGCTGTACTTTGCTAGTGTGTACAATTTTTAAACTCTTTTTATTAGTTTTCTCCATAGAAAGTTATACAAAACGGCATTTGGACATATTCACATCATGAGTCCAAATTGATGTAATAAATATTGTTTGACGGGCAATACAAAATACTGTACCACAACAACAAAATTCCCCCTATCTACCCCGCCTCCCCCTACCACCCCTCCACAGATGTAGAAATGAGAGCTAAATAAGATAAAGAAAAATGAAACATTTTTTAGTTATGAGTCTTATGGCTACACCGGATTTCCTGTAATTTTCAAGCGTCCCAGTGACCCTGCTAGCTCAGATGTTAGGTACCATTTTGTACCAACAAAAATTGTGTCATCAGGTCCTTAATTTCTTGATCCGAAAGGAATTTTACTATAAAAAGTGTTTCCATTTTTTTTTTTTAAATGTTGTGGTGTTCACCTTTTTTAATCTCTCCAACTCCACTCCGTCAAGGAAAAGATAATGTTTCATCTGTGCTAGCACTTCCGTTATGAAAACAAGAGCAGGTTCCAACCACCTTTGTAATATACATCTTTTGGCAACTAGTAGAAAGGCACATAACGCCAATGACACCTTTAACGATTCCGGAACAGAGTGGAATAGGAGCAGTTGTGGAAATAGAGGTAGATCTGTCACTTAGTCTGAAGTAGAGCTATTAATTGGGTCCAAAATTGCTGAGTATATTGACAGGTCCATATGCTAGAGTCAGGTCAGTAGTTGCCTGATTGCATTTTAGGCATGCCAATAGTCTGTCTAGCGCCAAAGGGTGCATGAGCCTATATTGCGTTTCTTGCCATCGCTCACTAGGGATCACTCTTCTTATAACAGCCCATCCTTCCAGAATCTTTTTCGGTAAGTCATTGTGGTCAAAGATAGTTGCCCATTTGTTAAACATACTGGCACTAGGAGATTCATTAGACCAGGTTCCCAACTTAAAATATAGGTAGGATAAAGATGGGTTGGCTGAAGGCTCATTAATCATTGCATCCATCTCTGTAAGTTTTGTTAAAGAAGATAGGTTCCTCAGTCCTGAGGTTAGAAACCCCATAACTTGGGAATAGGTCAACAATTGAGATGGTTGCAGCGAGTACTTGATACAAAACTTAAGAGAAAGTAAGGGATCTATGTTCTTGTTGGTGAAACATCTGGTGCAGAGAATTAATCCCTGCCGACCTCCATTTCTTAAACATTGGGTTCTCTCTACCCTGAATGAATTCAGGATGTCCCCATAGGGGATGGTATCTGGATAGTAATTGCGGCAGATAATACAGCTTCCTTACAATCTTCCAAGTTGCTATAGTATCCTTTAGTATTAAAGTTTGTTTAATCTCAGGTGGTAGTGCTGAATATAGAGGCGGCCAATTCCGCCTCTATAGCCAAATTAGAGTAGAAGTTTGAGCCCTGGATCCAGTCTATGCCGTGTCTTAATAAGCACACAACATTGTATCTCCTTAAATCCGGGAAGTTTATCCCACCTTTAGATCTAGGAAGTTGTAATTTAGCTATTTCAATTCTAGGTCTCTTACCTGACCATATATATCTCGAGAAGGCAGACTGGACCCTCGTAACATCCTGGTGACAAAAGCAGTAGTGGGATAGTTTATAGTTGGTATAGTAATTTGAAAAACTAAGCATTCTAACCAAATGACATTTTCCCAAAAATGAAAGTGGAAGTCCCTCCCACCTTTTGAGATCAGCTAAGATTTTTTGAAATAACAGGGGTAATTTAGATGATAAAGTGATTCAGGAGTGCGACCAATGATCATCCCTAAGTATTTAAATGTCTTAGTAGTAACTTTAATTGGGGTATCAGCAGGTCAGTTACTGTTTTTATCTATATATCAAATGAAAAATTGTGCGAAAAAAATGATAACACAGTATGTTGCTGATGCAGGCTCTCTATTACAGCAGAAAAGACTCATCTATTCCCTTGAGATTTTAAATGGCCTGCAAGGGTAGTGGACAAGGGTCCCCTTTATCTGGTCTCTATGCTCTCCCTTTATCCCCTCGCTTCCCAAGAAATAGCTGCCCAGTTGCTAAGAGTTAAGGTACTATTACACAGAATGATAATCGGCCGAATTGGGCCGATTCGGCCGATTATCGCTCCGTGTAATAAATACAACAATCAACCGATTACAACAATCATAAGCTGATCGTTGATATAGGTTAGAACCTATATTTGTCGGGAGCCGACCATGCACAGCTACGTGTAATAGCGGTGCGCGGCCGGCGACTGACGATATACATTACCTACCCACGCTCCAGGGCGGCGGTCCCGGCCTGTGATTGGCTGAGTGGCCTGTCAGCTAGAGCGTGCGGGACCCGGGGAGAAAAGGAGCAAGAGCAGCCCTGGAGCGTGGATAGGTAAAGTATATAGTTTCAGCAAGGGCTGCAAGGACATCGGTAAATATGTCCCTGCAGCCCTCGCTAAATGATTATTGGGCCGTGTAATAGGCCCAGTAAACGAATGCCGATCTAGTAGATCGGGGTTCGTTTACAGGTATTATCGGCCCCCATTGGCCCTTGTAATACCACCCTTAGGAACCTAAGAGCCACAGACATGTCCTTTTTGTTTCATAAGGGCATTCAGCCTTCAGGAGTGTAGAAAAGCCCAAGTGCCGCCAATCACAGTTTCTTCTTTTGTAATGCTGACGGTCCAGTCCTGCTATTGTTCTGTGCCTCCTGGAGGGCATAGCTGTTGGATCCGCGCTCCCTCTCAGTGCTCCACTGTCTTTCTGCTTCTGTTGCTCCCCCTTCGACCCATAGGGTGCACACGTACTCTCTGTCTGTACTACATACCTGTGCTTCCTACTCCGACCAGTTGGCTTACATCTGACTATGCCAGTATGCTGCCTGCCAATGTCCTCAGCCTGTACCTGTACTTGTCTCTGCATGTCTTCCCAATGCCTCTTGGTCCACTAGGCTAGCCACCAACCACACCGGGACCATTCTCACAGGTAACGACTTGGTAGGCATTAGCAAGGGCAGATCATTGTAGTAGACAGTTAAAGGGTTAAAATCTAGGGGCTACTTAGACAGTTCCTATGCAAGCAGCTCAAACCCAAACCAGTAATGTGGCCCTGCTGGTCCACACTTGCCCTTTACAACTTTACTGGAAATGTTTTTTTTTATAATACACATAAAGTCAATATTTTTTATAAATATTAGCTTGTCTATTTTATAAATTATTTGGACAGGTGTGGCTGCATATTAGCAGGAGGCCTACATGAAGTGACCTCTTGAGCAAAAAACAGGAATTCCAAGATATTCCACAGAACTAAGCAAATATTATTGTTTATATATAATAAAACATCTTCTAGATGATTCCAGTGACCACACGGGTGATGTCTGCTTTACCACACACACACACAAGGGAACAAAACACAATTCTTACGTTTCACAGCATGAATATTTTAGATTCAATTCAAAATTCCAGATAAAAAAGTTTAAATATATATATATATATATATATATATATATATATATATATATATATTATATAGACTTTGTACATCTGTATAAAATTGACAAAGAAAACATTCTCCTTGGCCCCTAATTTTTTTTGTTTAAAAAATTTAAAATAAAGAAAAATAAAATAATTATATATCCTTTTTTAAATATATACACATCATTTATAAGAATATCTGTATTACAGAAGAGCAGACAGGTTTCGTTACGGGCAGGGAAGGTAAATTTAATACCTCAAGAGTACTACATGGCATTCATTTTGCTAAAAGAACCCAAACTCCCTTAGTCCTTCTCGGCACTGATGCCGAGAAGGCATTCGATAGAGTAGCCTGGGATTTTCTCTCAGAATCATTAAAGAGATTTGGATTTCCACTACAATTTATTTCAGCTATAATGTCCCTTTACACTGAACCATCAGCTAGAATCAGGGTAAATGGCACCCTTTCAGATAGGTTCCATATTCGAAACGGTACTAGACAGGGATGCCCATTGTCACCTTCTCTTTTCATCCTAACAATGGAAATACTACTTCAAAAAATTATACAAACTCCCACAATAAAAGGTCTTAAAATTGGCTCTACTACCCATACCACAGCCGCCTTCGCGGATGATTTGTTAATATTTATCTCCAACCCAAAACAAGCCTTCCCCGCACTATTAAACATTTTCAGAGATTTTGGTAGACTTTCCAATTTCAAAATCAATTATAATAAATCAGAAGCACTAAATATCACTATACCGATTTCAAAGCTGCCCGAAATTAAAAAATTAGCACCATTTACATGGCCACCTAGATCTATCAATTACCTTGGTATATTAGTATCTGCTAACCTCAATGATTTATATGACCTTAACTTTAAACCTCTTCTGTCAAAGGTCTCTAAACAATTAGACGAACTGACAATTCCATATGTTTCCTGGTTAGGCAGGAAAAATATTGTTAAAACGTATATTCTGCCACAGGCTCTATATTTGCTCCAATCCGTCCCAATTAAAATTCCTGCTGCATTTTTCTCCAAGTGGAGATCAATATGCTCCAAATTCATCTGGAACCATTCCAGTCCTAGAGTAGCGCATTCTTATATGAGACAACAGAAAAATTCAGGAGGATGTGGTCTTCCTGATCTGAAGTTATATTATTGTGCAATCCATCTAACTCGATGGATATCACTTGCTAATGTGAAATCATCTCCATTGTACATCCGCTTGGAGAAACATATACTGGGAAAACAACACCTCCTATGCTTATGGACTAACTGTAAATATTCAGGCAAATGGGTGGGACCTTTATTGAATGGCACTTTGGATGTTTGGCAAAACTACTTCCTTAAGACCCTAGCGACTAAAGATCCCCCACCACACATGCCAATAGGTCTTATTCCTATATTTTCAAATAATTCTCCAGCACTTTTAGAGCCACCCTGGAATAACCTTCTTCACCTATCCTCTTATCCACATATTAAATCCATTGATGATATCCCAGCTTTAGAAACATTATTAGGGAAAACACTACCTGGAGGTTCACATACCCTATATACAGAAATGTTCAGAAAAGAATGTCAGAGGTTTCTCACTACCTTTCCAAAATACAGAGAAGCCTCTTGGTTAGAGTGTTACTTAAATATGGAACAGCTCCCCAAAGGCTTGATCTCGAGGGTGTATAAAGGCCTATTGACTCTTGAAGCAACATGTAAACCTTCTTTTATAGCTGCCTGGGAAAAGGAACTAGACCTTTCCTTCTCTAAATCTACAGTATTACAGATTTATAAAAACTCGCATGGCTTTTCAAGATGTGTGAAAATACAAGAAAATTCGTACAAACTGACCACTAGATGGTATAGAACACCCCATCTCTTGAGAAAAATGAACATTTTAGATAATGACCATTGTTGGAGATGTAAAACCCATACAGGGACACTTTCTCATATTTGGCTCACTTGTCCTAAATTAAAAAATTATTGGTCTATAGTTACTCAACATATACGCAACATATGTGGTTGTGATATCCCTTTAGATCCTACCCTTATACTCTTATGGGTTCCATCACCTACATTTACTCCAGCCCGTAACCATCTCCCTACATTTTTACTAACAGCAGCTAAATTGCTAGTCCCTCTCCATTGGAGAGATGAATCACCCCCAACATTTAAAGAATGGATTGAAAAGACTCAACAAATAGCTCGCTTAGAAGAGCTATGCAGTTGGGAAAATGGTACCCATGATAAATTCCTTTCCATTTGGACCCCTTGGCTTACCTTCTATAACGGCTATCTGGCCTCTCCCTCTACCGAATCTTAGAAGTTGCCATAATCCTAATACAAGTATGTCACAAATATATCTACAACCTTGTTCTGTTACCCTTAGCAACATTCCACAATAGCGTCTTATTAATCTACAGTGTTATTTTGTTCCGTCTCATTATGTTTAGTTTTCCTATGTTTTACATATTGTTTCCTTTTTACAATATGATGTTATTGTTATAGGAATTTACTATTATGTATAGTTCCTACCCCACACTGAGCAACTGTCTTCTCTAGCAGTTATCTGCACAAAATTTGTTAAAAAAAATATTTATGACCCATAGAGCTTGTTATTATGCCTTTTTCACTTGCAAGGTCCTGCGAGACCTTTATGTTTCAACTCGCTCTTTGTTGTTCTATGTTTCATCTTCTTCAATAAAAATTTGATTGGAGAAAAAAAAAAGAATATCTGTATGTATAGGGAAATATTTACAGTAGAAAAAGAGCATAAACAAACTAAATAAAAAATGGCTCTCTTTTAGTCAATGATTAACAAGGTACTCCTGCAAAAAAAATAAAGAAATAAATAACTTTCAAATCAACTGGTGTCAAAAAGTTATACAGATTTGTAATTAGTTTTAAAAAATCTCAACTAGAGATGAGCGAACCTGGAGCATACTCGAGTCCATCCAAACCCGAACTTTCGGCATTTGATTAGCGGTGGCTGCTGAAGTTGGATAAAGCCCTAAGGCTATGTGGAAATCATGGGTATAGTCATTGGCTGTATCCATGTTTTCCAGACAACCTTAGAGCTTTATCCAAGTTCAGCAGCCCCCGCTAATCAAATACCAAACGTTCGGGTTCAGATCAACTCAAACCCGAACCCGGTTCGCTCATCTCTAATCTCAACTCTTTCAGTACTTATCAGTTACTGTATGTCCTGCAGAAAGTAATGTATTCTTTCCAGTCTGACACAGTGCTCTCTGCTGCCACCTCTGTCCAGGTCAGGAACTGTCCGGAGCAGTAAAAAATCCCTATAGAAAATCTCTCCTGCTCTGGACAGTTCCTGACATGGACAGAGGCGGCAGCAGAAAGCACTAAGTCAGATTGGAGCAAATACACCACTTCCTGCAGGACATACAGCAGCTGATAAGTGCTAGAAGACTAGAGATTTTTCAATAGAAGTAATTTATGATGCGTTTACACAGAGATTTATCTGACAGATATTTTAAGCCAAAGGCCAGAACAAACTATTGACAGAGAACAGGTAATACAGGAAAGAGAATCCATTCCTGGCTTTGGCTTAAAAAAATCTGTCAGATAAAGCTCTCTGTGTAAACACACCATTACAGATCTGTACAACTGTCTGAAACTAGCTGATTTGAAAGAAAAAAATAAATAAACCTTTTTTAGATATTGGGATTCGAAGGCAAAATGGGAGTAATTTACTAATGATGTGGTTGTGTTTTTTGTCACAAAGTCGTCGATTTGCTAGAAAAATTTGTTTCTGGTCAGACTTCCAATGGGAAGAATTTGTGCGGTGAAATGAAATCTTTATTATGTGTGATTTTTTTTTGCTCAAATGTTTGTGCAAATGTACACCAGCTTTATTTGTAGGTTTTCAGTGTGAGTTTGAGTGGATTTGTGAAAATTTATCACGACACGTGTAACCACTTACATAAATCTGCTATTTACACGTCATCACTGGTGAGGTTTGTTAGTGTGATATAAAAGAAGCATTAAAATCACCTAAGGGGGAACTTATTAATTGTGTAATCAAAAATTTGCAACATCTTGTTTCTGATCCACCATCTAATTGAAAAATGAGATCTTTATTTACGGTTAGCCTCATATGCAATTTTCATTTATGATGTGCGCAAATCTACACCAACACTGGGCAGTCTTATTTGTAGGTTATAAGTGCGACTTTGTGTGGATTAGTTCAAATTTATGGTGTCACATACAACTTTTTGTCGATTATGCACACACTACACAATAATAAACATAGATACAGCGGAAGGCAGACATGCCCTAAATAATAACTTCCCCCTTAATATTTTTTGTAACAGAACTAAAGGGTGGAATAGATGGACAATGCTGACAATCATCTATAAAGAAATGACAAAAAAAAGAAATAACAACGATGAAAAAAAAAAGAAAATTGCCACCACGGATATCCTGACTTGACACTCACGGCGCTTTAGCTGAATGTGCAGATCCATAGGCTTTAACAATAATCAGTAGGCAGCCGTTATACTACTCCTAAAGCCAAACGTCACCTCCAATGTGTGACTACAGAGAGGAGTTTGTCTGCACATCCTACACAGGTTTCCCAAAAAAGCACATATTACAGTTACACACAGCAACACTGCAGTTACACACAACATGCTAAATACTTTTCAAAGGAGGATTTTATTATTGGCCAAGATCCAAACCATTTTCTATTCTAAATAATTTAGGAATAAAATTCATTAACATTGCTTAAA
This sequence comes from Dendropsophus ebraccatus, assembly GCF_027789765.1. Taxonomy (NCBI): domain Eukaryota; kingdom Metazoa; phylum Chordata; class Amphibia; order Anura; family Hylidae; genus Dendropsophus; species Dendropsophus ebraccatus. Next base: position 61,369,737 of record NC_091464.1, on the reverse strand, counting down.
GATTTTTATACAAAAAAAATTCTAGTTAAAAAAATTATTTTTACATTCATGATAAAATCCAGATTTAAATGCTACTTTGCTCTCATTTGGTCGTAGCTAGAATAAAAATAGTTCATGATTTTCAATCTCCAGTGACCCCTAGTGTCCAACTTCTACCCATCACCGTGCACTACGTATGCAGCAAACCTTCTTATCACTTAAAAGTTATCAAGCATTCTCATATTTGAACTATGCAATAAAATCTTAAATTAAATGGAAAAACTGAAGCTATTCTGAATGAAAATATGGAAATCATGCAGAATTTGATGCAGATCGGTTATGGATTTAGATGCGGAATAAGCAAATTGAAAATCTACAAATCAGGATAATTAAAATAAATCCACAACACAAATCAATTTCTTTACAGAAATCCAACAAACAAGAATTTTCAAATATTTCAAAACAGATATGCTGTACTATGCCCTTATATACCGTATATATAGAGAGATTCCACTTGCAATAGGTTAAACCATAAATGTCTAAGAATAAATTAAAAAGGCATACTAAAAATTAAATTCAAAATTTTGAATCAAAGAATTAACTAACAGAAAATGGGTAGTAAATTAGTCACATCAATATCATGTAACATCGCACCTTCATCCTACCTTCACATGTTCTGTTTATACAGTCAGTCCACGCTGTGTCAGTACAGTAGCACAGAGATTTAACAGTTTCGAAGCTCACAGCATCATAAAGTTTGTTCTGTAGCAAACGTCCGTGCACGGACCATACATAAGAAACGTGTGAATCTAGCCTAACGTTTCTGTTTCTTCTCTGTATACAGCTTGAATTCAAAAATTGACTTTGAATTTTAAAGTGATTTGTTAAGCCTTTCGGAACTTGAGCCTGTATTTCTACAACTCCATGGATTTCCTCCATGGACTAAAAAGACCTGTTGCACATTCCTAATTACTTAATTCTATTTTCATTCTAAAGATTTATTTTAGGAGCCAAAATACTTAAAACTATTAGTATTTTACAGTATAGGAATGTCCTCAAAACATGTAGACTAGTGCCCATATAATTATTTTAAAAAAGGCAGAAAAGCTGAGCAGAATGCTTTAATTAATTAAAAGTATTAGTTATATTTTTCAATTTTATCTAGAAAAAAGTATATAAAAAGTCTGTCATTTTGATGTTGTGTGAACATAGCCACAAACCGCGATGAAAAAAGTTGAAAAATGCTTCAAATGGCAATGTAATCATAATTACCAATAGTTAGTTAAAAGTAAATTTATATTTACAAAGGAAACGATATCAGTTAATGGTCAAATATGTTTGAACCAATTTTACGAAAAAAAATCTAATTAGTTTTGAAAAGTGCTGAATATTTCCATACAAATACTTTGTGTTGGAATCCAAATTAATTATAAGGTAATAAAAAAAATTTGCTAATTGGAAAAATTAAATGAACAAAAATATTCTTAGTATATTTGGACATATTTAGCAAATTTCTGAATTTACATTTATTTAAAAGGAAATTAATGTGCTTAGAGGATACCATATAATAAAAGTTAATTTATAAAGACTAATAATATTTGTCTATCAGTCCATCCTAAGCATACAATCTTTATGGGTGCAAGAGAGTCTTAACCTGGTCAAGGCCACACCAATTTCCACATTGATTTAACAGCTGCCCCAGCAATGACTTCTCTGTTTCATGGGCTACGTGTGAATTCAGTAATGACATCTAATACGGGGTCAGGTCTTATTACCAATTTTGGAAAAATAGTCAATACAACAAAACAGGAAAAATCCAATATTTTCATTAGAAAGAATAAGCTTTGCACTGTAATTAACTCATTGTGAATTCTGATTCACAAGTACATTTTTTTTTTTGGCAAGGAGGGGCATGATTAACGGGATGAGGCCAAACATGAAATTGCATAAAATAAATCTAAATAAAATTCTATTATGGCAACAACTCATCGGGGTTAGAACAAAGATGAAGTCAAAATGGTTTGTTCAACTCAAATTTAAGAGAAAAAGCTATAAGGCTACAGGTATCGGAACATCAGCCAGGAATGTTTAATAACCCATATAGACAAAGGTAGCCATAGAATAAAAATAATAATATTAATAAAAACAACTGTAAGCAGTCAAACAGACTGCACTCCTTCCATCTTAACCCTTTAAGGACATTTTTTGCATTTTATTTTTTTCCTCTTTGTTTTTATATTTATATCTAGAGGCCACCTCAGAGCTTATTTTTTTGGTCAGATCAACTGTTCCTTGTAAAGACACCCTTCTCTTTTCCATACAGTCTACTGTAAAATTGCAAACAAAAATATTTTTGAGGTGAAAAAAAAAAAAATCAAAATTAAAAAATGCAATTGCGCTAATAGGGAGGGGGAGTGGTAATATTTAACTGATCAGTAAAACTGACATGTTGTCCATATAATAATAATAATAATAATAATAATAATAATAAATTTATATAGCGCCATCAGATTCTGCAGCGCTTTCAGGGCAGTACAGTTACATTAATACTTTGCTTCATTTTGTTAAGTTTTAATAGTAAAGAATAAAATGAAATTTCATTTAAGTCATCATATTCTGATCCTTATGATTTTTTCCACTATAGTCATCTAAAGTCATTACTGGATGTTTTGATTACTTATACATTTTTTCTGGGATGTAATAAGACCAAGAAACACAGTTCTGGTGTTATTTCCCCCCCCCCCCCCCCATTTACACCTTTTACCGTGCAGGATCAGTAACATTATACTTTAAATATTTTGGACCATTCGTTGGACAGATCACCTCCCCAGGTTCATTGGCAGACACCAGGTAGGGAGCAGGCCAAACTCCTCTGTGTGTCCCATACACCCTTATGGCATCAAGACATACCGATACAGCATGGCACCTTAAAGGGGTACTCTGGAGACAAAAGATATTATTTGTTTTTTTATTATAAGAAATGTCATACATATATATATCCAAACAACACAGTAGTATCATTAGACTGTGTGACATGCAGTGTCATTACACAATAGCAACAGAATGGATTTTACAGCTGTTTTTGTTTGTTTTTAAAAAATAAAATAAGCCAAAAATGGCCAACCTAAAAACCATAATAAATATTACCAGAGCCTGCCATAAATATTCAATTTTGGAATGCCATAAGGTGTGAGAGGCTTCAGAGGGTATAGTGGTGGATTTCCAATACTTGCCTATATTAGTTTGGCTGCCTGAAAAATATGAAAGACGGTCTCGGTGCAGAAGATCCCTCCCCCAAAAAAAGTTTTTAATACGATGCTTAGTTAAGTTTTATAACTTTGTAATGTAACTTTATTTTACATATATACTCACTTCCAATAAGTGGCAGTAGCAAGGAGTGACACGGCCCCCTCTGCTGCCACCAACATTTGTGTTAGGAACTGCAGGACTCTAAGCTCTGCAGTCTCCAATCCCCTGTTCTGCTCCAGCTTTATGCAGGGCAGGGTCCAATCCCCCCATGTACTGTATATTTATATATATAGTACATAGAGGAAAGGCTGCCCAACACAAACCCCGTGTCCGCCATTGCCATCACTGCTCACTGTTCTAGAACCAGAGCGAAAGGTGTATGGGGAAACAGGACCCTGCTCTGCACAGTGCTGGAACAGAACAGGGGATCAGGAACTGCAGGACTGCCACATTGGTGACAGCAGAGGGCCGTATCACCCATTACTGCTGCCACTCAACCAAAGTTATTATATATTTTTTCCACTTTGTCTTCGGAGTTCCCCTTTAGGCAGTTAAGGCTGTGTTTATACATTGTGAAATAGAAAAAAAAAATAGTTTTTGCCCATTTTTTTAAAATTTAATAATGATAAGTTGATGGCTACGTGACTGCTATACTCCTGTGGGTATTATTAACTCCTAGAAATGATGCAGTTGCAGTGTGGTAACAACCAGGGATTTGATTTCCCTGCCCTGCTATTAGATAAAGGATAACTATATCAGTGAATCATAATATACAAGCAATGCTTTTTATAGGCATGAAAAACCCCTGGTAAACCCCTTGAAAAGGGATGACATATATGTAATGCAAACACTGTTGGAAAGTGCTATTTCTCCTTAAAGCGACTCTGTACCCACAATCTGACCCCCCCCCCCCCCCCAACCGCTTGTACCTTCGGATAGCTGCTTTTAATCAAAGTTCTGTCCTAGGGTCCGTTTGACAGGTGATGCAATTATTGTCCTAAAAAACAACTTTTAAACTGGCAGCCTTGTGTCAAACAGCCGTAGCCTAGATTGCGAATTCATTAGGCTGGCACAACCTCTCTGTCCCTTCTCCCCGCCCCCCTTATCAATAGGAATGCCCCAGGCAAATTGTCTTCTATTCCTCAGCTGTGTCAGCACGGCACATGGGCTGGATCATTAAGGCCCCTGTGCAATGTTCAGACAGGAGAAAATGTTCTAGGGGCATTCTTAATGGTGAAGAGGGTGGGGAGGAGAGACGGAGGGGTGGTGCAAAGTTAGGGCACAGATACTGTAAGCCCCGGCCGTTGGGCACAGGGCAAGTTTAAAAGTTGTTTTTTAGGACAATAACTGCATCACCTGCCGAATGGACCGCAGGACAGATCTAGGATTAAAAGCAGCTATCGAAGGTACAAGCGTTTTGGGGGGGGACAGATTGTGGGTACAGAGTCGCTTTAAAGGGTTAAAAAATGGTTTCAAGGGAAGGGAGAGAGGAGGTAGGTGGTGGGAATGGACAGGGGTTTGGGGACTAACTTTTTGTTATAGCAAAAAACTTCAATAAAAAATATCTGATTTATAAAAAAAATGGTTTCAAATTGCCTGGTGTCAGAAGGTTATACAGATTTGTACAATACTTCTATTTAAAAAAATCTAAAGTCTTCCAGTACATATCAGCTGCTGTATAGGAAGTATAGTATTCTTTCTAGTCTGACACAGTGCTCTATGCTGCCACCTCTGTCCATGTCAGGAACTGTCCAGAGCAGTAGCAAATCCCTATAGAAAATCCCTACTGCTCTGAATAGTTCCTGACATGGATATAAGTGGCACAAGAGAGCACTGTGTCAGACTGGAAAGAATACACCACTTCCTGCCGGACATACAGCAGCTGATAAGTACTAGAAGAGACTAGATTTTTTTTCTAAATAAGTCATTTACAAATCTGTATAATTTTCTGACACCATTTTATTTTTTCTCTGTGGTACCTCTTTAAATAGATCCAGCTGGCAGTTACATTCCAATACTCCCCCAAAGCTGAACACGCCCACATCATGTGCCATCTATAGGTAGTTATGCTAAAATGCAGTGTTTGACCCATTATAAAGCTGTGAAACATGATTAGGGATATCTGCCAAATGTTTGGCCTTGGTTTAGTAATATCCCTAGTCATGTTTCAAGGCTTTCTAAAGGGTTAAACATGGGTTGGCTAACAGGGCATACTGGTGATGCATGCATGAAGAGGTGGGACCCTAGCTGGGATCACTAGTACACAGAGACATTTTTGAGGACACTTTCATGGGGATCCCTATTACATGAGGACACTCATGGTTAATGATTCATGGAACGTTGGACTGTTCATGTTACCGGTTACTGGCAAAATAAGCCGATCTGGAAGCAATCTGGGGAACTGCTCCCCTCATCACCACTGTGTTTATTGTAGGAAAACACTCAGGTCAAGAGCTGAACTCTATCTGCGTGCACATAGGCCTGCATATTGAATTGATACACCCGCTGCATAAGGAAACAGCCAAATAATACAAGAAAAACACTTTCAGGTCTGCAGGGCGAGCATGTATATTTACTCAGGAACCGTGCACGCTAAATGAGCGGCGCTGTGCAGTCATAGCAGTGATCCACTTGTGCACCACCAATACCAGATAGTTATATATTAGTAATCAATCCACAAATGAATCCGTAAGTGATTGGTAAATGCGGTGATGCTAACATATATATATATATATATATATATATATATATATATATATACACACACACACACACACACAGTGGTACCTTGGTTTAAGAGTAACTTGGATTAAGAGCGTTTTGTAAGAAGAGCTCACAGTTTTTCAAAATTGTAACTTGGTGTAAGAGCATTGCTTTGGTTTAAAAACACCCTGTACTGGGTGGGAGTGGGGGACGGGCATGGTCTGCATAGCGGGGTCTACAGCACTGTACTATGACCCAAAAAGTCTCTTTCATCTTCAGATCCACTTCAGGCTGGGGCTTGCATCAGGGGACAGGACTGTGGAGGTAATCTCTCCATAGCTGTAACCCCTCTCTCCCAGGACAAAGAGTGCTGCTATACTGTGCTAACATATGTCCTACTCATTCATTCATGCTTCCTGTAGTCTCTGTCACCCCTTGTGTTTCCCATCCTTTCCATTCCTGCTATAATGTGCCTGCACTTACACTAAGCTATACACACTGCTGCTATACTGTGCCTGCACTTACATTTAGGTATACACACTGCTGCTATATGCCTGAACTCACACTCCATTCACAATGCTGTATAAAGTTTCTGTCACTGTCCTCCTGCACAGCTCTGTGATTCTGACTTCCTGATTGGTCCATGCTGAACACACACTCCTTTCCTCATTGCTGTCATGTGACCACACAGACCTCTGACAGCAGCCCTGCTTCTCTATTCTAGCCTGTTGGACTACGCTACTGCATTATGGGGATCTGCAGCTCCATCCTCTATCCACTGCTGTGCTGTCAGGTTTATGCACTTACTATGCATAATACTCCACATGCTGATTCCTATACTGTACAGTAACTTATAATATCACATATTCTCCTGTTTCTAAATGTTTGTTTCTTTGTTTTACATGTATCTTATAAAGTGATGCTAAATTACTATGACATATGATCTGATCTCTGGGACCAACATGAGAATTTAATACAGTCTCCCCATCTCCATCCACTTCAGGAGTTTTGACACCTCCACAGCACCACTCCCGGCCATCAGGTGGTGAGGGGAACTGCAGCAGCCCCATTTACTTGAATAAAACTATGCACAGTTAGTAAGGATCCAAGCTATTGTGCAGATGGAAAAAAGTTGAAAGGATAGGGGGCTACAGTAGCACTGTGTTTTCTTCATTTACAGAACTGATGGGGGTTCCAGAAGATAGACCCAACCCCCAGTAATCAAAAAAACTGACAGTATATTCTTGCAGTGAGAATATCCCTTTATCATCTGCTCCTGGTTGCACCAGGAGATGGATGCCAGAGCTTTTCTTCATGCTATCACCCCTCTTACCAACCACAGCCTGTTCCTGTCATCTGCTTCACTGTAGAGCCTCAAGAGACATGAGGAGTAAAAACTAGGATCGGAGCAGTGAGAGCAGGGGCATAGCTAGGATTCATGGGGCCCCCCCTTCCCCTTTGCACAACACAAAGCATTGCATATATATATATATATATATATATTATATATATATATATATATATATATATATATACACACTCACCGGCCACTTTATTAGGTACACCTGTCCAACTGCACGTTACCACTTAATTTCTAATCAGCCAATCACATGGCGGCAACTCAGTGCATTTAGGCATGTAGACATGGTCAAGACAATCTCCTGCAGTTCAAACCGAGCATCAGTATGGGGAAGAAAGGTGATTTGAGGGCCTTTGAACGTGGCATGGTTGTTGGTGCCAGAAGGGCTGGTCTGAGTATTTCAGAAACTGCTGATCTACTGGGATTTTCACGCACAACCATCTCTAGGGTTTACAGAGAATGGTCCGAAAATGAAAAAACATCCAGTGAGCGGCAGTTCTGTGGGCGGAAATGCCTTGTTGATGCCAGAGGTAAGAGGAGAATGGGCAGACTGGTTCGAGCTGATAGAAAGGCAACAGTGACTCAAATAGCCAACCGTTACAACCAAGGTAGACAGAAGAGCATCTCTGAACGCACAGTACGTCCAACTTTGAGGCAGATGGGCTACAGCAGCAGAAGACCACCCGTTACTAGCATGGTGTACCTAATAAAGTGGCCGGTGAGTGTATATATATATATATATATATATATATATATATATATATATATATATATATATATATATATACACACACACACACACACACACACACATTCGGTGATGTGGCCAAAAAATAAAATCTCTTGTGGCCAGAGGCTACAGCTACAAAAGGGACTAGCAGAGCAGAGAGCCAATGGCTGCTTGCTCTGTCTGTATTTAACTATAAGGGCCCATTAGGAGCCCTTATGGGCTGGCCCAAGGTGCTGACAGTGTAGTATAGGTGTGTTTCCCCTTGTGGGCATGGTTTCTGTTTAGAAACCGTCTGCGCAGTAGATTTTTAACAAACACACTCTAACCAAGTGTCAAAGAGGAGTAGTGGCATGGCTTGTGCCGCACTTTGGCACACTTCACCACTATTTACTCCTCCTCGTATACACGCATATTTACCTATTAGCCTGCCTCCTGCTTGCCGTTGCCATCATGTAGTTGCACACATGCGTCATTGCTGGCAAGGGCCGTGCTTCGACTTTCCAGTTCATACCTGCAACGATAATTCCCTCTGGGGGCGCGCTCCTGGTAATGCCGTTCGCACATGTGCCTTACTGCAGAAGAACGGCGCACGTACATTGAATGTTCCAACTGAGGGCACTGGCTTCAGGCCCTCAGCGTGCGTGCACCGCTCTTCAGCGCATGGCCGAACGGTGTTACCAGGAGCGCACCCCCAGGGGGAATTGTCATGGCCAGCATCAGCGTGTGCATGCAACTACATGACAGCAACTGAGAGCAGGAGGTAGGCATATAAATATGCATGAATATGGGAAGGAGGAAGTAGCGGTGAGGGGTGCCGAAGTGCGGCACAAGCCATGCCACTACTCCTCTTTGACACTTGGTTAGAGGGCATTTGTTAAAAATCTACTGCATGGAGGCTTTCTAAACAGGGACCATGCACACAAGGGGACACACACCTATAGTACACTGTCAGCACCCTGGTTCTGGTCCGGGTACTTGCGGAAAAGAAACGAGTCCAGCTCCCGGCAAGGTGGAATCAAGTGCGTTATTTATTGTATCTCCGTCACCGTACACACATGCGGCATGCCCCCAACTGAAGCCTACGCGTTTCGGCTGCTACACCGCAGCCTTAATCATGGCCATGATTAAGGCTGCGGTGTAGCAGCCGAAACGCGTAGGCTTCAGTTGGGGGCATGCCGCATGTGTGTACGGTGACGGAGATACAATAAATAACGCACTTGATTCCACCTTGCCGGGAGCTGGACTCGTTTCTTTTCCGCATCTACTCAGGACACCTGTTGGAGTGTGAGCCCGTGCTGTGAAGCTCGGTGGATGGGGTAAGCTGGCTTTTTTCCGTTCATGACTGGTCCGGGTACTGACAGATTCCCTTAAAGATTAAAAAGAAATTGCTGAAAAATTCCTTTAAGTAAATGAATTTAATTCAGTGCAATATGGATAAATACAAAGAAAACAAAATCTATTTCAGGAGTAAATTCTGCCTACTAAGCGGACTGATTGGCACATTAAACAGGCATTTGGGGAGCTGATCCATTCAGTCTCTCAGAACCATCTGTTATGCATGCTTTTTTACTGACCCACTACTAGGAAATTAAGCACCTTCCGTGAGACTTCAGAGCCTAATAGAGGGGTCAGGCCTGGTGACAGATTCTCTAGAATTATCAAATACTTGGCATTCTCCTTCCCATTGTTTCTATACCCCTTCTCTCTGGTCTCATGGATGACATAGAGCAGCACGCAGCACTGAACTCCTGACATCTGGTTTGAGCGCTGCTCTTGTGCACACACATGTTAATTCTGCTGGGATTAGACCTGCAGAGATTTGCTATGTATCCTACAGCCAGGATTCCCAGGGTTATCCAAACACAAAGGCAAAGTCAAGAAGCCGAAACCTGACAACTTTACAAGCCTTTTGTGTTAGCCGGAATCCTCTGAGTGTTTGCTCTTGTGTCCCAGCTGCCCCTTTCAACACCAAAATATAGACGTATATCCCATCCCAAACACACGGCATATGGCAATGGACTCATTACAGCTGGGGCACCTCTCATTATATGGGGACATCCTATAAAACATTATTTACAACCAGGCACGACCATTACAGACAACAGACAGGAGATTAGAGGAGACGTCCCTTTAAACTCAATGACTGTCTTGGACTGGAGTAGTGACATTTTGTCCATAAGGACACAGTCTTCTGTTCACTGAAAGCAAGAAGAGATCTTGAAGATGGCGACAAACTGAATCACAGTTTACTATAAATGGCAAATTTTTTCATTATACTATGATACAGCTTATGCAAAGTGTGTATCTAACAGACAATATGAAGCTACATTTACAAGGGTTCTTACCATCCAATAAAGTGATGAAATATCGCTGTGACTGTTGGGGCCTGACCTCTGAAAATCAGGTGTAGATAGGAGTTTAGCCCTGGACGGGCCCCCCAACCAGGTAACAAATGTTTACAACTGCAGAGACGCATCCTAATAAGTGCCACACAGGCTCTGCAGACTGTATATATTGATTACCGTACAGACATCTACATCTGGCCCAGACCGCCATGATGACGACTTCTTGCCTTAGCAAAGATTGCTATAGGTGCGCCTTAAAGCAAATATACCAGCAGGTACGTTGCTTTCATATTATAATATCAATAGACTGGCGCTGCGGTCCTTTTTTTGAACGGCGGACCGATTCCCATGCATTGATTATAACAGAGCTGTGTCATAGAGGGATGGGGCTTGTAAAAAAAATAAATAAAAATAACATCCACTTACCTGCCTGGCTCCAACTCTACCGCCCGCATTCTGCTGCTCCGGTCCCCCGATGGCCAGCCGCTTCCTTGTCTTGAGACATCACGTAGCAGGCCTGCTTACGCCCTATTCACACATCCTGTTCCTGTCCGCAATTGCGGATCCGCAGAAAAATAGGACCAATGTATATCAATGGACTCATACACACATTTGTGTTGTGTACTGGGCTGCAATCCGTTCCGCAAAAAAAAAAGGACAGGCCCTAGTACGGACAGTAACTGACACACCCAATACAACTCTATGGGGTCCGTATTTTTTTACGGATGCAATACGGATACGATACGGATGCAATACAGATTAAAATTTGCGGATTGCTTACGGATTCAAAATAATATACTGACGTGTGAATAGACCCTAGATACTAAGTCAGCCTGCCACATCCTGTCTTAAGTCCCAAGTCCAGTCTCTTACCAGGAAGTGTCCAGAATCCCTGTGTCATGCTCCACCCCTTAGACTCCATACTTGGTGTAACAGAGGGGGGCATAACAGGGAGTCTTTGGCATCGTATGAATCCTTGTGTCATTCTCCCATACCCACCCTGACACAGCACTAGTAAAAACACAGTGTATTACTCTTGGAATGTTCCTTTAAGTGTGTAAGTCCTATCCTTCTACGACATTACAAGTCACTTAAAGAGCTAAAAACCAGATGGATTTCCTCTTAAGAGCAGAATAAATCCAGTGCTAAGAATTGAACACAAAACGTCCAATTAAAGCTAAACCTTGGCTCTACCTGGAAGCCAAATCCTCCGATCCGCCGAGTCAAGACGACCTCATGCGTTCCGAGCAGATTCCCACTGCTCTCCCCGGTCACAGAGGTGACAACATATCCCCGACTTTTCTCCATTTTTTCCTCTTTAATATTCTCATTACTTTTTTTCAGGCTGACATCTGTGTAAACAATAGCGGGACGTGTTAATGGGCCGCTCGCCTCCTTACGACGCCCAGGCATAAAGGACTTTTGTCTTTTTTCCTTCTATGGCGTCCACCAAACCCAAGAAAACTTTTCACCCATTTACAACCTGGTATCTCAAATGGGGAGAGAAGTAATAGACTGTGTCAATTAGGTAGATGAAAAAGATCACGTCCTCGCTGGTTTTGCGAGTGTGCAATGATATATGGGTCCCCCGGCAGATGTGAAAGCTCAGTGTGTTTTTTTGCTGGGGTTACACCATGATGATCTTATATATCTGCTGGTGAGACCCAACTATTCCCATTACGAGGTTGTGACTTTGCGTTGTATCCTTCCATGTTCTTCCTCATGGTTACCTCTCGGGGTGAGGGGGGGCACTGGTTTTCCTTAGCTCTCTTGTGCTGTCCAGCCATCTGTTCCCAGGTTTTTTAAAGACTCATTCAGGCCAATTGTTTTCCTCGCTAAGACTGCCGATCACTAGCGGTGTATTAGGTTCTTGCCCGTCCTGTTTTTTACGGGTTCACTTTTCATGCGGAACTGTTACGAGTCTCTTTAGGTTTCGGCTTTCTTAACAATGATGCCATTTTATAACATTGTTGGTAGCCAGGAAAGGTAACGTTACAAGTGGACGGGGAATAGGCCGAAGTGGAAGAGAAAAACTTTCTCAGATGATTCGATACACAATAAATTTCCCTTCCGTAGAATTTAAACAAGACAAACGTTAATCTATGGTTTCATGGCCTCTTAGTGACAGAACATTCCTGCACGCTCCTAGGACTCGGGGTCCGTTCACATCTGCATCCGAAGATCCCATTTCTTTTATTTTTGATGGGAAAAGATAGTGTTGCTATGCAGATGTGAGGAGACATTCAATGCACGACCAAAAGAGGGTACAGTAGTCCAGCACTTTGCACTAATTTAAAGAAATTTTCGAACATTATAAAAACATGGCTGCTTTCTTCCAGAAACAGTGCCATACCTGTCCTCCCCTCCATGGTATTGCACTTTAGTTGCATTGTAATAGCACACCCAACCTGAGTATGAGAGTGGTGCTGTTTGTACAAGAAAGGAACTATGTTTTTCTTATCCTAGAAAATTCCTTTAAAGAGATACAACCACGATCAGAACAACCACGATCAGAATAACTTGTATTATAGCTTAATGCACCTAAATGGGGTTTTACTGCAGCCCCCATCATATACCAGCAGCGCTACTGTGCAGCAGAATTGCATCTCAGTGATATAGGATAGGAACATCCCTTTAAGGCAATACATCTATAGGACGGCTATGTCAGGAACAGAACAATACTAGATTGTCTGTGAACACAAGTAGAGTAATTTTTGGATCTATTGTACTCCGCTCCTTTAATACCCCTAGAGTAATGAATGGTGACTTATGAAGTGCTCCTCTCTCTCTCCTATATATTACCAAGGAACAAACCTCAATACATTATTTAATATTACCTGTCATCATTTTAATATTAGATAGATAGACCAATACAAAATTTACTTTTGCCTGTCAGATAGCACATAGGATTGTATAATAACATTATAATAGCTATTTACTATACTAATAGTAGCCAACAATAAAATGTTATTGCTTTTAAGTATGCAACACTAAATGTGCATCAACAGTGACACCAAGTGGAGAGTTGGAGAATTACAATGCACAATTCCTTCTTACTTTTTTGGGTGACTGTATAACCACACATATAGAGCAGGTAAATGTACATTTATACACACAGTGAAACCTCTTTGACTACCCCTGCTTGCAGTTTTCTGTGAAAAATATTCAACTCCAGCCACAGCAACGTTATTGTACCAAATATTTTAACAATATCCTAAATTGCCCTAATTCATTTCAAATAAAGATGAAGTAAATTCACACAGTCTTTATAAATCAATTCCTATAATTTCATGTGTACAAAATCAAAGCAGACATATGTGTCCCTATGGTAACAGACAACAAGCTTACACTATGTAGTCTGATCCTAGAGTCAGATTTTCTTCTGTGTGTCCCCTACTTCCTGATAATCTAGCCCTTTGAAGAGGTTCTGAAGCCATTCAGGAAAACTGCCCCACTAGATGGAACCTCTGCATTATATCTTTGTACCAAAAAAGATAAAGCATATAAGAGGTCACCGACGGTCACTCACCTCTCGGGCACTTAACAGGTAGACAGGTGTCAGAGACGGGACAGAGCGGGTTTCACAATCCAGACCCAGACTGATGAGGATCTGTGTCAGCACATCGTGCCTCTGGGGGTTACTCAGTTTGAGAGAGTCAAAGGTCTCCTTATCATGATCCATATGTCCCTGCGGAGCCATCTCCAGCCTCACCTGTGGACAAAATAACATGTGAATTATCATACTATCATAGTATAAGGCTATGTTCACACTTCGTATAAGTACGGCCATTGTTGCTGATGGCAACAACGGCCGTACTTTATGCGCCTGTGAACATTGGCTGTTTCTTTATGGGATCCCAGCCGAAGCCTATACACATAGTATAGGCTCCGGCTGGGATCCGTGCAGCGGCGTTGCAAATAACTGACATGTCAGTTTTCTGCGTACGCAATTCATTGAATTGAGGCCGTAGAAAACCCTGTCAGTTCACACAGTGAAGCGAGCGGCTCCGGGCGCTCGCTTCACTGTGTGCTATGGGAAGCTCTGATGTGGGCGCATGCTGATGCGCCCGCATCAGAGCTCTGCGACCGGAAAGATCATCCGGCCGGTACTTAGGTACTCAGGGATGATCCGGTACTTAGGGATGATAGGTACTTAGGGAGGACCTGGGCAGAGACCGGCCGTTGCGTGACCCGGCTGGGGTCACGGAACGGCCGGTCTCATACGTTGTGTGAACATAGCCTAATACAGGATTAACTCAGGATCAGTACAGGATAAGTAATGTAATGTATGTACACAGTGACCCCACCAGCAGAATAGTGGGTGCAGCTCTGCAGTATAATACAGGATGTAACTCAGGATCAGTATAGGATAAGTAATGTATGTACACAGTGACCCCACCAGCAGAATAGTGAGTGCAGCTCTGGATTATAATACAGGATGAAACTCGGCATCAGTACAGGAAAACTGATGTAATATAATGTATGTACACAGTGACCCCACCAGCAGAATAGTGATTGTAGCTCTGGAACCTAACACATGTGAAAAAACACTTACTTGACAAAGAACAGCTTCTCCACCACAATCTCCATAGGTTTGGTGGACCATTATGACATCTTGACTGTCATTCATTAAGCCCCATCCATCCACCTGATCATCGTCGTGCATCTCATACACATAGCCATTGGCAATCCCCTTAAAATTTATTTGGTTGCCATCAGGCCTGTCAAAGACGAAAGCTTGTACGGACTCCTGTAGTTCAGACCTCCTCTGTAAACTCAAGTTCCCAAATGTAAATGAGGAGGAGAGTCCCAGGATCTTCCCACCATTGCCCATGTAAGAAGTAAACAGGTTGTGGACCGAGGATGGTATTGGCTCTTCGGCCACCACCACCAATAACAAGCAGTTATCCATCCATGGAGTCCTGAGGACTTGTTCCTCCAGGAGGGGGTAGACTACATATCTACATGGATCAAAGCATTGAAAAAGAAGATCTCTGACTTGCTGCAGCCGATCTGGGGATGTGGAGCCGCTATATATAAGAACATTTGGTGGCTTTCCAGATTTGTTAAGAGTTGATGTCTCTTTAGGAAAACTACTATCATAACTGTCCTCCAAGCTGTTGAAATCCTCTGGGAGGTCCGGAATGTTTTCAGCAGATGCAAACTTTACCGACTCGATGGTACAGTTCTCCAGCTCAAGACACTCGTGGCAGCTAGACAGGTGGAGATGTAGATGTTCTCCACCTGTTTCCTCCTTATGTCTGGGATCAGAGCCACCAGTTATTTGGCTACTAATCATCTCAGTGCTCTCGGCTCCTCCCATCTCTTCTTTACGGTTCTTCTCAGAACCGGACACGTTTGGTTGCGGAGTGGATTTTGTCTCAACTGAGGCTTCTTCTTGTAATGCTTTTTCTTTATTCTTCAAAGACTCTGTTAAATGCACGGCTATAACACAATAATAAAAAGGGGATAATACAACAAGAACAACAGCAGCAGCAACAATAGCAGCAGCAACAACAACCGAAAAAGAAACATTTAGACTACAAAACATTTTAAAATGCATTTAAGAACCAAAAAAGTTAGAGCTAAGTGGTTAGTACACAAGTTGGACAAAGGGGTGGGCCAAGTCAGTCTGTTTCCCAGAGCAACCAGTATTTTAACCCTTAAAGTGTCAGAAATCAATAGTACAGGCGATTTTAAGAAACTTTGTAATTGGGTTTATTAGTCGAAAAATGAATTTTTATCATGAAAAAGCAGTTTGAAGCTCTCCCTCTGTCTTTATGGTTTTCCTATGGAGAGAGAAAGTAGAGGCAGCAAAACAGGACAACAAAGAGTTAATTTACATTCACATCACGGGCTCTCTCCTCTGCAGTCACCACTGACCTCTCTGACCTCTGAATAGCACTGTGAGTAGCTCCCCTGCTGTGTTATCCTTTGTTCTCGGCTCTCTGCTGCCAACTAATCTCGCTCCTTCCCCATCCCCCCTTCCTCTTCATAGACCAGACAGATCCGACTGATGAAAAAACTGTCGAGATTTCCTGATTCTGAGCAGTGGATGACAGAAAGGAGAGGAGGGGAGGACCTGGGAAAAGGCTATTTACATGCAGATAATGGCAGATTTGGCGAATAAACCCAATTACAAAGTTTCTTAAAATCGCCGGGAATATTGATTTCTGCAAAAAAAAAAATTTAACGGCAGTGACTCTTTAAGAAATATTGGTTGAATACTGGGGAAAAAGCAGCGGGCTCTGAAACGGCAGGTGCCGGATGTGTAATATGGGTCTGAAGATGACAGCTCCTTAAAGAGTCACTGTCGTATTTTTTTTTTTTTGGAGAAATCAATAGTCCAGGCGATTTTAAGAAACTTTGTAATTGGGTTTATTAGCCAAATCTGCCATTATCTGCATGTAAAAAGCCTTTTCCCAGGTCCCCCCCCTCCTTCCTCTTTTTCATCCACTCTGAAAAATCTGAAAATTGTGACTTGTTGCAGGAGACGTCCCCTGTCTGCTCTAGGGAGAGGGGAGGGGGGAGGAGGAAGGAGGGAGTTAGCCGGCAGCAGAAAGCAGATAACAGAGGATTACATGCACGGAGCTGGGTGACAGCTGTAATCTGAGCTCAGACAGGTCACTGGTGAATGTCACAGGAGATATCCCGTGAGGGATTTGTAGATTAACTCTTTGTTGTCCTGTTTTGGTCTTTTCTTTAGCTCTCTCCATAGGAGAACAATGAAGACAGGGGGGAGAGCTTCAAACTGCTTTTTCATGATAAAAATGCATTTTTCGGATAATAAACCTAATTACAAAGTTTCTTAAAATCGCCTGGACTATTGATTTCTGCAAAAAAAAAATTCACGACAGTGACACTTTAAATGGTGCAGTCAATAATGACCATGGCATCTAGGTGGTTAAAGAGAGGAAATTCACCGTAGACCCAACTGTAACCCACATCCCCCTACAATGCAACCAGAAGGTTTCCATTAGCACAGCCCAATAATACAAAAGCAGGGTGGCATGATTGTACATTAGCATTGCTATGTACTGTACAAGTGATCAAATAGGTGCTTTCCCTCAGCAGTGTGAGGGGGAAATAATAAAAAAAAAAAAAACTAAATAAAAGCTATAAAAAAATTAAAATACCCCTATTCCCACGGAAAAAAATTCTGAATAATAAAAACAAAAACTAGAATCATCATATTTTCCCAGTGTAAAACTACCATGCGACTATTAAGTTTTTTTTTTTACTGCAGAATAAATGCCATGAAAAACAAACCCCAATAATGGCAAAATTACCGTTTTCCATTTCCTCTATATTTTTTATATTATTAAAGGGAACCTGTCACCCCCCGTGCCGGGGTGACAGGCTCCCGACCCCCCGTTAGAGACCCCTATACTTACCTCATCCCGCCGGGTCCCGCTTCTGGATTCGGTCGGGTCCCGGAGATCTCAGCCGCTGCAGCCCGGTGCGCGCGCTGACAGATGAGTCCAACGCTCATAGAGAATGACGGAGCGCTGGACTCTCCTGTCATTCTCTATGGGTGTTGGACTCATCTCTCAGCGCGCGCGCCGGGCTGCAGCGGCTGAGATCTCCGGGACCCGACCGAATCCAGAAGCGGGACCCGGCGGGATGAGGTAAGTATAGGGGTCTCTAACGGGGGGTCGGGAGCCTGTCACCCCGGTACGGGGGGTGACAGGTTCCCTTTAAGTCAGTATAGCACACGGGAAGCGTACACAGGATGGGCAATCCAAATAATACAATGTTGTCTGTGCATAGCAAGAGGCTATCCTACAAGTTACATCCCCGACCACACAACCTGTCACCAGAAGTAGGCACAGGCCATAAATGAACTAAAGTCATAGGGCTGAATTGGTATTAGGTAACGCAAGATTGGACAGGAGTATTTTAGACCCGCCATCAGTTATACAAAGCCATTGTGCCGCTCTTAGTATAAATAACAAGCAACTCAATGTACTGTGAGCTTCCAAGAGACTGTGCTGTCAGCCCTCATGTTCTGTGTGGGTCTCCCTTATCTAGTTGGAGCCTAGTCCCCCAGCATGTTCCTCTGAATCCAACCAGGCAAACACGGTATCTGCAGTATATTTCCCATAGTGGACTCTATGCCCCCGAACAGACATCTTACCACTTTGACTGAGAAGATCTGGGCTCCCAGTATACTTATCTTAGGCCGAGGCCACCGCTCCCAGGAATATTCTCATAAAAAGACTCTGGAACTTACTAAGTCCAATCATCTGACAGAAATATTTCTAAGATTAGCAGACAGAGGACCAGTGTGTGGAGCTTATACTGTGCATACAGGCACTACAGTCATCTGATTCATAGCCTACACCCAGAATAGTAATCTTCCGGGATAATAAACTGTTAATATACTCATCTACATGAAGTGAGCATTAAATATTGACTGGTGATGTACACGGTGTCTACTTACCATCCCCATCTGCCTTAGAACCATTACAGTAGTTAGGGGGATAGAGGCTTACAGGTAATTTTGTGAGGAAGTGATCTATATGATTTAGAGCCTTTAGAGTAGTTAGTGGGATAGAGGCCTAAAGGTAATTTTGTGAGGCAGTGATCCATCTGATTTAGACCCTTTAGAGTAGTTAGGGGGATAGAGGCTTATAGATAATTTTGTGAGGAAGTGATCAGAGTTAGACCCCTTAGAGTAGTTAGGGGGATAGAGGCTTACAAGTAATTTTGTGAGGCAGGGATCCATTGTCCATCTGCAGGCGATCCTCCATGAAGGCTATGCCCAGCTCACTGAAGTTATCCACACTCGCTTCAGCCAATAACCTGGAGGAGTCTCCATGGTGCAGAGCCAGAGGTAAACAGTATTCAGAGAGTTTCCGAACCTAGCAAAAGGACAGAGCAATTACATTTTTTAGGTTATACACAGTAGAGGGGGCTCCATTTATTTTAGGTGTTCATAGAGGAAGGTTCATTTAATGGCACAGGTCATGCTTGTAAGACTCGTAAGGTAATGATAATGCTGCGATTAGCCTATGTTCACACTCCTGTAGGTGGCTACATTCTGACACCTTTGAGACCATGCCAAAACTATGCAAACCTCACCAGATTGCATTATGGGTCCATCAGGCATCACTGGGATCCATTATATGACTGACCTGCCACCTTATTGAGTCTTCTGTTCTTAGCCACAAGACAGAAACCCTTAAAGGGGCATTCTGGTGATAACATTTTTTTTTTTTTTTTTTTACGTTTTCTTAATCATGGTATGTATGGAGGGTAGCGAGAGTGTCTGATATCGTCCTCCCTCCACCACTGAAATTATATTCTCCTGATCAAGTTCCAATTCGGAAGGCAACTGCATCCTCCGTAACCAATAACGTCCAGACATGAGACGTAAAACAACCAAAACAAGAACAAGGTAACCTGATCAAAGCCTTGTCATGTCGCATGGAAGCTCAGGTACATGAAATGCTTCCCGTGCACTCAGGCTGAAGAGTAAACAGGGAGCAGATCTTCCTGTGACAAGAGCCGAGAGCTTGAGGATCAAAGAGGAGGGAAAAAAGAGCTCGTCCCCAAACAAGAGTCTCTTATACAGTGGCCGCCATTCAAAGAGCATTGTGTCCTGAGAAATCTCCAGCCGGCAGGACGGGTCATCACACACAGCCTCTGCAATACAGACACAATGGGGAACTAAATAAACTACTGATCAGCCTGATTACACCTGCTGTCAATCCATGCCAGGATAAGGGAGAACAAGCTGATCAGAGGGGCGGTGATCACCGGGATCCTGACTGATCACAAGAACCAACATCTCTAATGCTGCGTCTACACGGAACGATTATCGAGCGAATTTGCACGATAACGATCGAATTCGAACGATAATCGTACGTGTAAACGCAGCAAACGATCAAGCGACGAGCAAGAAATCGTTCATTTTGATCTTAAAACACGTTCTAAAATAGTCGTTCGGTGTTCGCAAAAAATTCTCAGATCGTTCCGTGTAAACAGTGGTTCACCGATTTAACCTATGTGCGAGATAGGCTTAAGCGATCGCAAAACAATTTTTTTGTACGATATGTCGTTCCGTCTAAACGCCGATCGTCATTAAAAAAAAATCGTTACTTCAAAATCGTTTAATCGTACGATCGGACGAATTATCGCTCTGTGTAAATGCAGCATAATCAGAGCCAATTATCTACTAATAATTTGGGGAGAATGGAATACACTTGTAAGGGGGTCCTCCGATTTAGACTTGCTTTTTATAAATATCCTAATTTATTATATAGTGTTCCCCCTCAAGGACTCCCAGAGATCAGCTGTTATCTGTAGTGAAACCAGGCAGTAAGTGTTCAGTTTATCTGCAGTGCCACCACAGGGAATATTACAGTATGTTTATTCAAATCAATAGGTTGAGTAATGCAGGCAAGGACAGGTAACTGTATGCATACAGGATAAGTAATGTATGTACACAGTGACTCCTCCAGCAGAATAGTGAGTGCAGCTCTGGAGTGTAATACAGTCCACAATGTAACAACCCTAGGTGCATTGTATTAATAATTATTCCATATAATTGATCCAGGATAATTTCAGGTCTATGTCCCGCTTCCCTAAAGCCACTATTACACAGGGTGATGGAGAGGAGCTGTCAGCGCTCATTTGCTCCTCGTTTCCCGCGTCGACAGCAAGTGGGTGAGTGCAGAGGGGGCCACGGGGAGCTGTGGGTGGACTGCCTGGGTGATCTCTAGATCGTCCGGGCAGGCCATAGCAGATAGCAGTGGTCTGCTGCCGTCACTCCTATTACACAGAGCGACAGCAGATCGTTGCTATATTAAGCTGGGTTCACACTACTTTTCTGCAATCCGTTTTTTTTTCATTGTGTGCATCATTCTTGATCCGTTTTTCCACTGACTTCCATTATACAAAAAACTGATCAAAACGGATTTTTTTTTTTAAACGTACACAAAAATGTAGTCGACCTTATTTTTTTTTTTTTGTCCGTTAAGAAAAACGGATCGAAACGGATTCACACAATGCAGTCTGTTTTAAAAAAAAAAAAACGGATTGCAAAAACGTAGTTTTAACCCAGCCTTAGTCGTTTGTCTTTCAACATGTCGAAAGACAAATGACCGCAACGATCAGCCGACATCGTTCGTGTTGGCTGATCGTTGTCTTCTATTACACGAGACGATTATCGGCCGAATACAGACGATAATTGTTTTGTGTAATAGGGCCTTAAGTTTACACAGAGGTTTGAATCTACAGATTTACACAACATAAGTGATGTAAGGAAAGACAAAGGATCTGAACACTGAGGATGGGGAAGGGGGGGGGGTCACCTTTTTGGAGGAGTGTGAAGCAGCTGATAAGGTTTCACCAGGTAATAAAGCGCTCTCAGTAATAAAGGCAATCCTCCTGACTCCGAGATCACTATCACTGGGGGGCCCCAGCAGCAGGCTCCACTTATTTAGATCTTCAAAGAGCTACAAAAAGAGACATCGGAAATGAGATGTAATGGAAGCTAAAGTCAATACTATAAAGAGGAAGAGTCCTCCAGAATACACACCGTATGAGATACACATGCACTGCTCTCTAAACCTCATGCTGCATACATGCTAAATCACTATGTCCAAGGGGAAAGGAATTTTATTCTGAAGGATATATAAAGTTTCAATCCAACTAGGAGTCTTAGAACATGACTAGGGATTTAGGCCAGGCCAGTAACCAGAAGCTCACCCATCTATAAAAGGTGGCATCAGAGAACTCCTTTGTATAGCCTTAAGAATTCCCCAAGGATTATGAGTGGCCTATAAGTCTCCACATCTTTATGATGATCTCCTCAAGGAAAAGCATTAACCCTTTGTTCCAATTTGTTTATATTATTAATTGGAAACTGTCAGCAAGTTGCCCCTGGTGGATCTGATATTGTTACAAAGTACATCTTTCTAGTACTGTAATAGCATATTAGTGTCTCACAACAACAAAAAACACCTGTCAGCATGCTTGCTGGTGGTTTCCAGGCAGAATCTGCTCACTATCCTGATCTGTAAGGAGCAGTGTTAATGGCTGTAACTTCAAGGGAGTAATATGGTTAACTTATAGGGCCATTTTCTCTCTTTTCTTGCTATATAATAAGTCATCGGATTGTTACATTTTGATATGGGAACACGAGCAGAGGGTCTGAAAATGCTAAACATACAGTGATTAAACGTACATAAAACTCCTCCAAACTACAGACATAAAGACAAAAACAGAACAGAAGGTATTTTAGCTACAGTCATAAGGAGAGCCTTAAAGTGGTATTCTTATAAAAATGTATGGCATGTCATACAGCACAGATGGGGAACCTTCAGCCCTCCAGCTGTTGCAAAACTACAATTCCCATTGTGCCTGGACAGCTAAAGCTTTGGCTGTCTAGGTATGATGGAATTGTAATTTTGCTACAGCTGGAGGCCTTAAGGTTCCCCTTTCCTGATCTATAGTTTGTCAATTATAGCTTACCATTCTCCCCATAGAAGTCACAGGAGCCATAGAAAAGGCCAAACAAAACTCCAGATATCACTTTGTAATATGTATAGCCCTTTAAAAGGAACCTGTTGTACTGAATATTAAGTCTAGTCTATGGGCATAATGTACAGAGCAGGAAGAGCTGAGCAGATTGATATATAATGTTGTAGGAAAAATTCTAGAATAACTTGTATTACATGTAAATCTCTGCTCAAGATGTCAAGTGGGTGGTCCTATTAATTGACGGACAGCTAGCTGTATATAAAGTGTCCCTGTCATTTAGAAAAACTTTTAACACAGGGAAAAATGATAGGGACACTTTAAGGCTGGGTTCACACAGCGTACGACACCAGGCATTTTGTCACCCAGCCGTGTCACAGATCGGCCTGTGTCAGTGAAGATCATCCCGGCCGATACAGCAGTGAAATCCATATATGTTGAATTTGGATGCAGGTGCATCCGTGTGAGCCTACATCCCAATTCACCATAGCACACAATGGAAAGTGTGTCCAGAGCCGCACTTTCCATTGTGTGAACTGACATGTCAGTTTTCTGTGCGGCCAGTTAGAATCCTGGACAGAATGTATACTATGAGCTGAGATTCCCTCTGACTTCTATGCAATGTATCTTTTCTATTAATCCCAGCCATTGTTACAATTTGCAACTATGGCCGTGATTAATACAAGAGATACGTTGTGTGAATTTAGCCTAAAAATTATTAGCTGTCAATCCCTGAGTAGGCCCACCCAATTGACTTCTTAACCCAGAAAGAGGAGACATTTATCTCAATAAGTGCTAAGTTACCCTGGCACTTTTCCCACAATGCTCAGCTCCTCCTCCTTTATAACATGCTGCCGGCAGAATGGATGCATTTTCAATGTGACAGTTCCCTTTAATTGTTGAAGTGCAGCAGAGATATAGAGGCCTGAAGTACCTGGGAGTTGTCAATGAAGAAGGCTTTGCTGCCCACTCTTAGGCACAATTTTTCCTCCCCCGGCCCCTGTCGTCCACTAGGGATCTTTTTCCCCTGTTCCTGATTTTGGGTGCAAAAAGTAAAAGTGCTGGTCCTATGGAACTGGCTGACACAACTCCTGATGAGTAAAGCGTAGCAGGACCGGAAACGCAGCCACAAATACACATAGCAGAGGGTTATGAGCATGTCGTTCGGTGACTTGAAGGATGGAGATGGGGGGAGGGCAAAAAAGAGCCCTTAATCTAGAGATCCCACATAGGTATGAAATTTGGGGGTCCCGAAGATAAGTCCCCTTTATGTCCAGAATTAATTTCCTGCTCTATAGAAAAAAAAAACATACAATGAAAAACAATTTTAAATGTGACAATTGTTATGTAAATGAGTTCAATGTTCTGTATCGATTCATTATATAGTTTATGGAAGTTGTAACAGAGCTTTAAATCCCATTATACAGTCATATGAATTAAAGGGGTACTTTGGGGAAAAGTATTGTTTTAAATCAACTGGTTTTATAGATTTGTAATTTACTTCTACTTAAAATTCTCATGACTTATCAGCTGCTCAATGTCCTGCAGGAAGTGGTGTGTTCTTTCCAGTCAGACACCATGCAAAGGTGGCAGCAGAAAGCACTGTGTCAGACTGGAAAGAATACACAGGACACTGAATTACATTAAAACTTAACAAGAATGGCACTGAGGATGAAGGTAAGAGACATACCTTCATCCTCAGTGATAGTTCCCTTTTAAAGGAAATGTCCAGGCAAAGCGAAGTGTTTGGGAGGATAAAAGAAATAACACGCTCTTACGTAACGCTGCTCCGGTACCTAGTCTAAGCCGGGACCCGGGTTGTGATGAGTGTTGTCCACTCAGCCTGTCAGCGGCCATAGTGGGGTCCCGCCTTGACTGCTGACAGATTACTGCTACATACGTGTATTGGTGATTACTATATAAACACCATCTACAGTAAGCGCCCTCTAGTGGTGACCACAATCAGACAGGATTATATCATCTAATTCTATATCTATTTTATTCTGTATCAGAATAGTGTTTGCTTCCAAAATGAAAACACCTCTGACTCTAGAGCCTTTGACAAACCTGTCTTATATATACCAACATCCTGGCGTTGGTTTGTAAATGTAGCCGAGAGGCATTAGTGTCAGCCATAGGGGTGAGCTGCAGCAGCTCCTTTCTCTCCTTGTCTGTATTGTACATGGTCAGTGACTGATACAATGGCTGTTCACATGCTCAGCATTCAAACATACAGGGGCATAGCTGGAGGGAAGAAGGCTGGCATATGCCAAAGATGCTGAATGCCAATGGACGCAAACCTGCCTTGGCTACACACACACACAATTCAGTTGGTGAGATCACTGTATATATGCATGTCAATTCTGCCTGGTGTTGCAGGGTGGTTATGGCAGTACTCCATTCAGTAGTCTAGGAAAGCTAAGTGACATCCCTGCAGGAGCTTCAATGGCCACCAAACTTTCCTAGATGCAGAAACATCTGAAAACAACTTTTAACAAACAGATCCTAGATATTTATAATCTCTCTGTGCATTACTGAAGTGGAAAGGGACAGTGATTCACCCACAGATGACTGTATGGTAGAGTAACACTGAGTATGACTACACCAGTCACTGTGCACAGGATCAGTATAGGGCAGCAGAGCATGGACTACACCAGTCACTGTGCACAGGATCAGTACAGGGCAGCAGAGCATGGACTACACCAGTCACTGTGCACAGGATCAGTACAGGCCAGCATTGCATGGACTACACCAGTCACAGCAGAGCATGCACTACACCAGTCACTGTGCACAGGATCAGTACAGGCCAGCATTGCATGGACTACACCAGTCACAGCAGAGCATGCACTACACCAGTCACTGTGCACAGGATCAGTACAGGGCAGCAGAGCATGGACTACACCAGTCACAGCAGAGCATGCACTACACCAGTCACTGTGCACAGGATCAGTACAGGGCAGCAGAGCATGGACTACACCAGTCACTGTGCACAGGATCAGTACAGGGCGGCAGAGCATAGACTACACCAGTCACTGTGCACAGGATCAGTACAGGACAGCAGAGCATGGACTACACCAGTCACTGTGCACAGGATTAGTACAGGACAGCAGAGCATGGACTACACCAGTCACTGTGCACAGGATCAGTATAGGGCAGCAGAGCATGGACTACACCAGTCACTGTGCACAGGATCAGTACAGGGCAGCAGAGCATGGACTACACCAATCACTGTGCACAGGATCAGTACAGGACAGCAGAGCATGGACTACACCAGTCACTGTGCACAGGATCAGTATAGGGCAGCAGAGCATAGACTACACCAGTCACTGTGCACAGGATTAGTACAGGGCAGCAGAGCATGGACTACACCAGTCACTGTGCACAGGATCAGTACAGGGCAGCAGAGCATGTAAAACACCAGTCACAGCAGAGCATGCACTACACCAGTCACTGTGCACAGGATCAGTACAGGACTGCAGAGCATGGACTACATCAGTCACTGTGCACAGGATCAGTACAGGGCAGCAGAGCATGGACTACACCAGTCACAGCAGAGCATGCACTACACCAGTCACTGTGCACAGGATCAGTACAGGACTGCAGAGCATGCACTACACCAGTCACTGTGCACAGGATCAGTACAGGGCAGCAGAGCATGCAATACAGACTACAGCACGACAAACCTCCCTATTAGACCAGACACAACATACAACTCACATGCACTCCTATGGAGCCTTGACTCTGAAACCAAACATGAATCCCCCTTACAACCTTGCTGTGCTGTCCCTGTCCCTGTCATCACGTCAGCCAATCCGTGTTTGGGTCTCTTACACAGGTTCCCAGGAGGTTATTTACGGGACTCCTGAATGGTCAGATTCTGACAAGGGGAAAAGCTCCTATCTCCTGATTGGCTGACCCTGCCCAGCCCACACAAGGGAACCCGGAAATAACCTGTAGTTATAGGAAGAAGTGCTGGCAACGGAGTTATGCTTTGAAGTGTAAATCTTTATTAACAACAGCACAAAATAATAGCAATGGTTGAACTTGAACTGGTACAGAATCATGGGAGTTGTAGTTTAACTTTTATTACATTCTATACAGGATTATATATGATTTTAGTGTGTGTGTGTGTGTGTGTGTGTGTGTGTGTGTGTGTGTGTGTGTGTTTTGTGTGTGTTTTGTGTTGTGTTAATTCTCTATGGCTGTATGCTTTATGGAGTCAGTGGATTCTTCACTAGTACTGAACGATACAAGCCCCATAGTTGGTGCACCATTCATACCTTGGCCTATTATGCCCCTGTTCTTGGGCTTGGAGGGGGTCCTCACCAGTTATGTTATTCCCTGTTCTGTGGATAGGGTTAACTTAAAGGGGTTATCCAGACTTATAAAAAGACATGGCAGACTTATTCCAGTCCTCAGTTTGGTTGCAGTATTGTAGCTTGTTTCCACTGGTGTGAATTGAGATGAATCACAATACCACACACTACCTGAGGACAGGGTGGCACTGTTTCTGCAAGAAAGTAGCTGGATCCTGACTTCCCACTGCAGCAAATGTTTTTTTTTTGTAATCATTTTTATTCCTCCCACCCTTTATGATCTTATTTGCACGCTATGATCTTATCTTCACCAGATAATGTATTGTGGGGCATTTTTTTTCTTCCCTGAATTTATCTTGTGATTACAATGACATTGGCTTTATTCTTTAGGTCAGTATTATTAATACTATACCAAATCTATATACAGTGGTACCTTGGTTTAAGAGTAACTTGGATTAAGAGCGTTTTGGTTTAAGAGCTCACAGTTTTTCAAAACTGACTTGGTTTAATAGTATTGCTTTGATTTAAAGGGAATCCGTCAGCTCCCGGGCACTACCTAAGGTGCTGACAGTGTGCTGTAGCTGGCAGCCCCCAGTGAGCATGGTGTCTTTTTGGTAATTTTTCGTGCAGCGGATTATGTACAATCTTATGTTTCCTACTGTCACAGAGCTGTTGTTCGTGCCACACTTGTCATGCATCCTCCTCCCTCTTCATGAATAATCAATGCTGCCCGGCCTCCTGCTCGCTCAGCTGTTAGATTGCAGATCAGTCCTCTGTAGGCAGGTTATGTCTGAAAGAATCTTTCCTCTGTAATGTGTTGGAGCTGTGGTTTATGGGTAACTCACCTGTCTAGAGACCTGACAGCAGTTCATTCTCTGGTTTGAATTCCCTGATGGAAATTAAATAGATGTCTTTATTTCCCTCATTATTGTATAATTTTTAAGGCTATGTTCACACACACAGTAATTTTGCTCAGTATTTTGGTCAGTATTTTGCAACCAAAACCAGAAGTGGATTGAGAACACTGAAAGGCTATGTTCACACACTGGAGGGAGGGCTGTCATTTAATGGCAAATAATAACAGTTTTTTTTAAAACAACGTCCGATATTTGCTATTAAATGACGGCCATCTGCTCAATTTCAACAGTGTGAGAACATAGCCTTTCTGTGTTCTCAATCCACTTCTGGTTTTGGTTGCAAACTACTGAGCAAAAATACTGTGTGTGAACATAGGCTTAAAAATGATACAATAATGAGGAAAAAAAAAGACATCTATTTAATTTCCATCAGGGGATTCGAACCAGAGAATGAACTGCTGTCAGGTCTCTAGACAGGTGAGTTACCCCTAGACCCCAGCTCCAACACATAAGGGAGGAGAGATTCTTTCAAAGATAACCTTCCTACAGAGGACTGATCTGCAATCTGACAGCTGAGCGAGCAGGAGGCCGCGCAGCATTGATTATTCATGAAGAGGGAGGAGCATGCATGACAAGTGTGGTACGAACAACAGCTCTGTGACAGTAGGAAACATAAGATTGTACATAATCCGCTGCACGAAAAATTACCAAAAAGACACCATGCTCACTGGGGGCTGCCAGCTACAGCACACTGTCAGCACCTTAGGTAGGGCCCAGGAGCTGACGGATTCCCTTTAAGAGCTCTCTGTACTGGGTGGGAGGGGGATGGCCTGCACAGGTTGGTCTACAGCACTGTACTCTGACCCAGGAAGTCTCCCTCACCTTCCAAATCATTGCAGATCCACTTTAGGCTGGGGCTTACATCAGGGGACAGGACTGTGGAGGTAATCTTTTCATAGCTCTCCAGACAGAGTGCTGCTAAACTGTGCTCACTCTACACCCTGCTCATTCCTTTATTCTCCGTGCAGTCTCTGTTCACACTTGTGTTTCCCATCCTCGCCATTATGGGGATCTGCAGTTCCATCCTGTATCCACAAACAGCAGCTGTTTATACATTATACTACACATGCTGATTGCTATACTGTGCCCACATCTGCCCTGCTCATTCCTTCATGCTCCCTGCAGTCTCTGTCCGCCCTTGTGTTTCCCATCCTCTCCTGTACAGTATCTTATAATATCACATATTCTGCTATTTCTGAATGTTTGTTTCATTTGTTTTACATGTTATTCAGAATAATAAATCATTATTTTTGGGGTTTGGAACCAATTGTCTGCATTTTAGTGATTTCTTATGGGAAAATTTTCTTTGGTTTAAGAGTGGATTTAGATTACAAGCATGGTCCTATAACGAATTATGCTCATAATCCAAGGCACCGCTGTAGTTTTTGTTTTGTTTACTTCTCCTTTTTTATTACTTTTGATTTGATATTTTCCCAGAGTTCCACTTTAAAGGGGTTGTCCGGCGATAAAAAATTATTCACAGAATAACACACATTACAAAGTTATACAACTTTGTAATGTATGTTATGTCTGTGAATGGCCCCCTTCCCCGTGTTTCCCCCCACCCACGCTAGACCCGGAAGTGTGGTGCATTATACTCACCGCATCTCGTGTCGTCCACGGTCTCCGATCGTCAGCAGTGACGTCTTCTTCGGGAGGCCGGCGGATCTTCCCGAGTGCCGGCCACCCTCTGCAGCGTCATCAGCTACTCAGCCGCGATTGGCTGAGCACAGTTATGCTCAGCCAATCGCGGCTGAGCTTCGGATGACGCTGCAGAGGGCGGCCGGCACTCGGAAGATCCGCTGGCCTCCCGAAGAAGACGTCACTGCTGAGGATCGGAGACCGTGGTCGGCACGTGACATGTAATGTATAGCGCACCACACTTCTGGGTACACGGGTGGGGGTGGTGGGACACGGGGAAGGGGGCCATTCACAGACATAACATACATTACAAAGTTGTATAACTTTGTAATGTGTGTTATTCTGTGAATAATTTTTTATCGCCGGACAACCCCTTTAAGGATTTGTGTGAGGGTTTTTGGCTGTTTTATTGCTAACAATGTTGGGTGCATTTAACACTTACACAGTACACTGTAATGAGTTTTTTTTATCTGGCTACTGTTATCAACCCTGGGCAATGTACTAGTAATATACATAAGCATATCAGAGGGTGTCCCACTGCTATAATATATGGGGAAACTTGTCAAAAATTGTTGAACTCCACTGTAGCACCACCACAGGAGAAATTAGAAACTAATCACAAAGAAATCAATAAACTGTTCATGAAATGCAATAGTACGGCCTCCTCACATGGCTGTACTGGTTTTGTGGGCTGCCTCGGCAATCACAGACTGCAAATTCAACAGAAGTATATGAGCCTGTGTGGTGTCCCACTGTGGGTGTTCCTATCTTTACACCCTTCGTAAAAGTCTGTACTTATCTGTGATTTTGCTATAGCTGTTGTGTTACTGAAGATGACCACTAGATGTCGCTATAGTGTGTAACTAAGCTCTAGAAACTGCACGGCTGAAGTAAACGAAAGGGTTATTGTTTGTATATGTACCAGATTCTGTTGTCCCGTGGGATTTCTCCTTTCTTCTGCCCTATTCTCTCTTTTCTATTCCGTTGTCCTATTGCACTCTTTCCGCCCAACTACAATACAGCCCTCTGGTTAGGAAGTTAATCCCTTGGGTGAGGAGCAGTCTTAGCTGATCTTTGGAGGAGAAAGGACACAGCTCAGATAGCTCTTCTCAGTGGTTCTACCTGGGCCCTGGCCCTCTGCCAGGTCCCCTCTGCAGACAAGAGTTCTTAGTCAGTGCCCCACAGGGGTAGGACGCAGAACAGACAGCTCACACAACCCTCTTTCTTGAAGCACCAAACACGCTGTATGATGCGCTGATAAGCCCTTCAGGAGAGGACTAGCCTACAGATAACCTCAACCCACGCCGAGGACTAGGAGTCACTACAGTGCAGGACAGTCTCCGGAGAAAAGCCAAAGAGCTAGGAACTGATCCGGGTGGAGCAAAGTTACTAGAAAGTCGATGAACTCCATCTCACAGCGTGGGTGTACTTAGGAACTCTAACCATTCCGCTCAACCCAGGTAACAGGGTCTGGGGCCTGTGTCATTCATCAGTACGGTTCAGCCAAAGCTAGTGGGCAGAAGGCGGTGTGAAGACTATAGGAAAGGTCACAACCCAGGCATAGGTTATTTCTTCTTCTTCTTCTTCTTCTTCTTACTCTACAAGTATTCTTCTAAGCACTCCAACCTCCTGGCAGAGCACTTTCCAACTGGGTTGAGACTCTCATGGCACCCTCCTCTGTACTAACTGAGTACAACCTTATCAACTCTACTACATCCTACTCAGCACTTATCCCACAGATCTGGTGGTTCTATGTATGTGTATTTATTGGAACTGTATCACATGTACCTGAAGATTTGTTGTATTACCTGCTGCACATTTACAAAGAGTAAAACAAGTCAATGTTATTATTAGGTCTGTAATTACTGACTATCACCTGCACAACACTACACCGCAACCTTGGGACCTGTAGGTGGCGGCTCCAACCACTGTTCAGGAGGGTTACTCCACCACTCTGACCACCTGTGACATAATCCCAAGGGACCCTGCAGCAACCTGACAGGACACCGACCACTGGGGAGAAGGGTACAACCGGCCTTATCTTCTAGGAGCAGGTACCAGGCACCACCAGGCACTGGCGTCACGTGACAAAACCCTAAAGGTCCGGCTGTATCTCGGCCATCCACCTCAAGAAGTGGTGTCACACTTCCACCTAGCAAGTGACCAGCCGTCCCAATGCTATTACATCATCCGGGGGATCACGACACCTGGACTGCAAATTCAAGTCCATTTTTTTTCTAGTCTCAGCACTGGCAAATGCATGTAAACCATGGAATTTACAACCATGTGCATTGGCGTTTAAAATACAATGGGGGAGATTTATCAAACATGGTGTAAAGTGAAACTGGCTCAGTTGCCCCTAGCAACCAATCAGAGTCCACCTTTCATTTTCCAAAGTGTCTGTGAGGAATGAAAAGTGGAATCTGATTGGTTGCTAGGGGCAACTGGGCCTGTGTCACTTTACACCATGTTTGATAAATCTCACCCAATGGGTCCAATACTGTGCGCAGTTGCGCAAACAGACTGTAGCTTACAGCCATGTGCAAGGAGCCTCAAGAAATTACCCCAGACCCTCAATTACACTGGTCAGCACTTACAGAAATTTGTTATTTAATTTGCACATTTCACAGGAATAGAAACCTTAATTTTTGTAAGAATAATTAATTTACTTATATAGAACCAACGTATTCTGTAGAGCTGTACTTAGCTTGTCATCACTGAAACCAGTTCCTGTCCCCATCGGGGCTCACAGCCTTACCTCACCGATCTGTATGTTTTGTAGTGTGGGAGGGATCGGGAGTATGCAGAGGAAACCCACACAAACCTGGAGAGAACATACACTCATTGCAGATGGGATGTGAACCCAGGACCCCAGTGCTGCAGGGCAACCATGCTCAACCATATCCTAATGACTAGTTAAAGGAGTACTCTGGAGAAAAAAATGTTTTTAAATTGGTGTCAGGAAGCTATACAGAGTTGTAAATTACTTCTGTTGAGTAAACTCAAATCTTCCAGTCTTTATCAGCTGTTGCATTTCCTGCAGAAAGTGGTGTATTCTTTCCGGTCTGACACAGTGCTCTCTGCTGCCACCTCTGTCTGTGTCAGGAGCAGTAGAAAATCGCCATAGAAAACCTCTCCTGCTCTGGACAGTTCCTGACATGGACAGAGGTGGCAGCAGAGAGCACTGTGTCAGATTGGAAAGAATACACCACTTCCTGTAGGACATACAGCAGCTGATAAGTGCTGGAGTACTTGAGATTTTTAAATAGAAGTAATTTACAATACTGTATAACTTTCTGCCACCAGTGACTTAAAAATATGATTGTTTTCTCCCCTTTAAAGCTACAAACAATGAATTAATAATACAGTGGTTGAATGATATTAACATAATCACATAATGAGTAATACAACAATACAGCAACAAAATAATGTTGTACAGTGACTAATGAATGCTACTGTATAGTGACTGAATAATATTGTGATATGGTGATTGACTAGTACCACCGTCCATAGAGTGAGTACATAGTATTACTATATTTTGGTGTTTAAATAATATCAGTATACAATGACTGAATAATATCGCTATACAGTGTCTAAATAATATCAGCATACAATGACTAAATAATACCGCTATACAGTGTCTAAATAATATCAGCACACAATGACTGAATAATACCGCTATACAGTGTCTAAATATCAGTATACAATGACTGAATAATACCGGTATACAGTGTCTAAATAAAATCAGCATACAATGACTGAATAATACCGCTATACAGTGTCTAAATATCAGTATACAATGACTGAATAATACCGCTATACAGTGTCTAAATAATATCAGCATACAATGACTGAATAATACCGCTATACAGTGTCTAAATAATATCAGCACACAATAACTGAATAATACCGCTGTAAGTGTCTAAATATCAGTATACAATGACAATAATACCGCTATAAAGTGTCTTAATATCAGTATACAATGACTGAATAATACCGCTATACAGTGTCTAAAAATCAGTATACAATGACTGAATAATACCGCTATACAGTGTCTAAATATCAGTATACAATGACTAAATAATACCGCTATACAGTGTCTAAATTACAGCATACAATGACTGAATAATACCGCTATACAGTGTCTAAATAATATAAGCACACAATGACTGAATAATACCGCTATACAGTGTCTAAATATCAGTATACAATGACTGAATAATACCGCTACACAGTGTCTAAATATCAGTATACAATGACTGAATAATACCGCTATACAGTGCCTAAATATCAGCATACAATGACTGAATAATACCGCCATACAGTGTCTAAATAATATCAGCACACAATGACTGAATAATAACGCTATACAGTGTCTAAATATCAGCATACAATGACTGAATAATACCGCTATACAGTGTCTAAATATCAGTATACAATGACTGAATAATACCGCTATACAGTGTCTAAATATTAGTATACAATGACTGAATAATACCGCTATACAGTGTCTAAATATTAGTATACAATGACTGAATAATACCGCTATACAGTGTCTAAATATCAGTATACAATGACTGAATAATACCGCTATACAGTGTCTAAATATTAGTATACAATGACTGAATAATACCGCTATACAGTGTCTAAATATCAGCATACAATGACTGAATAATACCGCTATACAGTGTCTAAATATCAGTATACAATGACTGAATAATACCGCTATACAGTGTCTAAATATCAGTATATAATGACTGAATAATACCGCTATACAGTGTCTAAATAATATCAGTATACAATGACTGAATAATACCGCTATACAGTGTCTAAATAATATCAGTATACAATGACTGAATAATACAACTATAAAGTGCATAAATAATATGATTATACAGTGACTGAATAATACCGCTATACAGTGTGTAATTAATATCAGTATACAATGACTAAATAATACAACTATAGGCTATGTTCACACTACGTAAGTTTCCGGCCATAGCGCGTTCCGTGAATAAGCGGCCGGAGACTTTCGTAGTTTGCGTACAATGGAAAGTATACGAATTACGGCTGCACAGTTCACACTACGTACGAACTTATACCCGGATCGTACGCGGCGCCGTAAAAAATAAACTAGACGATTGTTTGCGGACGAAAATGCGGTAACTTACGCCCGTAGCGTAACATGCGGTCCCGTACGTAGTGGTGATTTCTTCATTTTTGCAGCTTTTTGTGCCGATCCAAAAGGTTCTGTGGGGTGTCCGGGGCTAGGCGAAGATTTCCAAGTAAAAGACTGCTGTCAGATCGCTACGTAGGGCGCTTGGGAAGCGTAAGTAGACTTCGGGTGTAAGTTCGCGGTCCGTACGTAGCCGGCCACAAGTAGCGTAAATCTCCGGCCGGAGTTTACCGTGTATATGTCCGGCCGTGAAAATATGCGTCCGAACATATACGCAGTGTTAGCATAGCCATTATAAAGTGTATAAATAATATGATTATACAGTGACTGAATAGTATAAATAATATTATTATACAGTGACTGAATAAAACTGCTTTACAATGACTGCATATTATTTTACAATGACTGAAAAATACCTCCATACAGTCACTGAATAATACCTCAATACAGTAACTAACATCATTATACAGTGACTAAATAATACTGCCATACGGTGTCTGACTACTGCCTTTATACATAGGCTGACTACATAACAGGTGTGTCCTCTTCCGGTGTGACCCCAGTATCCCCCATCTGGAGCTAGAGATATAATTACTATTATTGTACCTGCCCCTAGTATATTACCGCCCTGCAGTGTTTCTATACTAACATAACATTCCATATCTCAGTTGATACCTGGAGGCTAAATTCAGCACTGACAGATGGATTAACCTGTGGTATAACTGCTGGGGGGGAGGGCAGAGGATTAATGATCACCATTGCACATTTACTGAGGACAGATGAGGCCGGTGATAAGATGGCCGAGGCCCTAGGTCCTGGCTGCAGCGTGTGAATAGGTGAGGGCCGCCTGTTGATGTACAGACCATGCTGATGAGATCCCCGGCTGTCATAGTGTGAGTGAAGACGCAGCATCTGTCTTATCCAGGACAGGACAAGTACAATTCAATCTTCATCTCCAGAGTGATGATTATTTAGCCCTATTTATTCCATTATCTGCTGTTTATATAGTGCCGACATATTCCGCAGCGCCGCACACTCACCTCCATTCCTGTCGCCGCTCTAATCATCTTCTCTGGAGAATGCAAACATTTATTGTATTTTAAACATTTACTTTTTTCATTTTTTTCATATATATTTGTATAATTTTTTTATTACTTTGTCATTTTTTTATTAGTTTTTTGTATTTTTTAATCAACTTTATTTTTTCATCTAAAATTATTATTATTATTTTTTAAATCAGTTTCTGTTTGCATAAGGAATTTTGTGGAATGTTACGATCTTAGCTCAAGGAACATGGACAGATCCACAGTCATGTGTTTTGTCCCATAGAATACAATGGATCCTATGCTTGTTCAGCATTTGAATACCAGTGACTGAAGAAGTTGGAGTCCTGGAAACATGGATACAGCCTATGGCCTATAGCTGTAACCATGTTTTTCCGGCAGCCTTAAGGCCCTATTCCACGGGACAATTATCGTTCAGATTATCGTTAACTCGTTTGAATCTAAACGATAATCGTACGTTTGAATAGCATAAATAATGACCGAACGAGAAATTGTTGATCGTTTAATAAGACCTGGACCTATTTTTATCGTTGCTTGTTCGCAAATCATTCGCATTGAATAAGATGTCGTTTGGTCGTTCGCAGTAGTGACGAACGCAATAGCGACGAAAAGACGACTGCAAGAACGATCATAAGTAACGATTATCGTTCCATGTAAATGGGTGAACGATTTCAGGTCTTTCGCAATAGCGGTCGTTTGGATTGTTTATCCGTAACGATTATGCGAACGATAATCGTCCAATGGAATAGGGCCCTTAGGCCTCCATCCTACTTCTTCACCCGCCGGTAATCAAATGCAGAACGCTCAGATTTGGACGTCCCTAAGTTAAGCCCCTGTTACATGGGGTGATGTGGTGAGCAAGCTAACGCCGACCTGTTAGGACAGCGATTGTTTGCTCCTCCTTCAATGCTCGCTGCCAGCGCTATTACACATGCCGACAGTGAGTGAGGAGGAGCAGGTAAGAGCCAATGGGCTGCGGGGCAGGGGAGGGCTTCCCTGGTGATCGTCAGATTGTCCGGGCAGCTCTCTGGCTGACCGGCATTGTCCGGTCTGCTGCCACCGCTTCTATTGCACAGGGCGACAGCAACAAATCGCTGCCAGGCTGGTCATTGCCGTTTCAGCCTGTTGAATGACAATGATCAGCCGACATGGTGCACGTGGACTTCCAGCACAGATGGCGCATCCTCTTGGTCAGTCTGGTGAGGTCCAGGCATCACTTCAGTCTGTTGGGTGAGGCCCAGTAGAAAGAGTTTGAAAACGCTGCTTTACCTCCAATGACACAATCACGGGGAGCTGATGAGTTGGCATGGGTTGTCACCTTTGTACACCTGTACGCAAGTTGCAGGGCCTATTAGGATGCCAAAACCCTGCCAAACAGTAAGTAGAAACAAAATATAAGACAGCGCTCCAAATCGTAATTCAGACAGGGCTGAAGTGGTGAAAGTAAGAACATAGAACTCTTACCTGAGTGGGTTGTGCTGGTGTAAGGCACAACTCTTACTGATAGGATGTGAATGAACCGCATTCCTTAGGCCTTATTCACACGTCCCGTGAAATTGTCCGTGGTCACAGATCCGCAACCACAGACAATTTTTAGGGCCCATTAAAGTGAATGTGGCCATTCACATGATCCGTGCCGTGAACCGCACTGTGAAAAAATAGGACATGTCCTAGTGCAGATCGTGGCATGGATAGTGTGAATGAGCCCTTAGACACCTGATAAAGAGACTAAACCGGTCTCGAAACGCGTTGTGTAGCTGGCATAATTCTTTTAATAAATTTTATGATATTTTATATCACCATTACCCCTTGGACCTGCACCTGTTTTACCCGTCTTGGAGTGCAGGAGGATACAAACAGTAAAAGTATCAGAGATCCACCTTTAAAATTAAATAATAATCTGGAAGAAAAAAATAAAATAAATATTACCAACAATATAAAAATAAAAGTAGGGATGTAAAATAAAAAAAATCAGTTTATCCTGAATGCCATAACAGTCTTCTTATAAGAGATGGTTTCAATTAATGTGATTGCCCTGGACTGAGATATCAATGGGAAAAAAATGATGTCCCAAAAATGACACCAATGGCACCTATTCTGTTCCCAAATTCAGAAATGTATTAATTTGTCACTTCACATTTTCTCCGTCCTGGATGAAATTATTCTCAGGAAATTACAATTATTGGAGAATATTTGCTGACAAACAGGGGAATCAATAGGAGTTTCTCCAAAAACATTGAGGTTTTCCAGATAACTTTGTGTTGTAGAAAACAGAGCACAGGAAACCCTCCTGACCCCCGGAGACCAGCGCAGTGTTTATGGCAAAACATCCCTCCTGCTGGATCATAGAGGGGGCAGGATATCCCACCGGTT
This sequence comes from Dendropsophus ebraccatus, assembly GCF_027789765.1. Taxonomy (NCBI): domain Eukaryota; kingdom Metazoa; phylum Chordata; class Amphibia; order Anura; family Hylidae; genus Dendropsophus; species Dendropsophus ebraccatus. The sequence goes on along the minus strand of NC_091464.1, from coordinate 61,331,398 downwards.
ACATGGAGACCCCTCTCTTCACACCTGACTATACAGTATATACATATTTGATATCTGGGGAGAATGTAATATAATAATTTCAGTGGTTGATACTTATAGTGTTTGGCCTGGAAAGGTATATAGTCGGCCTGTATGCAGGCACATGGAATAACTAGAGTTCTATATCATTATATGTGCTACCGTATCGATGGGAATGCCTCCATAGTGTGTTACCTTAATTGTGGCTACTTTTGCTGCGTTTACACGGAACAATTATCGTGCGAATTCGCACGATAACTGTCGAATTCGAACTATAATCGTACGTGTAAACGCAGCGAACAGTCAAACGACGAACGAGAAATTGTTTATTTTGATCTTTCAACATATTCTCAAATCGTCGTTGATCGTTCGCAAAAAATTCACAGATTGTTCCGTGTAAACGGTCGTCGCAAAAGTCCGGCCGCCCGCAGCCTGGCCCGCAGCCCGGCCCGCAGCCCGACCCCGCTCATCCGCAGCCCGGCCACGCATCCTACAGCCCCCTGCGCCCCAGCCACAAGCATTCCTTACCTGCTCGCCGTAGCGGGTGTTCGAAATTCCCGGCTCCCCTCTTCAGTGCATTGATTGGCTGAAGAGGGGAGCCGGGAATTTCAAACGGCTCCTCTTCAGCCAATCAGGCGGTCGGGGCGGCGGGGTGGCGATCGGCCCGGCGGGGTGGCGATCGAGCCGGCGGGGGGGGGGTGCTTTGTAGGATGCGTGGCCGGGCTGCGGATGGGCAGGGGCCGGGCTGCGGGCAGGGGGCCGGGCTGCGGGTGGGGGGCCGGGCAGCAGGCGGGCCGGGCTGCGGGCGGGCGATCTTAAAACGATCGCAAAACGATAATCGGCCCGTGGAATAGGGCCCTAAGCCAGGCTGAGCTGCAGCATGAATGCCTCCTCCCTCCCCCCGCCCTGCTTGACTTCCACCACTAAGCCCTGTACATCATGCAGAGTGGAATGGGAAAGGGAGGAGACATACATGTTGCAGCTCAGCCTTCATGACTCTTAAGTTTGGAAGGAAAACATGATTTTAAAACTTTGCAAACAGCCATCATCTAAAAAACATCCTTTGTATCATCATAAGGTATCATTTGTTAAAAATTACCTATACCATGTAGTGCCTAAATATTATTGTCATACAGGATGGTGCCTAATGTATAGTTCCATACAGTTGTCCACCACCATACACTGCACGAATACTATCCTGTACTGCACCTAAGTAGCAGTGCCATACAGTACTGCCATGTATTGCTCAAATAATACCAACAATACAATCACCGCCTCTATGTTTAGATAAATTTTACACCAACATTTTGGTGTAATGTGACTTATTCTAAGCTATTCCCCATTCTAGTAAATCACGTCCATATCCCTTTAAGACATGTCAGATTTTCTATAACCTTCTCTGGGGAAACCACTTACGTAAAAATTGTGGATCTAGTAAACACAGCGGAGCTTTGTAGCTCATACCGCAGGTGGGGAAGCTGAATGGTGACAGTGCGCGGTGTATGGACTGTATGACTGTATGGCTCCAGAAATGAGTTCTATAGAAAATACAGATATTATTTCCATCACAGAATACACCTTTGTTCCTGTCATCCATACATTGCCCATAGCGGCAGCTGTACTTCTCCTTATATCCCCCAGACCCCCGTCCTGTATTGTTCTGTGGATAATATGAGAACAATTGTGTTTAGATCAGTGTTTTCCATAACAATATGGCACCTCCCTGCTGCTCCACTACAACAGTGACTGCTGTATGTCTAGTGCAACTGCAGCTGCTGCAGAAGCTCTTACTGAAGAGTAAGGAGGAGCTTACTATTTACTCTTGATTAGTATGATGTGTGTTATGATGTCGTGATCTGCAGCAGCTGATGTGTATTATGCGGTTCTGCAGCAGCTGAGGTGTATTATATTCTGCAGCAGCTGAGGTGTGCATTATGAGGTTCCGCAGCAGCTGAGCTGTGCATTTTGAGGTTCTGCAGCAGCTGAGATGTGTATTATGAGGTTCTGCAGCAGCTGAGATGTGTATTATGAGGTTCTGCAGCAACTGGGGTGTGTATTATGAGGTTCTGCAGCAGCTGAGATGTGTATTCTGAGGTTCTGCAGTAGCTGAGGTGTGTATGTTCTGCAGCAGCTGAGATGTGTATTATAATGTTCTGCAGCAGCTGAGGTGTATTATATTCTGCTGCATCTGTGGTGTATTATGATGTTCTGCAGCAGCTGATGTGTATTATGATGTTCTGCATCAGCTGAGGTGATAAGGTTCTGCAGCACCTGAGGTGTGTATTATGAGGTTCTGCAGCAGCTCAGGTGTGTTATGTTCTGCAGCAGCGGAGGTGTGTGCCATGAGGTTCTGCAGAGGCTGAGGTGTATTATGTTCCACAGCAGCTGAAATGTATTATGTTCTGCAGCAGCTGAGGTGTAGTATGAGGTTCTGCAGCAGCTGAGTTGTGTATTCTGAGGTTCTGCAACAGCTGAGGTGTATTATGTTCTTCAGCAGCTGAGGTGTGTATTATGAGGTTCTGCAGCAGCTGAGATGTGTATTATGAGGTTCTGCAGCAGCTGAGGTGTATTATGTTCTGCAGCAGCTGAGGTGTATTATGTTCTGCAGCAGGTGAGGTGTATTTTGAGGTTCTGCAGCAGCTGAGGTGTAGTATGAGGTTCTGCAGCAGATGAGGTGTGTATTATGACGTTCTGCAGCAGCTGAGGTGTAGTATGAGGTTCTGCAGCAGCTGAGATGTGTATTATGAGGTTCTGCAGCAGCTGAGGTGTATTATGTTCTTCAGCAGCTGAGGTGTGTATTATGAGGTTCTTCAGCAGCTGAGGTGTGTATTGTGAGGTTTTGCAGCAGCTGAGATGTGTATTATGAGGTTCTGCAGCAGCTGAGGTGTATTATGTTCTGCAGCAGGTGAGGTGTATTATGAGGTTCTGCAGCAGCTGAGGTGTAGTATGAGGTTCTGCAGCAGATGAGGTGTGTATTATGAGGTTCTGCAGCAGCTGAGGTGTATTAAAATATTCTGCAGCAGCTGAGGTGTATTATGTTCTGCAGCAGCTGAGGTGTATTATGAGGTTCTGCAGCAGCTGAGGTGTATTGTGAGGTTCTGCAGCAGCTGAATTTTTTAATGCCTAAAAATCCAAATATATTGTCCTACTATGAACCACTCATATGGTCCTATCGGGAATATGATATAAAGTGTTAGGCACCACCCTGTTGAAAGGATTAAAGAGAGTGGGAGAGAGGTCAAAGGTGGGCACCTAGATGAATAAATGGAACAGGAGGGCTCATTTATAACAGGGGAAAGATTTTGGCTTGTTCAGCCCAGACTCTTATGATCATTTCATGTCTGTCCAACAAAGGTCCACCAGGCTGACGTGTTATTTGTCCCATTGTTGTACCCTTATGGTCCCAAGCTAACACCCTTGCCCCCAGCAAAATAGCCAAGTCATAGGTGCACAATAAAAAAGGGGGTCAAGGGTGATGTCCACCCTTCATTTATCCATCATACGGGCCCATTTTTACACGTCTTTGGCCGGCATAATATGAAACTATGTAGTTAATTTTATCCCCAAAATTTCCATTCAAATTGGATAAAACATTCCAATTTAAAATCAGTATTGACCACAACTGGTTGTGCTTTTTCCTTCTTTAGGAATAGCTAGGGTAAATGACATTATTCCATGATGATTATTATGGCCGCATTAGAAATAAAAAATAATAATATTAACATTTAAATTTTTGGGGAAAAAGCTTTATGTAACGTGTCACTACCTGCTGTTACCAGAGTAGGAGGTAGCAGCTATAGCTTGTGCCTCCGCCTCTCTGTCAGTCTTCTCTGTGAGGGTCTAGTGACCTGATGAGTGTGCACTTTGTACAAAACCCCTGAAGGAGAGTGGGGGCGGCCCTCTCATCCTTCCTCCTCCCCCTTACCTGACGGCTTGTTTACTTTAAGTGAGAGCTGTAAGATAAAGGAGCCGGCCTCAATGGATCTGCCAGTCAGTTCACAGCAAGCTGGGATACAGGCCTGATCCCCTCCTCACTATGGACTCTGCACATTATACGCTAAAGGCCACAGTGGCCCATATGTGTCACTGCCCCCGTGGCCACAACAGCCCCAACCACATACGTCCTGGTCAAGGAGAGAGGTAAGTGGCACTGCCAGGGCTAAACACTCCTTTATATATCCAAACACTTTCTTATATGGGTTGCAGTAACATTATACTTTATATTTATTTAAAGTTTAAATAAAAATAAGTGGACGGATGTAATTTTTCAGCCTGTTTATAAGAAATATTATTAAAAAAAAAAAAACAACTAAATGGTTTGACAGTTAAATTGCTAACAGAAATGTAAACTTTGCTTTAATTTGTTTCATTTGTTTGTTTGTTTTTTAACTGTTGAATTTTAACAGATTTTGCTTACAATATAAATTTTGGGGAGGAAATATTAATGTTTCCACCAGAAAAGTATCAATTTATTGGCGTAATCCTTTACATTTTTGCACAGTAAAGTTTGCACATTTTTGGGGAAATAAGTTTTGCAACAATTACAACAATTTTGTGCACAAAAAAACGTTGCTAAATTGCCCCCATTTGGAGTTTTTTTTTAGCATTTAAAACCACACATAGTATTTCTGTCAGTCTTTTTTCAACCAAAACCAGGAGTGGGTTGAAATAACAGAAGCTGTACAATTCTTTCCATTACAATTTTGCCCTGTCAGTTCCACTCCTGATTTTGGTTAAAAAAATAAAATAAAATAAAAAGACTGACAGAAATACTGTGTGTAAACATAAAACTGCAAAAAAAAAAAAAAACGTATGTTTTGAATCGAGTAGATGAAGAAAAAACTGAGGAGTGTTGAAAGGACAGGGAATAAGAATATGATTGCTGGGACTTCGGCTGCTCGGACCCCGACTGATGTAAAGAACAGGGGTCCTGAGTCCATATCATAGGAGTAGATGACAATTATGTGGTTATTTCTCATTACTTCTATAGCTCTTCTGTATTTCCATAGGGATGTATACAGATTGTAATAACTCACATCAGTCTCTCGGAAACAGGGCTTACGCTCTAATAACACCAAACACACTAACTTGAAGCTAATGGGTCCTAATGCACAATGTCTATTGCGGCATTTACTAGTGTATTCTTACATGGTGGAGGAGACCCCCCAGGCTAGTGCTATCTCTGTATCCCTATAGTTATGACCCACTGGCTTAACAGGTTGGATATCACTAAGATGCTGGGAGTTGTAGTTTTTCAACCCCTGAAAAACCACATGTTGGGGATCACTGATGTAGCCAATGCTGTTTGTTAGAGCATCATCCATAGAATTAGGGATGAGGGAATTTACAGTAGGAACGAAGCAAAGCGCTTTGTTCCTACCGCCATTCCGCTGATCAGGCTGTGAACTTTGAAGTCTGCTCCACTCCCTGCCGTTCCTCCCCAGGTGCTGGAAAAAGATGGATCCAGTCCTGAGAAACTGAGAGAATACAGATGGGAAAAAAACACTTTGCTTCGTTTCTACTGTAAATTTGCTCATCTCTACATAGAATAAAACTAAATAATAAAAATTCTATAACTAAATAATCTATATATCACATGATTATTAGATTGCCCTGATGGCTAGCTACTAGAGATGAGCGAACCTGGAGCATGCTCGAGTCGATCCGAACCCGAACTTTCGGCATTTGATTAGCGGTGGCTGCTGAAGTTGGATAAAGCCCTAAGGCTATGTGGAAATCATAGATATAGTCATTGGCTGTATCCATGTTTTCCAGACAACCTTAGAGCTTTATCCAAGTTCAGCAGCCACCACTAATCAAATATCGAATGTTCGGGTTCGGATCGACTCGAACCCTTTTCACTCATCTCTACTAGCTATATAACCCCAAATTTGCATTTAGGCTTTTATGCGTTTTAAAGGGGTTATCCAGCAAAAATCTCTTTCTTTCAAATCAACTGGTGTCAGAAAGTTATACAGATTTGTAATTTACTTCTATTACAAAATCTCAAGTCTTCCTATACTTATTAGTTGCTGTATGTCCTGCAGGAAATGTTTTATTTTCAGTCTGACACAGTGCTCTCTGCTGACATCTCTGGCCGAGACAGGAACTCTGTCTCGGTTTTCTATGAATCCCCATAGAAAACCTCTCCTGCTCTGGACAGTTCCTGTCTCGGCCAGAGATGTCAGCAGAGAGCACTGTGTCCGACTGAAAATAAAACATTTCCTGCAGGACATACAGCAGCTGATAAGTATGGGAAGACTTGAGATTTTTTAATAGAAGTAAATTACAAATCTATATAACTTTCTGACACAAGTTGATTTGAAAGAAAAAAGATTTTCGCTGGACAACCCCTTTAAGACTTTTTGCCCTTTTTTGCACAGTAGTTCAGGAGTCGTCATATGCCAATGCATACTCAATGCAATGCAAAAAATTGCCCGACTCATTTCTTGGCTATGAGCAGCAAACAGCAAACTCAGCTCTGCTACATCCCACCACTATGCCAGCTGCATCTAATTGTATCAGGAGGAATTCAGCTGAGACATAATACAGATGTCTGTGACTTTTCCTCCCTACACCTGTTAATTATAGGATTAGCGTTGTCTCCTCCAGCCTGGAGGTGTTTGCAGTCGGGGCCTTTGATGTGGATTGTAAAGAAATGGAGCAGAAAGCTGGCTGATAAATGCCGGTTATTATACCACTCCCTCCTGTAGCTCCTTATACTCTTCTCCTCTGTTTGTTCTATGGGGTGTTGTGGGCAGAATAAGGACATTTCTATGAGAGGTGAGATGTGTTTCATGTAGAACAATATTGTGAGGAATGTGAGAGTTATAGTCCCCTCACTACAGTCACTGGGCGCAGGTAAGAGCCGCACCGTGTCTCTATATACAGGTAATGGAGCTGAACACCGCCTGTTTACCCAGTATTATCCAACCGGGTAATAGTTTATATGCCTGAGAGGAAATAAATATAAATAAATATATATATATATATATATATATATATATACACAGACATATAGCGAGTGTCTAGTGACTATGTCGTGTGATCAATAGATATTTATTAACTCTACACTGCACGTGTAAGGGTATTGAATAGGGATGGTCCGAACCTGTTTCGTACGAACCCGAACTCTCGGCAATGATTCCCGCTGTCTGTCCGCTCCATGGGAGGATCGCCTGGAAAACTGGGATACAGCCATAGCCATAGGCTGTATCCCAATGTTCCAGGCGGTCCTCCTGCTGCATCCACCCGCTGCGCGGAGCGGCCAGACAGCGGGAATCTGATGCAGAGCGTTCGGGTTCATACGAACCCGAACCTCGGCAGGTTCGGATCATCCTTAGTATTGAATTAGTTGAATGAATAGGTTTAGAGTCTAGATAGACAGATATACAGACAATCTTACTAAGAGGTCTTTTTGACTTGTCTACTTTATAGAAAAAAAACAAACAAACACAAGGATCCTTCACCAGTACATTGTTATATACTCATTTTGACCCTAATATTTTTTTCAGTAACTCAGCCCTATGGAGGCCCTGGCTGTTCTCATCTACAGACGGCATGTCAGACACACAGGAGAAGCTGGTAAGAATATCTATCCAATACATATAATCTATCATATCCACCTATGATCGATCTATCTATCTAATATCTATAATCTATCATATCCACTTATCATCTATCCATCTAGCAATAGGACCGTTTACTCCATACACTTTTTTTAGTGTTAGTGATATTTCTTACAGAGCCGGTACATCTGATCTGTGCCCAGATAGAGGCGGCTCTATTGTCCTGTAATGGGGGGGCTGATGTTTTATGGTGTATAACACTTCCTGAGGCTGCAGAGAGAGGGATGTTCTGAGTACCGATAGACAATAGGATTTCTCTATCTGCTACCAGACTCACAGGCTAGTGGTGTGCCATTGTATGGAGATAGTATTACACCACAACAGAGGCCTTATTATATCATTGCATTGTATAGCAAATTTAACTTTTTAACCAAAGTGTGATTGCCCTTGTACTAACACAAAAGCTGCCATAGACAAGGGGATCATGTTAGCCTGGTCAGTATGATGATCAGACATGTTGGAAGATACATCAGGACAAGTTTAAAATTTATACGGACGAATTTGATGTTTTTCATTGACAGGATACCAGGACAAATAGTGATAACGGCAATACTGGAAAGAAGGGATCGCTGGGATTTCAACACCCTGTAAGGTAAGTGCCAACTTTTATGTAATGTCTAAATGAATATCCACTTATGCTATCCTTATTTATTGCTTAATATATCTTTATGTAATGTTCAGATCTCCAAATTCCCTGGAAAGACGCAGCTACATGATAAAAACGTTATTATTATGTCACCTGTAGGGGGAGCATAGGAGCTTCCTGCATACTGATGATACATTGAACTTACTAATAACACGTAGGAGACATGGATTTTCTTAGCAATATCCAGTTCCACCTAGATTAAGATGTAAGATCAAGTATCTTTATCCATGATTTCAATAATTCTTTGAATGTTTTGCCTCAGCTAGTATGTATATGTGCCTCATTCTCATCTCTTGCTATTTTAAAGGCTTTACATGCCCAAATCAAAGACAGAGGAATACCTACAACACATGGGGAAAAAAGTTCTGGCCAGTTTCCCGGTACAGGCTACCATACACTTCTACAATGACGATTCTGACTCCCAGGAGGAAGAGGAAGATGACTATGAGATGGACTACTATAACTATTATCAGAATTACAAGGGTTTAGCAGAAAGAGAGGCTCAAAGTATGGTAGAAGAGGACTCGGCATACTCCTCGGGAAATGAACAGAGTACCAAATAGTAGAGCTGGTCCAAATATAGACTAAAAGTTGAGAAATTGGCCATAAAACCCAACAGGGATTTTGTTTTTGCCATGCCATGCCTTTACCAGTCATGACTATGTGCCACCTTCTGTTTTAGGAAGGTTCTTGTGGCATTAGTTGGGATAACCCCAGGGAATGGCTTGCTAGTTTCTCTATTAGTTTTGCACTGACGCATCATAGTCATTACGATCAAAGATGGACATCATTTACAGAGCAGAGGATGCTTGGTATGGGCATCTCATGAGTTGGTGAATGTTCAAGATGGACATCTCATGGGTTGCAGGATGCTCAAGATGGACATCTCATGGGTTGGAGAATGGTTGGGATGGACATGTCATTGGTTAGAGGATGGTTTGGATGGACATCTCATGGGTTGCAGGATGCTCAAGATGGACATCTCATGGGTTGGAGAATGGTTGGGATGGACATGTCATAGGTTAGAGGATGGTTTGGATGGACATGTCATAGGTTAGAGGATGGTTTGGATGGACATCTCATGGGTTGCAGGATGCTTAAGATGGACATCTCAAGGGTTGGAGGATGCTTAGGATGGACATCTCATGGGTTGGAGGAAGCTTGGAATGGACATCATATGGGGTTAAAGTGTCACTGTCGTTATAACTTTAAAAATTTAAATCAACAGGAGATGTGATATAAAGCAAGTTTGCAATTTACATTATTTATTATTTTGTTATCATGCTGTAAAACAAAGCTGAACCTAAAATTCCAGGTACAGATTTTTAGTCTTGTGCTGATTGAAAAAAAGAGACTAAACACAGGGAGTTCTGGCCTGTACAGAGTCACGGCTCAATGTGTCCATCAATCACATGACTGGCTTGACCAGGGCTTCCTCTGTTTAGTCTCTTATTTTTCAACCAGCACAAGACTAAAAAGCTGCCTTCAAAAGACTTGACCTGGATATGGGTAAGTATAGCTTTATTATAAAGCATGATAACCAAAACAAAAATAAAATGTAATGTAAATTACAAACATGCTTTAAATCACATCTACTGTTGATTTAGACTTTGAAAGGTTAGCCCCTATATTCATCTGGTTGCTGCAGGACGGGCCCGTTTTGAGAACCCTTGAGAAAGAGATGAGCGAACCTCGAGCATGCTCGAGTCCATCCAAACCCAATCGTTCGGCATTTGATTAGCCATGGCTGCTGAAGTTGGATAAAGCCATAAGGCTATGTAGAAAACATGGATATAGTCATTGGCTGTATCCATGTTTTCCAGACAACCTTAGAGCTTTATCCAACTTCAGCAGCCACCGCTAATCAAATGCAGAACGATCGGGTTCGGATGGACTCGAGGTTCGCTCATCTCTAATCTTGAGATTGTAGCCAAACACAGAGGTAAAGCTTCATCACACCAAATATCATCCTACAGACCCTGTTGCCGTGTGTGTGTGTGTGTGTGTATGTATGTATGTATGTATGTGTGTGCTCACTGCACTCCTATTATTGTACTGTATATAGCCTGTATATGTTGTAATTATAATTTTTATTGTAAACTTTTAAAAAGTATACATTCTGACTTTAATGATTTATGTTGAATTTAATAAAATATTTACATGAACTGGACTGAGTGGAATATTACTACTACTAGTGATAATAAAAATCATAAATAATTATGTCCCCCTAAGTCCCCTGATGACACCGGTGTATAGCAAAACACGTCAGGTACAACCTGTGGTAGGTGTGGCACTGTTTTATCTAACCATCACCTGTCTTCATAAAATAGAAATAAGATGTATTCTCTGTTATCTGATAGAACACAGATTACTCTTCTCCAGGCTATTGGGATGCCTCTGTATACAGTCACCCCCAGTCTCCTAAACATAATTTAAATTGTAGGCATTAGGGTTGCAAAAATGGGGCATGTGTATAAAAGTTCTTAGGGACAGCAAGGGGTTAACACAGTAGTAGTGTGCGTGGTGTTTGCCTGCAGGTGGGCAGGGCAGGCACTTGGGGAACATGTACAAATAGGCGTAAATGCCTTTTTTCAGGCGCAGATCGGGCAAATCGGCGTAAAAATATTCGCAAAACAGTATTTTTGTGAATATTTCTTTCACATCTGCCTCATCTGCACCACCTTTGCCAGTAGGGCGGAGAAGGGGCGTTATGGGGTGTGTGGCAGCATGCAGAGGGGGCGCGGCCTCTGCGTGCGCCGCGTTTATCATTTTTTCCGTGAAAAAATGACACTGAAACCTACGCCAGCTCTGATGGCGTGGGTTTCAAAATTTTCGGGCGCCTCTACATAAATCCAATGCAATGCGCCTCTGCATAAATCCCCTGAGCTGCGGAGCTGCGGGGACATTTGTAAGCCCGGCGTAAAAAACGCTGGACTTCATAAATGTCCCCCTATGTCTTCATCCAGGGGAAAGGAGAAGATGGAAAACAAGAAGTGGATCTTAGTCAAGCAGAACTTGTACAAGTTGTGTGTATTCTTTGTACTGGCGACAGTCTCGGTGATGTCAGTATGCTCCATCCGGGATATGTTGGTTCATCCCTGAAACCATCATGGAATGTCGCAAGATTAAGGTTCAAGGCCTGTGCCATCAGATAAACAATAGCAAACATCCGGGTGTTATATGGCCTGCGGAATATTCACAGGATACCAACATGGGGAGAAAATGGCGGGTAATGCAACAATATCACAGGGGTTTTAATATCAAAATGAGAAATTATTACATGAACTTAAAGGGTTTCTCTGGAGATTTTTTTTTTCCTAATCAACTGCTGTCAGAAAGCTAAACAGATTTGTAAACTGCCCCTATTAAAAATATAAATATAATAATTACTTCCAGTAATTATCAGCTGCTGTATGTCCTGCCTACTGGAAAGAATATGCCATTTTTTTTAAATAGGAGTAATTTACAAATGTGTATAACTTTCTGGCACCAGTTGATTTAAAAACTTTTTTCCTCTGGGGTACCCCTTTAAAAAATAATTTATATAAAATAATTTTTGACAAGAGGAGTGGTAATTTCCACTAGGAATAGCAAAGAGAAACACAATGTAGAGTTCTTATGAGGAAAAGTATTTAGTAACATGTCAGGGATTGACAAGCCGTCTGTGAAAGGATAAGATACCTGTGTTCTTCTAAAGGCCCCAGAACACAATAGAGGCCAATGGGCTGATGTGACTTCCATGGGTCACATAGGCCTCAGCAGTAATGGCATTGGCTCGCAGTGATAGAATATTGAATTTCTTTCTCCGCAGTCATCAATCATGTTGCACAGATGTCATATCACGGCCCGTGACATCCTGTGACACTTCTACATTGGAAACTCCATAGAGCAGGTAAATACATCCTGAGCCGCCCATCACATTATACCTGCCCCTGCTACTGGCCTGACTGTGATGGATGGAGCAGGGGTCGTCTCACATACCGGGTCACTGTCCTGATGGTTCCCACCAGTGTCATCACATGCCGAGGGGATCTCCACAGACAGTGACGTCCTGTCACCATAACATACATGCAACTCTATTATATTCTATAACTATACAATAATACATATACCTCTATTATATTCTAAAACTATACAAAATACATGTAACTCTATTATATTCTATAAGTATACAATAATACATGTAACTCTATTATATAATATAAATAAACAATAATACACAGAACTCTATTATATTTTGTCACCATACAATAATGACTCTCTATATGTTCTATGATTAGATAATAAACATTATGTAAATTAATATTATATTATATTCTACCACTATACAATAATACATGAAACTCTATTATATTCTACCACTATATAATAATACATGTAACCCTAATATGTTTGGTCCCCATAGTACAGTGGTGGGGAACCTGTGGTCCTCCAGCTATTGCAAAACTACAATTCCCATCATGCCTGGATGGCTGCAGGTAACTCTATTATATTCTGTCATCATCTTGATAAGGCCAGGTGATATGATTTTACCTACTTGCTTCGTACCTATATGACTACACCTACATATACTGCCCTCTGAAGAGACAGAGCGTGATCAGAGTGTGACAGAGAGATGGTTTGGAAGAAGTAAAGGAATGCTGGAAGCACGTCAATGAGAAGAGCTCCTGGAAAATTATCATTTGTAGTCACAATACCCAAGGAGAAGAGAGACAGTAATCTATAAACAATTTATGGAGAATAACACATTGTGCTAGCCTGACTGCGCCGTACAGAAAACTGTTACCATTTATGGACTGACCCACCAGAGTGTGTATGTGTATGTGTCTTGTGACTTGGAACCCTGCCTGTAGTAAATGTTTACATTTGATATGAATACACTACGCATGTGTAGTACCGCCCCATATTCTGTCTATAAAATGTGATCACCATAATAAAACTTGGGCCATTTATCCAGGCGTATAATCATGATACATTGTCTTATCTGTGTCTGTGATTTATAAGTGACGAGTTGGTAATACTGCAGGTTACAGCTCTAGATATATTTACATACCATCCATCCTGGGAGGACCTGGCTCCATAGAGTCAGGTCAACATCTAAATTTAGACTTATCAATCTCTATACCTAGAAATTATAATGTAGTATCAGTCTATAAGATGCAGCGGTCTGGCACTATCCGATTAGAATGGCTAATAACATGGTAGCAGTGTAGGGAGGTGGAAAAATTTACGGAGGTGCTCACACAGGAAAAAATATGTGCAAATCATCAATAAAGAGAATGAATTGAGGGCACTCACCGTTAAAATGAAAAAATCTTTATTTAATCTTCCTTAAAAACCATGTATTCCTTTGTGCTGCAGTGGATCGGGACGCCAAGCTACAGCTGATTACTAGTCCATGACAGCTGTTTCGCACGTCACGCCGTGCTTCTACGGATGCTCGGATGCATCCGTAGAAGCACAACGTGACGTGCGAAACAGCTGTCATGGACTAGTAATCAGCTGTAGCTTGGCGTCCCGATCCACTGCAGCACAAAGGAATACATGGTTTTTAAGGAAGATTAAATAAAGATTTTTTCATTTTAACGGTGAGTGCCCTCAATTCATTCTCTTTATTGAGAAATTATAATGTATATAACACTTTGCCACATATAATTCATATAGGTCCAATGGTTATATATATATATATATATATATATATATATATATATATATATGTATGTATGTATGTATGTATGTGTGTGTGTGTGTGTGTGTGTGTGTGTATTATCTATCATCTTCTAATAGTCTATGGGTGACTTTCTGTATATACTGTATTCATATATTTCCTCTCAGGCATATAAACCATTACTCGGTTGGATAATACTGGGTAAACAGGCGGTGTTCAGCTCCATTACCTGTATATAGAGACACGGTGCGGCTCTTACCTGCGCCCAGTGACTGTAGTGAGGGGACTATAACTCTCACATTCCTCACAATATTGTTCTACATGAAACACATCTCACCTCTCATAGAAATGTCCTTATTCTGCCCACAACACCCCATAGAACAAACAGAGGAGAAGAGTATAAGGAGCTACAGGAGGGAGTGGTATAATAACCGGCATTTATCGGCCAGCTTTCTGCTCCACTTTAAAGGCCCCGGCTGCAAACACCTCTGTCTGTCTGTCTGTCTATCTATCTATCTATCTATCTATCGCTCATATCTGTCTATCTATCTATCTATCTATCTATCTATCTATCTATCTATCGCTCATGTCTATCTATCTATCTATCTATCTATCTATCTATCTGTCTGTCTGTCTGTCTGTCTGTCTGCCAGTCTGTCTGTCTATATAATAACTGAAGGTAGTAGCAGCATTATAATAATATATCATTCTGTGATAGGTGAATACAAAATTATACATTGATTACATCTGTGATTAAAGATCTCGAGGGGTGCTCAAGGGCCTCCCCAGTGATTTACACCACCTGATATATGTAAATCACAGATGTAATCAATGTATAATTTTGTATTCACCTATCACATAATGTTTTTTTGCTATAAATTGCACCTATGTGTTTCACTAAGCAAGCTTGAAAATGGTGGCGGATACCCGCTAAAACGGTGCGTCTGTATGCTGCACTAGTTTTGCTAATAAACCGCACCTTTTGAATTCTACTGAGGAACGCTGTGGATTTTCCTCTATCTATCTATCTATCTATCTATCTATCTATCTATCTATCTATCTATCCATCCATCTATCCATCCATCCATTATCTATCTCTCATATCTATCTATTTATCTATCTATCTATCTATCTGTCTGTCTGTCTGTCTATCTATCTCATATCTATCTATCTAGAAAAAGAAGAAAAAGAAAAAAGAAGAAAAAACAACATGGTGGTGCAAGCTGTCAGCACCTATGTGACCAAAGGTGCTTTAATATACACTTGGCGAGAAGACCGCAGCACTCTAAAAAAAATAGTAAAAAAATGTTTTACTTAAAAAATAAGTCTTCTCGCCAAAAGTATATATCGATCTATCTGAACAAAACTTAAATATTTCCCAGCATGCTTTTTCCTGCAACCCCCCCTCTCCCATGTCCTTTCTCTGTGACCTCTGGTGGTCGCTGATAAGAACAGGTCAGGAGGTGAAGATGAGGGTAAGTTTGTTACCAGGTTCTCTCCTGGCCCTGGGACACTGGATATTTGATCTTGGCTGTAAATCATTACTGCATTGGTCGGTATCAGTGCACATTGCTCTGGATCTGCTGATGGGACAGATTATTGTAATGTACTGAGAGATGGATATGTGCCACTCACTGATCTCTGCTGAAAACCCCCCTCCAAGATATCAGCAGCACATTACATAGAGGTAATAAAAGAAGGACATGTTTATCCAGGTACAAGGAACTCCATACTGTACTGAGGTCCTTCACAGCTCCATATGGAAATCACCAGAAACATCATAGTACCATGGCACTCCAATTGTCATACATTGGTTTCAGTCTGGTTGGGGCATGTGAAGATATCATGTAAAAAAGAAAAAAAGTTTTCAGATGAATTGGTGTCAGAAAGGTTTACAGATTGGTACGGTCTTCCTGTAATTATCAGCTGCTGTCAGGAACTGTCCAGAGCAGTAGAGATTTTCTATAGGGATTTGCTCCTGCTCTGGACAGTTCCTGTGACAAACAGAGGTGGCAGCAGAGAGCACTGTGTCAAACTGGAAAGACTACACCATCTGTAATTAGCTTTCTATGTGTATATCATATTTTTTGTACTGCTTGTAGGTACCAAAAAAGAAAAAAGTTCTTATGCCCTTAATAAAAAAAAGAACCAAACAAATTTAAAATAAAAAAAGAAGGAATACACCACTTCCTGCAGGACATACAGCAGCAGATAAGTACTAGAAAAGTTAAAGGAGAAGTCAGGCGAAAATTTTTATTACAGTATTGTATTGTTCCCCAAAAGTTATACAAATCCCCAATATACACTTATTACGGGAAATGCTTATAAAGTGCTTTTTCCCTGCACTTACTACTGCATCAAGGCTTCACTTCCTGGATAACATGGTGATGTCATGACCCGACTCCCAGAGCTGTGCGGCTGTGGCTGCTGGAGAGGATGATACTTGTGTGACTTTTGTGAGGCAATACAATACATTATTAAACATTTTCACTGGACTTCTCCTATGAACTGTACCTGTCCTTTGTAAAAAATCTTTTAACATGTCATGGAGTGTTCAGACCCATGTACCTATCAGGAGAGCGAGCAGTGAGGGGACCGCTCTGTCTCTACGACATGTCAAAAGTTTTTACAAACAACAGGCACACTTTAAGATTTTTCATTTGGAAGTCCTTTACAAATCTGTATCACACCAGTTGATCTGAAAACATTTTTTTTTTATACCAGAGTACCCCTTTAAAGAGGTATTCCCATCTCAGCTTGTTATCCCCTATCCGTGGGATGGATGATAACAAGTTGGTCAGTGGGGGTCTGACCACTGGTATACCTAGCAATCCCAAGAATGGGGACACAATTGTCCCCAGAATGAATGGAGCGCCTTTAATTTTTTGCACTTTATAGGCAGCTCCTTCATAGTCACTCTAACCTCCAGTGTAATTCCTATTGATGGAACTACGATGAGTCAATTTTTAAGAGGATCACGATAGTATCCTATTGATGCGTGATGGGCTCTCACAGGTTTCTGTTGGGGTTTGGGCCATTGTTAAGGCAAGAACACATGAACACTGATACAAGAACATAGTAAAGCTGTCTAAACAATACATACGCATTGGCTTAGCCCACCAATTTCAACAGGATTGGCTGCCCAATGTACATAGGAGCCTGTGTTTTTTTTCCCAGTGGGAGAAAGAAAGTCATATAACACTAGTAAATAGTGTGGAGCGGAGAGGCCGCCCTTGGGAGTCCTACTATATGTACTGTTGTGAACTACTTGGGTGCATTATTGATGCTGAATTATTAAGCAGTCTGCCTGGGAACAAGTCCTGTAAGTTTTTGCCTGAACATTTGCCTTTTTTTACGTTGTTTTTGTGTAAACAGCAAACCAAGCGAGGACGAGTACACAGAGAGTTCCCAGCCCCTCTCCCCGGACTTCAAAGCCCTCCCCAGCACGGACATGTCTCCAGTGAAATGTATTGGCAGATTCATCATTGATAGCATCTTCCAGAGACTCGGGGACCTTTAATCTCTGTGTCCAAGAACCCGGGCCGCATCTTTCCCAGCAGTTTCTTGTATCAGGGAGCAGCAATGGTTGTCACATAGGCAAGACTGATCATTACTGGTCGGTGACTAGAAGATGTGGGAAACAAACGTTATAATGGGAGCAATCGGTGACCACGCAAACAAGTTCTCTGGTTACGGACTTCAATGTAAGGTTGTTACCCAATCCCAAGGCTACTGTTTGTAAAGTTAGCCATATATATTGATATATAGAAATATAGAAGACTGTAAGCAGAAAAAGCTCCCCTGGTCTACATAGTCCGCTCTTATATTTTTTCCTCTCTTATTATTTCAGGATAGATATATGTTTATCCTAGGCAGGTTTACATTCACCTACTGAAGATGTACCAACCACATCTGCTGGAAGTTTCCTCCAAGCATCTACTACTCTTTTAGTAAAGTAATATTTTCTCATGCTGCTTCTTTCTCCAATAACCTCAGATTGTGCCCCCTTGTTCTTGTGGTCAGTTTCTTCCCTCCTGAACCTTAAAGGAGAAGTCCGGCCAAACCTATTTTTTAGCAAGTGCTGGGGAGGGGGAAGATAAAGAAATAAAGTGTCACGAAACGATTATCGGCTGTATTCGTGTAATCGAACAGCCGACATGAAAGATGTCAGCTGATTGCTGCAGTTGTTTGTCTTTCAACATGTTGACAGACAAACAACTAATATGGAAGCGATCTCCTGCCATTGCTCCGTGGAACAGGAGCGGTGGCAGCAGACCGCTGCTATCTGCTATGGGCTGCCCGGACGATCTAGCAATCACCCGGGCAGCTCCCCGTACCTCCCCTGTACTCTGCCGCTCGCTGCCGACACGCGCAATAGCGGTGGCAGCGAGCGGGGAACGAGGAGCAGACCTGGAAGACCAGGAAGCGTCCGGGACCCGGGGACCGGAGAAGCAGGATACAGACATTAGAGCTGGAGTTGAGGAGGTAAGAGCATGTTATTTCTTTTATCTTCCCAACACTTGCTAAAAAAATGGGTCTGGCTGGACTTCTTTAATTAGGCATTAACATTTATAAAAGGTTTTCATCATGTCCTCCCTTTCCCTTCTTCCTCCTGTAACATATATATAAAGGTTTCCATCATGTCCTCCCTTTCCCTTCTTCCTCCTGTAACATATATATAAAGGTTTCCATCATGTCCTCCCTTTCCCTTCTTCCTCCTGTAACATATATATAAAGGTTTCCATCATGTCCCTCTTTCCCTTCTTCCCCTGTAACATATATAAAGGTTTCCATCATGTCCCTCTTTCCCTTTTTCCCCTGTAACATATATAAAGGATTGCATCATGTCCCTCTTTCCCTTCTTCCTCCTGTAACATATATAAAGGTTTCCATCATGTCCCTCTTTCCCTTCTTCCCCTGTAACATATATAAAGGTTTCCATCATGTCCCTCTTTCCCTTTTTCCCCTGTAACATATATAAAGGTTTCCATCATGTCCCTCTTTCCCATCTTCCTCCTGTAACATATATAAATATTTCCATCATGTCCTCCCTTTCCTTTCTTTCTTCTGTAACATATAAAAACGGTTTCCATCATGTCCTCCCTTTCCCTTCTTCCTCCTGTAACATATATAAAGGTTTCCATCATGTCCCCCCTTTCCCTTCTTCCTCCTGTAACATATATAAAGGTTTCCATCATGTCCCTCTTTCCCTTCTTCCTCCTGTAACATATATAAAGGTTTCCATCATGTCCCTCTTTCCCTTCTTCCTCCTGTAACATATATAAAGGTTTCCATCATGTCCTCCCTTTCCCTTCCTCCCTACAGACTATTCAGCTTTAGATCATTAAAGGGGTTATCCAGCGCTACAAAAACATGGCCACTTTCCCCCTACTGTTGTCTCCAGTTTGGGTGGGGTTTTGAAACTCCATTGAAGTAAATGGAGCTTAATTGCAAACCGCACCTGAACTGGAGACAACAGTAGGGGGAAAGGGGTTTTTGTAGTGCTTGATAACCCCTTTAAGTCCTGATATGTTTATATGTTTTATGCCATGTCTCCCATCTTTGGACTTTAGTGACATGTGACATGTGATGTCACTTAGGGTGCGTTCACACCTACAGGATCTGCAGCAGATTTGATGCTGTGTTCAGTTATTTAAATGAAATCTGCTGCAGATCCTGTAGGTGTGAACGCACCATAAAGCTCTATAGAGCGAGATTACAATCTCCCTCTTCCTACTGGTTATACTTCTAGCTAAGGGTAGTTTCACACGTACTGGAAATCCGCTGCAAATCCTGCTACTGTCAATTTCATTCTGCTGTATGTAGACGCCAGCCCCTTTAACCAGCAGCATACATTACCTGCTCAGCGCTGCGGCTGCATCTGAGGCTCCTGTCTCCCCTGGGTCCTGCTCAGCCAATCAGTGACTGTAGTGGGGCCATGAACTGATTGGCTTAGCCGGACTGATGGAAGCCTCATATGCAGCCGCAGCACTGAGCAGGTAATGTATGCTGCAGGCAGCGGGGGGAGGGGGGGGTTAAAGGGGCTGGCGTTATGTACTGGAAGCTGAATGAAAGTTCTGCTGCGGGTATGTAACCCCATTGAAAATCACAGTAGCAGGATTCGCAGATCCGGTATGTGTGAAGCTAACCTTAAAGTCTATTGAAGCTTTGTTTATGTTCAAGGAAGTGTTGGACCTTCTGAAGTCTTAAGCAAGTCAGATAGTAAAGCCTGTGTTCTTTCCAGACAGAGCACCATGTCTGTCAATGGGCTGTGTTGGGTATTTCAGCTCAGCCATATTCAGTTAGACCAAGCTGCAATACCCGGCCCAGCCACTGAGCAAGAGTGGCGCTGTTTCATACTGTTCCTTTATTAACTGGTAGGCTTTCACAGTACACTAGTGGGTGCAATAATCCCCTGAATTGAAGGACATATGTATGCATGCTGATTGGCTAATTTAAAAGGGCTCAATTCATGGCAAAGTTGTGGAGATGAGGTAACCCCAGACAGGAGGCCGCTATATGTCACAATAACTTTATTTCAACAGTTCCTATAATAAAAATAATAATAATTTAACATTAGTGGCTGAAAGACAAATCATTGCCAGGATCACATCTCCTGTCCGAGAGGAAGAACATCCGGTTAACTTCACTAATCGAGATGTCCCGTAGGGCAGGAATGGCTTCTGTATCTGACGCTTTCGTCACTTGGTTTTTGGCATATGTATCTGCAGGGGAGGGGGAATAATTCATTCACATAGAAAAGCATTGGACTACAGAAACAATATAGATTAGGGGTCAAAAACTTCCAGTTATGTTTGGTGTCGCCTGGGACCCCCAACACTACAGAACTTTTCTGTCCTCCCATTCATTTAAAGGCACATTCACCTCTCCATCAATGGTCTAAACCCTTTGTTTTGGTGGCTGGATGGACATAGGAGTTATGGATACAGCTACTCCCCCAATTTTCTGCTGGAAACAGAACGTGGCACCCTCATTGTAGGAGCTGCTGAGGTTCCGATCTGTCGGCCAGAGGGAGAGAAATAAGACGTGCTCCCCGGACTACCCCAGAATACTCACCCTGGGACCAAGAGCACATCAGCGGCGGGCCGTAGGTCAGGCTTACGACGGAACATGCGTCAAGCGTGCAATGGCATGAGGCAGGACATGCGGAGGACATGGGGGCCATGGACCAGGCTGCCTGTGGCACTGGCTTCGAAAGGTCCACGAGGGGATTAGGTGAGTCCTGGGTGGCGGGTGGCAACAGGCAGCCTTACTTTTGGGGGGTGCCCTAGTTTAGAGTAGGGGGGCCTTACTTTAGGATAGAGTAGTTGGGGTGTCTTATTTTAAGAGGGTGTTTTATTTTCAGGGAAACGCAGTAGAAGGGAGCGATGTTCAGAGGTGACTGTGCATATACTTAGCTCTATATTAGTTATAACAGGTAGCTATATAGTGAGTAAAGCAAAATTACCTGTCACAGTATGTATGGAGTCCAGGGGTGCAGTGTTCATCAAGTTTATTCCAAACAAGAAGATATAGGCGATGCCCAGCACCACCATGAGGTATACAGGAACAGCCACAGCCCAATACCTACAAAAAAGAACAAAACACATACAAAACAACAAATACAAGCTATAATACAAAACCACAATGGTATGGGCGGAATTTGAAGTCCTTCGCGAAACTATCGCAAGTACTCACTTCTGCGGCCAGTATGTCAGTCCTAAGGAGTGTAGCCACGATTCAGGGACGAAAGCCCAGGTCAGATACAGGACTAGAAGACAAAGGAAAATGTAGGGGAAGTCAAGTGAGATCACACAGTAGTTTTCCTAAGGCTAACCATGCACATATATGATAGCGTTCAGATTGGCGACGGCCATCTCTACCAATCCCTCCATACACATGAATGCTCCTGTCTCTACTAAACCCTCCATGCACTTGAATATTGGCTGATAGCTATCTCTCCCAATCCCCTATACATATGAATGCTTGGCTTGGCTGAATGTGCATGTGTTCTAAATGCAGAGAAGTTGGGTTAGCCACAACCAGACTCCATTAGCAGTGGTTTATCTCCCTCAGAACAAAAGTATTGGGACATTCAATATGCCCTATCCTTGACTACTATGACATCATCTGGTAAGGAGGTCAGGAGGCTCTCACACAGATTATATATGTACCAGATGGTGGGTTTGGCTACACTATAATGTATATGAGGGTCTTAACGGGTTAAAATCTGACTTGTCCTTGATATGGGTTAATATGTCTGAGGCCAGACTGATAAAAATAGTATTACATATCCTATTGACATGCCATAAAATTCAATAATAAACAATCATTACTCACCTCTCCCCATGCCTCTCCAGTGCTGGCTTGCCGCTTCGGGACCCCTGCTGGGCTACAGGATCTACTTCAGGCATTTCCCCCCTGAGTCATGGCGCTATCGGAACTGGGGAGAAATTGCCTTCTGGGAGTCCCGTAGCCTGTGACACAGCACTTTGGGGGCACAGGGAGAGGTAAGTAGTGGCTGTTTATTGTGTTCCCCCTTGCCGACTGTCATTTTTTTCAAATGGCTGGACTTCTCCTTTAATGTATGTCTCCAAGGTAGCAGACTACAAACAAACCCTGTGTAGTCTGATCCTGCAGTCATATTCCCTTTTTCTCGCTTACATGGAGAGATTAGCACATTATTTTATACAAGATTCTGTATACTCACTAAATCCACACTGGGATGCCAAGTAGAGGACAAATCCATAAATAGCTCTTTCCGGAAGAGGAGATGGAGAGTTTTCTACCATTCTGTTCTCTTGAAAATCCTAAGAAACAAAACCAATGGAGTGATGTCTAACATGCGTGTTTTAATGGGCTTTTTCTATTCATTGTAGTAGCCTTTCTGTATATATTCTTAAGCCTAGGCTGTACATGGACTATACTGAAAGGAACAAACACATTAAACAGCTAAAATACAATACTTCTTAATCATTCAACCTACCTACCGATCAGGAAGAAAACTGATCAGGAATCTCATCACAAGGAGGCAGCAGAATAATCAAGTCCTGTGGAGATCAAGCGTAGAATTCAATGTATGGACTATTCATGACTCCCAGCGTCTTTAGGGCCACATTGCAGTATTTATAACCAACAGGAATTTGATTAAATTATCTTAAAAAATGAAAAAGATGTGCATAGATTTTTTTTTTTATTACAAATTATTGTTGCTAGATGCAACGCAACAGGTGTAAGCTGGTTATACACTTCACATATCAGATAGCTAAATGCTTGTTCTGCAAACAGCTTTCTCTCCCGATCTCTCCATATGGTTGTGTGCTCGGCCCAACGTGCAAGTGTTCTGAATAGGTAGAGAGTAGGGATGAGCGAACTTTTGAAAAGTTCGGTTCGGTTCGATCCCCCGAACTTTCATGAAGTTTGGATTCTTATGAACGGAACCTAAAACGAACCTTGCAATAACGGCTGAATAATTGCAGCTACAATAGTGGGAGTGTGATAGGGTATAGTTTTGTGTAGTTGCAGTTGCTATTACAATGAAAAAAGTGGAAAAAAATTAAAGTGCAAAAATAGTGGAAAAAAAATAGCCGTCAATAATGCCGATCCCTCTAATGGTTAGTATATTTAATTAATAAAACGCATTTTCGTTTTAATAAAGTCACTTTTGTTGTTCAATAATTTAATTAAAACGAATCCATCATTGTGCAATTAAATATACTGTTAGGGTGCGTTCACATCTACCGCATCCGCAGCTTATTTTTCTGCGGAAATCCGCAGGTCTGGTAGTGCAGATTTCACCCTGCGAGAAATCCGCGTATGCGTGCGTTTTGCGGCTTTTCTGCAGCAAGTTTATCGCAACTGAAATGTCCGTTTAAAATGTCTCTCATTCTAAACGGACATTTCAGTTGCGATAAACTTGCTGCAGAAAAACCGCAAAACGCACGCATACGCGGATTTCTCGCAGGTTGAAATCTGCACTACCAAACCTGCGGATTTCCGCGGAAAAATAAGCTGCGGATGCGGTAGGTGTGAACGCACCCTTAGGGTACAAACCCACACACTATATATGCAGCAGATACGCAACAAATACGCAGCAGATTTGATGGTTTAGATTTGATGCTGTGTTCAGTTATTTAGATCTAATCTGCTGCATATTTGCTGCGTATCGCAGCAGTAAATACACTGTGTATATGGTGTGTGGGTTTATACTCTCAATATATATATATATATATATATATATATATATATATATAAATGTATATTTATATATTTATTTTTTTTACAGTATTTAATTGCAAAAGTATGGATTCGTTTTATTTAAATTATTGAACAATAAAAGTATTACTTTATTACAACGAAAATGTGTTTTATTAATTAAATATTAACTATTACAGGAAGCTCTATTAACCCTTTGAGGACCAGGCCCAAAATGACCCAGTGGAACGGGCAAATTTTGATCTTAGTGTTTTCGTTTTTCCCTTCTCCCCTTCTAAGAGCTCTAGCACTCTCAGTTTTCTATCTACAGGCCATGTGAGTGCTTATTTGTTACAGGAATAGTTGTACTGTGTAATGGCGTCATTCATTTTACCATAACATGTATGATGGAATTCCAAATATATTATTTATGAAGATATAAATTGGTGAAATTGTAAAAAAGAATGCAATATGGTAATGTTTGAGGGGTACCTGTGTCTACGTAATGCACTATATGGTAAAAGCGACATGATACAATTATTCTATAGGTCAGTCTGAACACAACCATATGCAGGTTACACAGATTCTCTAATGTTATATATTTTTTTTTTTATGAAATCCTTTTTTTGGCAATAAAATATTAATAAAATGGGCCTATTGTGACACTTATAACAGTTTTATTTTTTCACCTACGGGGCTGTATGGGGTGTCATTTTTTCCGCCATGATCTCTAGTTTCTATTAATACCATATTTGTGAAGATCGGACGTTTTGATCACTTTTTAAAGATTTTTTTAAATATATAATGTAATATAAAATCGGTAATCTGCGCACTTTTTCCTCTCTTTTCGTGTACGCCGTTCACCGATCACAATGACACTTGTTATATTTTAATAGATCGGACAATTACGCACACTACGGTATATTATATGTTTATCTATTTATTTATTTTTATATGTTTTATTTATATAATGGGATGGGGGGGTTATTTCAACTTTTATTGGGGGAGGGGTTTTGGGGTAGTGTAATAGTGTTTTGAACTTTTTTTTTTTTTTACACATTTGAAGTCCCTTTGGGGGACTTTTACATACACTAGTTTGATTTCTACACTGATGATTGCTATGCCATAGGCATAGCATTGATCAGTGTTATCGGCGCTCTGCTCATTGAGCCTGCCTGTGCAGGCTCAAGGTAGCAGATCGCCGATTGGACCGCACGGAGGCAGGTGAGAGACCTCCGGCGGTCGGTTTCAACGATCGGGACCCCCGCAGTCATACTGCAGGGGTCCCGATCGGTAAGTGAAAGGGGACTCCCCCTGTCACTTACACTTAAACGCCGCGGTCGCGGCGTTTAAGGGGTTAATGGCACGCGGCAGCGCGATCGCTGCAGCATGTCATTACCGGTGAGGTACCGGCTGCTCACTGCAGCCGGCCCCCACCTCCTATGAAGCGCGCTCTGCTCTGGAGCACGCTTCATAGGGGGAGAACCACCCAGGACGTACAGTTACGTCCAGGGTCGTCTGGTGACAGACTTCCATGACGTAACCCTACGTCCTGGGTCGTCTAGGGGTTAAAGCCGTTAATTCATATTCCCGGTAATAGAGCTTTCTGTAATAATTAATACTTTACTTTAATTAAAACATCAAATGATTCTTCTAATTATGTTATCACAATAGCATTATTAGAAGAAACATTTTGAATCATATGTGCGCTCAGCTGTAATGTCACAGTGACTTCATTGTGCTGCGGACCAGCGAAGAGAGAAGATAGAAGAGAGAAGATCAAGACATCGGAGGGTGAGTATAAAGCTCTCCCCACCCCCTCCCCTGCACTGCACCCATCCCAGCAAGGGAGGGGGGGTCACTTAACCCCTTCCTTGCTGGTATGGGTGCAGTCTGACATCAGTCTGGCCCCGAGGGGTTAAGGGGAATGCAATACACCCTACCTTAACCCCTTGGGGGCCAGACTGTAAGCAGCGATCTGTAAAGATGCTGCATACTGTAAGGTGCACTACACAGCTCACAATGATGGGTTTTGTGCTCCTGTTTGTGTGTTTTTTGTGTGTTTCTCCCTTTTTGTTTTTCAGATATCGGTATCCTGTGGATTACGTCAGATTCGATGGACTACATTGATGACCAGCGGTTGTTTGGATCCAAGCGTCAAAATTGGCGCTCCTGGACTGGGCAGCAGCAGGCTGGTAATATTAGGCTGGGGAGGGCCTAAACCAATGGCTCTTCCCACCCTGGTGTTACCAGGCTGCTGTTGCTTGGTTTTTAACCCGGCTGGTTATGAAAATAGGGGGGACCCTATGCATTTTTTTTTATTTATTTATTTATTTAATAGGTCCCCCCTATTTTCATAACCAGCCGGGTTAACTTTTTGTTCGGTTCGCTCATCCCTAGTAGAGAGTGATTAGCAGTTGCAAGACTTCTCTGGCAGTTGCTTATCTCCTCTGAGAATAAAATTGGACATGGTAAAATCCAGCTGCCCGATCCGTTTCTCTACCAATATGTGTCATCAGGGGACAGTTGGGCAGTTCCCATACATGCTAATCCTGCTGATGTTGGTAGGTTTGGCTGACACCAATCTAAAGGTTACAATAAAAGGAGGGAGGGCAAAACATCAGCTATGGTGCCCGTCTAAGTTTCAACTTTTAAGTAATTTTAGTAATAGCCCCTTATGACTTTTGGCATACCTACAACTCTAGTTGGCATAGGCCAACCTGTACTGTTAAGGGAGCCCAGATGGAGGAGATGTAATTGAGGCTGAAGCCCCTATTACCTGGGGCGATCAGCAGGTGCAAGCGAGCACCAACCTGTCAGGTCTGCGCATGCTTGCTCCTCATTCCCCGCTCAATGCCGTCAGTGATATACGTGCCGACAGCAAGCACCTATTACACGGTGTAATGGCAGCAGATCGTTGCTATTTGGATCGTTGGTCTTTCAACATGTTGAAAGACATTAAAAGACAACGATCAGCCGACAGCATGCATGTCGGCTGATCGTTGCCTTTTATTACGCAAAGCGATTATTATCGGCCGTAATGGTCGATAATCATCCGGATACGGCGGATAATCGCTTTGTGCAATAGGGCCTTAATGCAGCCACATCTCCCCCCTCTCTTTAGGCCAAGAATCAGACAATGTGAAAATCTTGAGCTAATTATTAAAATGAAGATGAATTCATCCAAGGCCATTAGAGAGATCCGATTACATCTTGTTATGGTCCAATATTTCCACCTCAGGGAAAAAAAATAAAAAAGAAAAATTTAAAAAGAAAAAAGGAAAATCCAGTGTTCCGGTGCTCTCCATGCAGGGTAAATATTTTCCCACCCATGGACACGGGTCTTGTGTGTTATGACGCAGAACAATTGCACTTAGTGTCAGGAAGAGGTTTTATTCAAGCAGAACAGAAAGTACAAGCGGCACGGAGAGATCCATGTTGTAATTTTTGTGTGTTTTAGAAATAGTAAGCACAAAGAGCAGGGATGTAAGCGGGAAGAAGGTGAAGAGTAACAGCCAAGGCGTTCACCTGGAGACAAAGGATCCGGCAGGTCACTGCTTGACTGAGAACCAAGTCAATTATAGGGAGGCAATAGGGGCGTGAAGAGCGATCCGTCTCCCTATACTGCACTCTGGGGGTCATCAATCATCATATGCCAAAATATCATTTATAAAACCTGCACTAAATCACTAAATTTAGCAATTATTCACCCAATTTTACTGATGGCTATGAACCGGATTTTTTTTATTATTTTTTTTAGTTCCTACATTCCATCTCTTTTTATATCTTTTTTTAATCATCTCTATTTAAAGTTACTTTTATCACCATACTTAAAGGGGTACTCCAGCGAAAAGCTTTTTCCCAGTAATTGAAACACATCACAAAGTTCTATAACTTTGTAATATGCTTCAATCGCCTATTTGCCCCCCTTCCCCATCTTTTCCCCCCTCAATCACCCCACCAGGAAGTGAAGTAAACTCATTCTTACCTAATGACTGTTGACCCCAGGCTTTTCTGTGGCAGCCATTTTGTGACAATGACATCATCAAGAGGGAGGCGGGTCTAGGCCCTGTTAGGTCAGCCTCCCTTTGTCAGATGACTCAGGTTGCTCAGCTCTGATTGGCTGAACAAGATGTAAGCAATCTAACAATTTTACAGAGTCAGTTAGACATCACGGGAGACAAAGTGCATCATGGGAAACCCCAAACCAGGAAGTAAAGAAAAAATGAAGCCACCAACTGGAGCTTCAGGGACCTCCAAACAGAGGGAAATTCAAACGGAGACTCAGGAGGGATGGTAATTGTAAATATTATGTTTATGATTGATTTTTTTATTTTTTTTTTATTAGCGCTGGAGTACCCCTTTAATGGGGTTTACAAAGATTATTTATTCCTGATCACTGGACACATCGTAGATCATAACTAGTATGTGATCGGTGGAGGTCCAACTGCTGGGGCAAGCACTGATCATTAGAACAGAGATCCCATGTCCCCCAATGAAATAGTGGTCAGGCATGTGACTGCCGATCCATTCACTAGCTATGGGACTTCCAAATAGAGTTGAGCACGATTGGCAACGCTTATGCTTAACCACAGCTCGATTTACTGGGACAAGGGACCCCATTCCCATGATCAGTGTCTGGTCCCCTCCCCATCAGATACTTGATACCTCTCCTGTAAGAACACCATGAAATGTACTGTTTTGTGATATCTTATAAATTTTATTTTTCAAAACTGTATTATTTTTGTATTTTTTTAGTATTTCATTTTTTTATTTTTATGTAGGATATTTTTATTATATAGATTTTGTAAACTTAAAAAAAAAATCTTTTTGCATTAGGTGATTTTCCACTTGAAGCATTAATGGCTTTGGGTACCACTAAGGGGTCTCTAATGGCCTGTCAGGTCAGCGCTCGCTTCCCCATCCTTCCCCACTCACTGTCTGACAGTAAGGGCCCCATAACACGGGATGATTATCGTGTGAAAAATCGTTGTATCGTTTGACTTTAAATAATAATCGTTCTGTGTAATTGCAGGCAACAATCAAAAAAATCGTTTGTATGTCGTTGATCATTGATTTAGATCTGAACCTTAAATTATCGTTAATTGTTCGCTAATCGTTCGCTGAAATTCCACATTCGTTCGCTCAAGTTGCGCATTTTTTTCACTAATCGTTCAGTGTAATTGCACATTGTTCATTGTTTTGCTGGGATCAGAAGTAATAAATGATCATAGTAACGATCGCAATAACGATTGTAGTAACGATCGTATTTAACGATTATCGTTCTGTGTAATATGGTGAACGATTTTAGGTTAACGATAAACAATCTCGTTTGCAATCGTTAGTCGTTAATCGTAAAAAATCGCTCAGTGTAATGGTACCCTAAGTGTGGGACAGCAGGAAGGCCGTGGGGAGCAGCTGGAGGGGCTACCTGGATGATCCTTAGATCCCATTAAAGTCGTTGAAAGACCACAATCAGCCAATGTGCATGTCGAATGATCGTGGGCTTTTAACATGTCCTATTACAAATAACGTTATCAGCCGGAACGGCCTTTAATCGGCCAAGTGTAATATGGCCTTAGACTACCATTTAAATAGGAGTCCGCCTCTGTAACTTCCCTAGACTTCAATGAAGAAGGTAACACATGAGTATGGCCACCTCTCTACTGAATGTAGGGGGGCTGCACATGTTACAAATCAGAGAACATAACACCCAGTAGGCTGTAGAGTTGGGACCTACAAATCCCCATTAGTGTTGAGTGGAAGGGCTGAACTGTTCGGGTTCGGCAACGTTCTTCGAACCTGAGCGCTAGGTCTTTGACTCCTGGTGGCTGTAGAGTTTGGAGTCCTAGAACACCTGGATACAGCCACAGTTTGACCCCTCCGCTCAACAATAATCCCCACCAATAAGCAGGAATCCATGTCAGAATCTGTAGGAATTGTGAGCATATCCCTTTGATTTCTACATGCAATTAAAAAATAGATGTGTTATGGTTTAAGTAATTTTTTTTATTAAAATTTATGAGAAAGAAGTGAGAAGTATAAAAGAGAAATCGGTGGCACTTTAAGGAGTATTTCATTATTTGGTTTGTCTTCCAGTCAAGTGTAACTGAATAAACAGATTCTTAGATTACCTATAGAGCAGCGATGGCTGATAACAGGGAGCCCGGGCGCAGGGGAGGAGGGGGAGAGGGGGCCACGTGAAGTCAACAAAAGTTCACTGCTGTTAATCAGCAACTCAGGCCGAGGTGTGATGAGCCAGGAGATGGTCAATGTGAGGTCAGGGATGATGGACCCGGGTGCAGTCTGTACTGAGGCCTCTAACCAAGGGTCCTTTTACACGGCTTGACTATTGCCCAAAGCGACAGCCGATCAGCTCAATCAATCGTGCAATCGCTGTATCATTTTTTTGGCTTATTACTGTACTGGCCAACACATTCCTGTTTACATGGGACGTGATGTGACCAACTGATGATTTGAAAGAAGCAATCAGACGACAAACGAGAGATTTCTCACTGCTCACCCTCTTACATAGCCGGCTGTCGGCAGTGATTGTTTGCCGATTTAAATTTTGCCTATGGATAGAACGGAATTCTATTTCCGAGCACCGGACGGGGATGAAGCACTGGAAACGGGTTGGACCTAATTCTTATCAATTCTAATGGAGCTGCATGATAGAGGGGCGGGGGTTTCCTCCCACTGACAGTGCAGCCGCCAGGACAAGAAAGCTGCGGAGCACAGCAGAGAAGACCGGGAGCAGGGAGAGGTAAGGTATCAGGTGTTTGGGCAATCGTCAGCTGTTGGCCACGCATTGCTATGTATAATAGCGATGCGCGGCCAGCGGCTGACGATTGCGTGACAATTTTAGGTTCAAAATTAAGGGTGCCTTTACACACAGAGATTTATCTGACAGATTTTTGAAGACAAAGCCAGGAACAGACTATAAACAGATAACAGGTCATAAAGGAAAGATTGAGATTTCTCCTCTTTTGAAATCCATTCCTGGCTTTGGCTTCAAAAATCTGTCAGATAAATCTCTCGGTGTAAATGCACCCTAAACCAATGATCAGCCAATGATCGTTTCATTGGCTGATCGTTGTCTCTATTACACGGAGCGATAATCGGTTGAATCAGCCCAATTATCGCTCTGTGTAATAGGACCGTAAACCTTCACAAGTCATGGATAAGTCCCTATAGGCCGCCAAGAGCGGCCGACCATATAAAGTGTAGATGATGTTGGGGGAGGGAAGGATCAGGCACTGCCCCATCCTGGTGATCTTGTGCAGATCTGTTGCAGAATTCGGCAGCAGTAGGCTTATTATACACAGGTGTGTGAGTGCGGTGTATCTGGCGGAGGACGCTGGCCTGCACATGACATCAGGGATCGGTTCAGGTGTAGGTCAGCACTGCCCTATCTAAACTCCAGGAGGTGGTGAGTTACTGATATCCCTCTCCAGGAACAGAAACAAACACTTCATTTTCACATGGCCTCCTGTCCTGCTGTCAGCAGCTACAGGTGACATTCACTGCCCTGCCAATAGCTTTCCCACAGGTGAACATGGCAGGGGTTGTACTGAGTTCAGCTTCCATAGGTAAGGTGTGCATATCGCCTGTAGCAAAGGTAAAGGTGACCATTGGAAAGAAACAATGACTCAAGGGGTTGGGCTACATTACTGCAAAGTTCATTTGGCATTATCCATGACCTGCTACTTTCTTGCAAAAACAGCGCCACCCCTGTCCTACGGTTACACGTGGTATTACAATTCCTCTCCATTCACTTAAATAAAACTGAGCTGCAATACTCCACCCAAAGTTTGGAGAAGGGGGTGCTATTTCTGGAAGAAAGCAGCCATGGTTCTCTAAGCCTGGACAACCCCTTTAATATTTGCAATGTTTCCTTATGAAAAACAATTGTAAGTAACCTTTACCAAACTAGTTCACACTAAATTGCATTCACATCTTCAGAGCTGGAATCTTCTAACCTTCCTTAGGGTCCACGGGCCGAGGAGGGCCCAATCAACGATGTAAACGAGTGGCGATCTGCTAGATCTCCATGCTGACTTCTGCCTTTGTGAGACATCCTCTTAAAGGTGCGTTCACACGTACATGATCTGCAGCAGATTTGATGGCGCAGAATTGAGCAGCTTCAAATCTGTTGCAGATCTGCTACAGATCCTGTACGTGTGAATGCACCCTAAGGGCCCTATTCCACAGTAACGATAATCGGCCGGATCGGCCCCATTTGGCCCGATTCGGCCGATTATCGTTCGGTGAAATAGAGAGAACGATCATCGGCTGATTGTTCATTTAGGGCCAGACCTAAAATCATCGTTCCCCCACTGCGCATCGCTATCTTTCCCGTCTCTCTCTTAGCCAAGTTTTCCTGTGTTCTAGGTGGTGAGAGGGGGATAAGCCACTGCCAGACTCCACTGGCAGTAGTTTATCTCCCTGAGAAAAAAAAAGATTTGGGCTGTTGAAATCCACCATGCCTGATCCTTCCCTAATCTGACACTGACTGTCAGGGAAAAGTAGGATGTCCCAATACATTAGTTGATTGATTGATTGATCCAGCTGAAATCAATGACTTTTCTTTAAAGTGACTGTACCACCAGGCCCAGGCTGAAGCACTGGAGGCGGCCGACCCACCCTTAGTGGGAAGAAACCCCAGCCCCTCCATGATGTGACTCCATTAGAATCAATGGAACCCTATAATAGAGGGGCTGGGGTTTCCTCCCACTAAGGGTGGGTCAGCCCGCCTCCAGTGCTTCAGCCTGGGCCTGGTGGTACAGTCACTTTAAAGGGGAACTCTAAACAATACTAACCTGCTGATAACTTCCTATTGCGCAGGAGGCGCTGAGGAGGAAAGTATGTCTCTTATGTCCATCATTGCACTTAGGGAGAGATTTATCAAACATGGTGTAAAATGAAACTGGCTCAGTTGCCCCTAGCAACCAATCAGATTCCACCTTTCATTTTCCAAAGGGTCTGTGAGAAATGAAAAGTGGAATCTGATTTGTTGCTAGGGGCAACTGAGCCAGTTTGACTTTACATAAAATCTCCCCCCTAGTCTTTTACTCCTCACCCTAGTATAACCGTTAGGAGCACTATCCTGCCCCCATGGCACGATCCGCTCCTTCTAATGATTATTAATACACCACTTCCTGCAGGACATACAGCAGCTGATAAGTACTGGAAGACTTGAAGTAGAAGTATTTTATAAATCTATATAACTTTCTGACACCAGCTGGTTTGAAAGGAAAAAAAGGCTGGAGTTCCCCTTTAAAGCTGATTGCTTGGGGACTATCTGTGATCAGCTTCTCAGGAGACACCTTTAACAAAAATGGATTGTCCAAAGAGAAGTATGAAAAGTTTTCCTAGAGATGATTTATGCTGAGTTGTGAATGAATTATAATCACCAAAGGTCACAACTTGTGGCCTCCCCTCAATGGCTGTGGGAATCAGGAGAGGATTTTTCCTCAAGCTCAGGGGTCACTCAGTGGGACAATAGCCGTGTCCTGGTCTCATATCTCATAGTGACATTAGCTGAGGGGAATGGCGGATTATCTCTCCATCACATCACTCACTGCAGCCTCCTCATGGCCTCTACAAACACTGCAGGTTTCTCACTTTTACTTTAGAAGAGGACAGAGAAGAGCACAATAGGATTGTACCTGGTGAAATGTCCCTGTCACTAGCTCAATGCAAAAAAAGGGTTCTGTCACTTTAAGGTGTACATGCCAACAATGGGGGGGTCTCAGCACCCGGACCCCAGCAATGAAGAAGTAGAAGTGCTAGGCTTAGTGCTATGCCCCTTCCCTTCAGCTTGGCATTTTTTTCCCAGGTATTTTTCATGGAGTGTTTTGTACCCAAAAATACTGCAGCCAAAAGTCTAGTAAACAACATGGGGGGAAGGGGGGCAGGGGAGTGGAAATTCTGCATCCTCCGCTAACAGAATGCAAAGTGGCTACAAAGAGTGTGTCTCCTGTTCTCGAGGACCTGACACGGCCACAGCCTATTGATTCCATTGTGTAATACTTCATTTCTCCTGTGGTGGCGCTGCAGGGATATTAAACACTTTCTGTTGGGATTCTCCACATTTTAGAGCTGATGGCTGGGGGTGGGAGCAGTGTGAGACCCTACTATGAGTGTTGCGGGACTGTTGTAATAGACCTTTTACATAGGATGATTATTGCCCCTTGTAAAAAATGCTGGGACAAATAAGCAAATGCTCGTTCTTTGACGGATTCCAGGATAAGAAAACCCACAGCATCAACAGAACAGAATCATCCATGACCTGCTACTTTCTTGCAAAAACAGCCTGTCTTCAGGTTGTGTGTGGTATCCCAATTCAGCTTAATGAAACCAAGTTGCAAAACCCCACACCCAAACTGAGGACTGGAGAGGTGCTGTTTTTGATAGAAAGTGGACATGTTTTTTTTTGTTTTTTTTTAAAGCCTGGACAACCCCTCTAAGGGCCCTATTCCATGGGACGATTATCGTTTGCATAATCGTTAATGATAAACGATCCAAACGACTGCTATTGCAAAAGACCTGAAATTGTTCACCCATTTACATGGAAAGATAATCGTTACTTATGATCGTTCTTGCGGTCGTTGCTATTGCGTTCGTCGCTACTGCGAACGACATCTTATTCAATGCAAACGATTTGCGAACGAGCAACGATAAAAATAGGTCCAGGATTTCTCGTTCGGTCGTTAGTCGTTAACTGCTATTCAACCGAACGATTATCGTTTAGATTCTTACTATTTAACGATAATCTGAACGATAATCGTCCCGTGGAATAGGGCCCTAACACATGACCCAGGGTGGGCCACATGAATGAGCCCTGGATCGTCAGCTGCACATCCCCCTATTACATAGAGAGGTGTCACTGATGGCTGATGATTTTTTGACCTGATCAGCTGATCGCTCTAATACACAGGACAACATCAGCTCTGTGATAGGGTATGTACACACTAAGGAATCTGGGTGGATCACCCGCCATGGATTCTGCGGCAGGTGATCCACCCGGATTCCTCAATGTGCACATACCCTTATAGTTGAGGGCTGTATGAATGATCTAGCATCTGGCAGTGACCTGCTTGTCTAAAATAGCCAGCACATTCAGTGAGTAATACTAGCCTAACATAGATATGACTGGCCAAACCAGTGCAGCCAGAAAACCCAGAGAGAGATGGACTGGATTGGGTGACTTGTTTGCTTACATAAACCACAACCTGTGGCTAATGATTGACTGGTGACTACTTTTGCATTGCATTGTCTATAGCTGCGGTGAGGAAACTGCTGTCTTTGGATGTTCAGGTATGATGGGAATTGTAGTTTTGGAACAGCTGGACAGCGGTAGGTTCCCAACTTACTGGTCTCAAGCTCACACTGCAGTATTGTCTGTCCTCTATACTTTACACTGCAACTTGTTCACATCGGCCAAACCTGGCAACATATCAGTGCCCAAGGAGCATATATACAGGAATGGGGGTAAATAAAGATCTGTTCACACCATAAAAATAATCGCTGTAAATTCATAATGATAACCAACCAACGTGGCCAATATGTATTGTCATTGGCAACATTTACATAAGTGACCCTGAAGACCCTCATCCTTGTTTATAGACTCACCTTCTTTGGTTGGAAAAACCATGGGGGGAGTATATGGATGGCTTATGATTACAATGTGGCACTCAGGGGCGGGCTGGGCCGGGGGGCAGGGGGGCATATGCCCCCTGGGCTGGTCTTCCCCCAGCTGTCAGGGCCGCATGGCTGCTGACAGCTGGCTGGAGTCCTCAGTGCCTCCCCTGCTTACAGCCCCGGCCCTCTTCTGTCATATTTACCTGTGGCTGTGGATCCGGACTGTGATGGAAGCGGCCGCTGAAGCCCCGCCCCCCATGACGTTAAGCCCCGCCTCCTTTATGGCCATTATGCTTTCTATAAGCCTATGAGGCTTATGGTAAAAAGCAAACTGCTGTACGCAGTATCTTCCTCCGGCCACTAGAGGCCGCTCTCTCCTCCCAGCTGGTTCTCCTGTGTCTGGGCTAGAAGAGCCTGAAGACCAAGAAGATGGTGTCTGCAGGAAGCCAGGTACCTACACAGCAGGACATAGGGCAGGGGGAGGGAACCAAGGCTCTCCAGATGTTGCAAAACTACAACTCCCATCATACCTGGGCAGCCATAGGCTTACCATAGATGATGGGAGTTGTAGTTTTGCAACAGCTGAAGAGCCAAGGTTCCCTATTCCTGACATAGAGGATACATATATACAGGAGGATACATATATACAGGAGACCTACACAGGAGGATACATATATACAGGAGACCTACACAGGAGGATACATATATACAGGAGGAGACATACAGAGGAGTATATAGAGGAAACATATATACAAGAGGAGACATACACAGCAGTACATAGAGGATACATATATACAGGAGGAGACATACAGAGGAGTATATAGAGGATACATATATACAGGAGGAGACATACAGAGGAGTATATAGAGGATACATATATACAAGAGGAGACATACACAGCGGGTACATAGAGGATACATATATACAGGAGGAGACATACAGAGGAGTATATAGAGGATACATTTATACAGGAGGAGACATACAGAGGAGTACATAGAGGATACATATATACTGGAGGAGACATATATACAAGGGTACATAGAGGATACATATATACAGGAGGAGACATACACAGGAGTATATAGAGGATACATATGTACAGGAGGATACATACAGAGGAGTATATAGAGGATACATATATACAGGAGGAGACATACACAGCAGTACATAGAGGATACATACAGAGGAGTATATAGAGGATACATATATACAGGAGACATACACAGCAGTACATAGAGGATACATATATACAGGAGGAGACATACAGAGGAGTATATAGAGGATACATATATACAGGAGGAGACATACACAGCAGTACATAGAGGATACATATATACAGGAGGAGACATACACAGCAGTACATAGAGGATACATACAGAGGAGTATATAGAGGATACATATATACAGGAGGAGACATACACAGCAGTACATAGAGGATACATATATACAGGAGGAGACATACAGAGGAGTATATAGAGGAGACATATATACAGGAGGAGACATATATACAGGGGTACATAGAGTATACATATATACAGGAGGAGACATACAGAGGAGTTAGGGCTGGGCGATTAATCAAATAAATTTGCCCAGAAGGTTATAATCGATTTCGATTAAAATCATAAATTAAATTTTCACAAAAAATCACTGCAGGCAGAGCAGCGTAGAGTGATGGGTTGGCGGCTGGGCTGGAGTTGCAGGTCAAGCAGGCGGCGCGGAGGTGAGGTGCATGGCGGGCGGCGGTGCGTGAAGTGTCGCGCCGGAGGTGAGGTGCAGGGCAGTCGGGCAGTCCGCCTAACAGAGCCGCGACTGACCTGCCCCAGCTATACATATCACATCCAGTTCCCCTCCCGGCCACACGTGCAGGTCCCTGGTCTCTGGAGGAGGCTGCAGGGACTGTAGTGGTGATAGCGTCGCTTCAGGTCCTGGAGCTGAACAGCGGGATCTGCATCCCCCGATCCCGCTGTACAGCTCCAGTAATGGCAGTGACGCTATCACCACTACAGTCCCTGCGGCCAGGGCCGTATTTACCACTAGGCACCTGTGGTCCGATGCCTAGGGCAGCACCTTGCAGAGGGGGCAGCACCAGGGAGCAGGGGGACAGAAAAAACTAATTCTTTTGTTTTTATTTTTTTAGTTTCCCTTCTCCCGTTCAGACTTGCCAGTAAATCTGGTGTCTTTTCCAGGGGGGTGGGGGGGTATGGTGGTATTGGTCAGGTCTGGTATCACCAATAGGTGCGTGAAGATGGGGCGTCTTCAGGTTTAGTGCCTAGGGCAGCAGCAGCTGTTAATACAGCCCTGCCTGCGGCCTCCTCCAGAGACCGGGGACCTGCACGTGTGGCCGGGAGGGGAACCTGTGTGCCGGGGTGAGAGGAGGAGGGATATGTGCACTCCTGCCCCAATCACGCCCAGCTGCCCCAGTTTCCCCCAGTATGCCCCTGTCACCTCTCATTTATACCTTTATTACTACTACACCCCTCATCTTTACCTGTACTACTACTACTACTACTTCTACTACACCCCTCATCTATACCTGTACTACTACAGCCCACATCTATACCTGTACTACTAATTCCCCTCATCTTTACTACTAATACACCCCTCATCTTTACCTGTACTACTACTAATCCCCCTCATCTGTATTACTAATACACCCCATATCTATACCTGTACTACCTCACCCTTCATCTTTACCTCTACTACTACTACTAATGCCCCTCATCTGTATTACTAATACACCCCATATCTATATCTGTACTACTACACCCCTTATCCACTATACCTCCACTACTACACTCTACCTAGATGGAGGCACCATGTGTCCCGCTATCCCCACCCCCACCCCCTCGCTTATCCCGGAAATGCCCCTGCCTGCATGTGTCCCTGCTACATAGAGGATACATATATACAGCAGTACATAGAGGATACATATATACAGGGGGAGGCATATATACAGTAGTACATAGAGGATACATATATATATACAAGAGTACATAGAGGAGACATATATACAGAAGTACATCGAGTGATATAAACTATTGTAAAAATACAGTAACCCCAGCTTTCCCAGCATCTTATACTCGGTATGATGGAGGTCACCCAGCTCTCCAGCATCTTATACTCAGTATGATAGAGGTCACCCAGCTTTCCTAGCATCTGTCTATGGGACCATTTCGTGTCATCACTGAGCCGCCCAATAGACTTATACAGGAAAGTGAGTTCTGACCCTTTCACAGGGCACAGTAGGATATTTGGTCACCAATGACTGGAAGGACCGAAGATGTTATAGGTAAGAGGTTAGAGGCCAGAGTAGTCCTTTAAGGATGGGCCGCCAGCCTGCTACTCATGGGCCAGTGCTGTGTACTTGCCCCCCGGGCTAAAATTTGCCAGCCAGCCCCTGGTGGCACTATAGGGAACAGACACCAATACATTGCAGCTCTAGGGGCTTCCAAATCTTATACAGAAGAAGGAGGCTTGCACCCTGTCCAGACACTGAACCCCACCACTGTACGCGGAAAATAAGCAGGAAGCCAGATCCCAGGCAGTTCTGCTGATCCGACCTGATACTCACGGTTTCCAGCAGCACTTCCTGTAATGATGTAATTCACCACACAACCTGTAGATGTCGCTATGAACCAATACCATTCTGCTCACGCTATTCAGCGTTTTACCAGCAGATGGCGCTGACGCGCACACACAGAAATGTGCTGTTCGGTCTATTTTAGCAGCAGTTTCCTAGTCGCCGGTTCACCTGCAGGTGGCGCCAGTGAGGTGACGCTGATAATGCATATGAATTCTCCTTCCTGTGGAAGGAATGTGGGTGGGGAGTGATCCCTTCGGCCCCGCTTACAGCGCACATTCCCGGCTGTACGGCGTCATCACTTTGCGTCCCAGCCTCCTGAGTGACTGTGAGGGGCGACAGGGGGGCTTCTGCCTCTACTTGTGGCAGCTTAGGTGAGTGTCGCCCCCCGGGCAGGGTATGTGGGAGGAGAGGGGGGTAAGTGCAGTCAGTAATATCATGTTATCACGTACAGTGTATCAGGACCATACCTGGGAGCTGCAGATGCTTTGTTACAATGTATCAGGGAGTCAGCCCCACGTGTGCTATCAACTCCTCCTTTGTTACATTGTGTCACGTGATGCACCCATAGAAGGGGCTGCACTTTGTTTACTATTGATACTTTTTGTTACACTATATTAGATAAACAATAAACATGGGGCTAAAAGTTACAAGAAGGTATATAGGTCAATTCCCCATCGGGAGGAGCTACTAGTCCCTGGGCATGCTGGGAGTTCTGGTTCTGCAGCAGCTGGGGAGTCAAACTTACCAAAAGACACTGCTATAACTTTTTGTGCTGTCTACTCCCGTCTGCGTGAGGCTTATAGGGCATGCTGAGAGTTGTAGTCCTGCCACAGTTGGTGAGTAAAGATTGGGAGGACTTCCCTATAGCGTCTATTCTCACCTGCTGAAGGATTTCAGGTCATGATGGGAGATGTAGTCACACAGAGCTATATGTCAGTCTTCTCTCATCTGTGACCCCAGCTATGGCAACACTACGACTCCTAGCAGGCACTTACAGCCTATGGCAGATGGGGGTAAGAATCAGGAGTACAGGACAGATATCCCCAACTATGGGTGTACAGCTGTTGCTAAACTACAACTCCCAGCATGAGCCTTTAGAAGATGGGACTAGAAGTGACAGGAGGCAGTGCTGCAGTCTTTACTAACCTGATGAAACCTGGGGAGTCTGGGTCCCCAGATGGGGCTAGGAGTCACAAAACAACAACTCCCATCATGCTCTGACAGCCTTCGGCTATAGAGATTCCATTAATCCATATGATGCCCCTTTGTGGTGATAGAGTAGAGGTCCCAGGGCCGGCCTTAGGGTAAATGGCGCCCTCTGCGAAACCTTTACCCCCCCAAAGGTAACATAAAGCTTCTTCAGCCACCCCACCATACACACAACTAACCCCCCAGCCATTCACACAACTACCACCCCCAGCTCCCCACCCAACTACAGCCCCCTAAACAACTACCACCCCAGCCACACCACCCAACTACAGCCCCCAGCCCTCCTACCACCCAACTACAGCCCCCAGCCCTCCTACCACCCAACTAC
Organism: Dendropsophus ebraccatus; assembly: GCF_027789765.1. Taxonomy (NCBI): domain Eukaryota; kingdom Metazoa; phylum Chordata; class Amphibia; order Anura; family Hylidae; genus Dendropsophus; species Dendropsophus ebraccatus. Next base: position 61,290,478 of record NC_091464.1, on the reverse strand, counting down.
AGCCCCCAGCCCTCCTACCACCCAACTACAGCCCCCAGCCCTCCTACCACCCAACTACAGCCCCCAGCCCTCCTACCACCCAACTACAGCCCCCAGCCCTCCTACCACCCAACTACAGCCCCCAGCCCTCCTACCACCCAACTACAGCCCCCAGCCCTCCTACCACACAACCATCACCCCCGCTGAGAGTTCTCTGACCTGAGCGCCAGCGTAGCATGACTTCACCCAGACAGCACGTCCCCTTACTGATTGGCTGGACATGTGCTCCGGGTGACGTCATGCTCCGGTGCCGCACAGAGGAGGAAAGGACCTGAGCGCTGCGGGGAGGAGGGCGGCCAGGGGTGCTCCGGCACAGAACTGCACTGCACATCTAACTACAAATAGAAGTAAGATGTGCTGTGCTTCTGCCGGGGAGGGGGCACAGCACATCTAACTTCTATTTGTAGCTAGATATGCAGTGCAGCTCTGTGCCTGCCGGAGCGCTCCCCCCAGCTGGCCGGGAGTGAGGCGCCCCACAGGTCGCACACCCCAAAGGCCAGCCCTGAGAGGTCCATTATACAGTTATGGAGATGATAATCCAGGCTCGAGAAAGTCTACTTCTGTAAGGTTTTTCTATTGCATAGTGATGGTTTAGTGCTAGGGGGAAGGCCAGGGACCCCCATGGATCTGAACACTGCACAGGTGCTGGATCATTAAAGCTTATCTGCAGTGTTCAGAAAGGTGATGATTAGGAGAAATCCTGCCCAGGGGCATTCCTAATGATGAAGAGGGCGGGGAAGAGGCACAGAGGGGCGTTGCAGGCCTAGAGCATAGACACTCTAGGCCACACCAATCTGAAGTATAAAAGTTGTCTTTTAGGACAATAAGTGTATCATCTGCCGAACGGACCCCAGGATTTTAAATTAAAAGCAGCTATCCAATGGTACAAGCGGGTGAGGGGGGCAGATTGTGGGTACAGAGTAGCTTCAAGGGTCCTTTTATCTGACTTTTTGAAGCCAAAGCCAGGAATGGATTTGAAAATAGCAGAAATCTCAGTCTTTCCTTTATGACCTGCTCTCGGTTTATAGTCTATTTCTGGCTTTGGCTTCAATAATCTGTGTAAAGGGACCCTAAGTTTTGCACCACAATATATATTGTAAATCAGATTGCATCAATCAATGTCTGAGGCAGTTCTGGTCTTTGATATGGTATATGACCACCTTCCTATTGGAAAAATTGCCCCCGATCCAATATGGCGGGGACAATTATATGTTTGTTTGAAGGGAACCTGCTGACAGGTTCTCTTTAAGGTTTACATGTGTAGGTTTGGCTATTCTCAGGAGTCATATAAAGCTGCTGCACTATGGTCACTGTATCTACTGATGTGTATGTCATTCTGTGGATAACTCTATGGGTCTCTGTCGCTATCTTCCATACTCATATATGTCTTTGTTTTATCACAGCCATGGCTACTGTGGTGACTGAGTTCAGTAGGCGCACTATACAACTTATACCGGGCAAATGTGAATGGGTGAGTCCTCTTATGTCCTTCATGTAGGTAAAATCTGTTCCTAATATCGAGGGGTGCTGCCCCCACCCTGAGGGCCCTGGCACATTTACTGTATTTTATGCTCAGTTATAAATGTATACCAGCTTGTAGCTAGTGAGTAATTCATACATTTCCAGGAGGAATAACATTATGTAGTGTTCTAAGAAAAGGTTCCCCAGAAATATTTAACAGGGAATACAAACACAGATGGACAGACTTCCTGTGCATGTGCAGTGGCGGTCTTTGGCACCAAGCACCCCAAGCGATCGCTTGGGGCCCCCAACATCCAGGGGGGGCCCCCACGCCCCACTCTTGTGCTCAAGACCGCTGAACAGGGCCGCTGCCCGTCTCGCTGCTGCCATCTGAACTGTAACTATGAGCATTAGTAATGAGCGCTCATAGTTACATGCAGCAGCACTGACAGGGCGGGAGACATTGGCCCCCTTCCTGTCAGTCACTCTTGTGGCCGCAGGAAATGTTTTCCCTGTGGTCACAAGTGGCAGCTTTGTCCTTGTGGTGCCGGCGCTCCAGTGACATCACTGGAGCATCGGCGCCAGGACAAGGGGAGTGCAGCCTCTTGTGATCGCAGGGAAAACACTTCCTGCGGCCACAAGAGTGAAGAGAAGAGGAGACCCAGGTGAGTATAAGTGTTTGTTTTATTGTGTTATATACTATATGGGAGGGGGAGCACACAGGGGTCTGTTTAACTGGGGAGCGCACATCGGGGGTCTATATAAATGGGGGAACACAGAGGGGGGCTATATAACAGGGGGAGCACACAGGGGGGCTAAAGACTACTGGGGCTTCACAGAGGGGTCTATATACTACTGGGGGCAGCACACAGGGGGTCTATATACTACTTGAGGCAGCAGAATGGGGTCTATATACAACTTGGAAAGCACACAGGAGGTCTATATCCAAGTGGGGGAGCACACAGGGGGGCTATATACTACTGGGGGAGTACACAGGGGTCTATATACTACTGGTGGGGCACACAGGGGGTCTATATACTACTGGGAGAACATACAGGGGGTCTATATACTACTTGTGAGGCACACAGGTGGTCTATATATAACTGGGGGAGCACACAGGGGTCTGTATACTACTGGGGCAGCACACAAGGGGTCTATATAATACTGGTGGGGCACACAGGGGGTCTATATACTACTGGGGGAACCACACAGGGGGTTTATATACTACTGAAGGAGCACACAGGGGTCTATATCCAAGTGGGGGAGCACACAGGAGGTCTATATCCAAGTGGGGGAGCACACAGGGAGGCTAAATACCCCTGAGAGAGCACACAGGGGGCCTATATACTTGTGGGGGAGCACACAGGGGGTATATACAACTAGGGGCAGCACACATGGGGTCTATATACAACTGGGGCAGCACACAGGAGGTCTATATACTTCTGGGGGAGCACACGGGGGGCTATATATAACTGGGGGAACACACAAGGGTCTATATACTACTGGGGGAAGCAAACAAGGGGTATATACTACTGGGGGCAACACACAGCAGTCTATTGTTTTGGAACGCGTGTCGAGGGGGGGGCCCAGACATGCCAAGACCGCCCCTGTGCATGTGCCCTATGTAAGAAAGGCTGGTAGACCTGGTGTATCTCTACCATACATAGACCCTCATTCTCTGGCTGCGTCCCAGTCACTTAAAGAGGATGTACCATCAGGTACATCCTCTTTAATCTGGCCCACGGATCGAACAGCGCCGTCACCGGGAAGCCGGTGCCGCGGTCGTTTTTTGAAACCGCGGCCCAGTTTTCGTGTATGGCGTTGTTCTATCCACGGGTCCTGGGCCGGTGCTGAAGCACAGGAGGTGGGCCGGCCCACCCCCCAGAGGGAGGGATATTCCTCCAGTGCTTCAGCACCGACCCGGGACCTGTGGATAGAACTGCGCCGTACACTGGAACCGGGGCACGTTTCCAAAAACGGACCAGACACCGGCTTCCTCGTGACGACGCAGTTCGATCCGTGGGTCTTTAAGTGACTGGGACACAGCCAGAGAATGAGGGTACTCCAGATTTAAAAAAAAAAAAAAAAACAGCTCTGATGTTAGAAAGTTATACAGATCTGTAAATTACTTCTATGTAAAAATCTCAAGTCTTCCAGTACTTATCAGCTGCTGTATGTCCTGCATGAAGTGGTGTATTCTTACCAGTCTGTCACAGTGCTCTTTGCTGCCACCTCTGCCTATGGCAGGAACTGTCCAGAGCAGGAGAGGTTTTCTATGGAAATTTGTTACTGCTCTGGACAGTTCCTGACATGGACTGAGGTGGCAGCAGAGAGCACTGTGACAGACTGGAAAGAACTACTTCATGCAGGACATACAGCAGCTGATAAGTACTGGAAGACTTCAGTATTTTTTTTTAATATAATAATAATCATCATCATCTATGGAGTAGCATAGATGTCTGATAGATGCAGGTCTCAGTGTCCATGGAGAAGGTGGGTTGTAAACTTCTGTCTAATGTTGAAAACAAAATCAGGATACAGAAATCTGGTGTGAACAGATCCTGTGCGGGACGCCTGCCATTGTCAGCTGATCTGTAATACGCCGTTATTATACTCTGTTCTGTAATGTTGTGTGACTACAAGTCAATTGTTTTTTTTCTTTCTTTCAGAACCATGATAAACTAATAGAGGTTCCTATTATCGATATTATTACTAAAGGTAACGTCTTATCCAGGACTCCACCACCTCTGTGCTGAAAGATGGGTTCAGGCGTCTCGGGAATTGTTTGTGTGTATTATTTAAGGGGCTGTATGCCAGGTCGCCGCCTTTTTATGGCAGCAGCTTGGTGCCGGGAGCGGCTGTTGGTAGGACAGGGCCAAAGAAATGGCCTTTCCTGGCAGTTTAACCTGTTACATGCCATGATCAAATCATAACCACGACATGTAATGTATCTGTGGGTCTCACTTACCCCATCACCAGCACAGCGACATGATTGCTAGGTGTCGATGGGCTGCCATCTCCTACTTGTTGTCTATCCTGTGAATAGTGGAAAAGAAACGTTAAATTGGAAGATCCCTTTAAAAGGTTCATCTTGTCTCGCAAAGAACAAGCCCTGGTATGGTTTGGGCTCTATGGGGTTAAAGGGGACCACAAGCAGCTTGAAGCTGGAATCTGTTATCATAATGGTGCGTGAGCCACTCTTTCAAAAGAATCATAACTGCGGCCGGGAAGGGAGCGGTGAATAATCAGGTTTCGCCTGGTCGGCCATGATTGATCTCTCTGTGTATAAGGGATATGTGACTTTCTACATGTGTTAGAGCCGGCTAGGTTTTGTAGCTTTTCTACCGCATGCGTTGCAGGATGCTGCACTGGAGAAGGGTTTGAGATGAGATTTTTTTTTTTTTAGAATTTTTCATGTGGGATGTGTAATGTATAAAGCTCCATTGCCCATCCTGTTAAGTCATTTTTTTTCTGTTGCTGGGAAAGCGTGATGACATTTACGGTATATATCTTATACATTCCTGGCTGCTCTGCTATTCAGCAGTCTGAGCGTCATTCAGAATACAAAATGTGCATACAGATACAGCCAGGGAACTGAAGTGCAAAAACAGCGCCACTCTTATCTATAGGCCGTGTCTGGTATTGCGCATCAACTCAAACTAACTTCTGAAAACTAGCCACGGCCTATGTAGGATATAGCTGTAAGGGGTGCTTAGAGAGCGCATAAAGCAAACGTCTCATAGGGACATGTCAAAAGGTTTGATCTGGCACAGTCTCGCTGATGCCCCCCCCCCCCAGCTGATCGGTAGAATGGGGGAGATGTGCTGCACTTCCCTGCTGTCAATCATCTCTGTTATGGCAGCTTTATAGACTTAAAATTGAGCCGCCTGCATGGAGATCGCTGCAATCCGGGGAGAGAAATGCTCTGCTGCACACGTCTCCCAGTTTGCTCTCCTGATTGGTGGCGGGCAAAACTTTTAACCTGTTAATGACCACCAGTATGCCTTTTTACAGTGATCATGTAGGGAACTTATTCTAGGCTGCTGCCTTTTTCTGGTGGCCTAAAATAAGGGCCCTAATACATGGAAAGATTATCGTGCAAAAAAACATTATATTGTTCAAATTTAAGTGATAATCTTTGTGTGTATGCAGGCTACAGGCAAACAACTAACGAAAATTTGTTCATGTACCATTGTTCGCATCTTTTAAGTTGACCATGCAATTGTCGTTAAACGTTTGCCAATCTTCCAATGTATGTGCACATTGTTTGTTCGTAATGACAATCATGCTTAGAGTATTATATTAGAGTATACAAACGATCGTCATTACGATCACCAAAATTCCGGGTATTTTGGTGAATGATTTCAGTTCGTTTGCAAAAGTGAACGTTTGAAATCATTTAGGGTTATTTAGAGAAAGCGAAAAATTGCCTCATCTATTAGGACTTTGAGGCAGAGCGTGACAGCCAGGCTCCCACTGTACCTACCAGGAATGGAGAAACCTCTGTTTCTGGTGTATGAACTCTTTACATGCTGTGGTCAGATTCTGACTGTGACATTTAAGGAGTGCAGAACTTACTTATCGGCTTCTGGTTAACGCGATCTCCGATGCTGATGAGTCTCCATGCTAGTTGGGGAGCTTTGTGATGTCCCTGAGGTCTGCCATGGATGGCTGAGTACACGATCGTGTCTGCGGCATAGTGATATGCTGACCGGCTCAAGACTGTACTGGAGGACTAGTGCAGTGTATTATAGTAGTCATCTCATCTGATTTTTATATATATCTATATATATATATCTCTTTCTATGTGTGTGTGTGTATATATATGTATATATATATATATATATATATAATAAATATATATATATATATAATATATATATATAATCAGTATATATAATCAGTATATAAAATTTAATTAAGAAAATTGCCCCCATCCCCAAAAAGTTATTTTTCCTTTCCCTTTCCCTTTTTCTTTATTAAACCTAAAAATAAGATACACAAAACAATATCATTATTTTATTATTTAGCCCCCCCCCCCCCCCGTGACCGTGATAAAAAGGATTGCTGTATTTAGTTAATCTGCCTCCCAACAAAATGTTTAAAAAAAAACAAAACTAAAAGTTATATGTATTCCAGAATGGTGTCTCACAAAAGATAAAAATGAAGGGAAAAAAAAACCTTGGAGGGGGTTAATGCGTGGCTGTGACATCACAAGAATTCGTATTTATTTATGTATATTTTATGTTCACCAGTGGATCCCGTTGGTTACTGGCTTTCCCACTCCTATGACGAGATGAAAAAGAACTGTGATTTAATGAAAATCTATCTGTTGATGCCAATCCTGATGACTAATAATGCTATTGAACCGCTATATCAGCCCTGGTGAGTGACTCTCTTTATATCCTGAATCTGCCTCAATTCCAGTCCTAGCGTTTTTCAGCATTTCCATGGGGCATTGGGCATGCACACAAGCATTCTCTGTATGTCCCCAAGTCATGACCTGGTGGAGGGTCTTAAAGAATGGCATTATAAGGGTTCCCTGACCTATTTTCAGATAATAAAGCAACAACTATTGGTATATAAGGTTATTTTACTAACTTTCCTTCTGCTTCTAATGTTAATGAGGTTGTCCAGCAAAAATATTATTTTTTTTAAATCATCTGATATCAGAAAATTATATAGTTTGTAATTTACTTCTATTAAAAAAATCTCAAAGTCTTCCCATAGTTATTAGTTACTCTATGACTCAGGCATGTCCAAAGTCCGGCCCGCGGGCCATTTGCGGCCCGCGTTCCGAACTTCTACGGCCCCCCCAGGTATCCGGCAACAACAGATACCTTGCGCCACGCCACTCTAGTGCACAGAAAAGGAAAGCCGAAATCTCGCGATGTCCGCGATTTCGGCTTTCCTTTCCCGTGCACTAGAGCAGTGTTTTTCAACCAGTGTGCCGCGGGCGCCAACCCCCTTACCTACTGGCCCGGACGTGCTCCTCCAATCAGGGGAGACCAGGAGCGTGGTGCACCACGCTCCTGGTCTCCCCTGATTGGAGGAGCACGTCCGGGCCCGTAGGTGAGGGGGATGGCGCCCGCGGCGAGCATCTCAAGGAAGGTGAGCAGGGATGGGGGTGAAACAGGAGAGAAGCAGGGGGGAGAGAAACATGGGGATGGGGGAGAAGCAGGGGGGAGAGACACATGGGGATGGGGGAGAGAAACAGGGATATCCCTTTTGTGTTTATCGAAACAGGCCCAGGTTTCACACTGAGTGAGTATAAATACATTTAGAATCTATATTATTAACTATATGTATAATATGTACTGTTTTAGTGTCATTTTGTGCCATTTTGGTTGGTGGTGTGCCCCGGGATTTTTTAAGTATAAAAAGTATGCCGTTTTCAATAAACTTTGTAAAAAAAAAGTTTATTTGCATTCATTTTAATGGTCCAAAGAATGTCAAGCAAAATGGTCGGCCCCCGCACATGTTCACTTCATCAAATTTGGCACTCTTCGAAAAAAGTTTGGACATGCCTGCTCTATGTCATGCAGGAAATGTTTTATTTTCAGTCTGACACAGTGCTCTCTGCTGACATCTCTGGCCGAGACAGGAACTCTGTCTCGTTTTTATATGAATTCCCATTAGAAAACCTCTCCTGCTCTGGACAGTTCCTGTCTCGGCCAGAGATGTCAGCAGAGAGCACTGTGTCCGACTGAAAATAAAACATTTCCTGCAGGACATATAGTAGCTGATCAGTATGGGAAGACTTAAGATTTTTTTTATAGAAGTAAATTACAAATCTATATAACTTTCTGACACCAGTTCATTTGAAAGAAAAATATTTTCTCTGGACAACCCCTTTAACTACATCAGACAGGACATGGGGAAAAGACAGCAGAGTGAACAATCTGCATGGATAGACAGACAGATGACGGGGAGATGGTGATGTAGGCTGGAGGGGCTGGTCGGAGTTGGTGACATCACTTGGGGGGTAGGGTTAGAGCTCGGAGACCAGATCCAGCCAAGCTTCCAGAGACATCAGAGGATGATGCATTGTCTTGAGAGGGAGAAGCCAGGGATCTAGAGACAACACCGCACTGAAAATAAAACAACTACCCAACTTCCTGTGAGGGGTAAACTAAGCGGCACCAAGCTAAAGCCACTAGTATTAGTGATAACACGATATGTGTTAGATGTTTGTGGGTGACGCTTTTACCTAAATACAATTTTCTAGTACCATAGTACCCCTTTAAGTACACTAAATAAATGTAAAAGTCCTCTAACATCCTTGTCTTTTGTTTTGCAATGAAACCAAAACTAAACTACCATAGATCATTGTGGATAATGGAATATTGTTTTCTCTCTCTCTCCTCTCTCTCTCCTCAATATCAGTATCTTTTCGCCACTAGATAGGACCATGAAGGACATGGATTACATTGAAGTATTAGAGGATCTTGCTGATCTTTTTAAGAAAGTAGCGGTGAGTACAATGTACTGTAATGGGGATACATAAATTCTAGGCTTAGCTAATCCACAACCAGCGTCCTGGGGAGGCCTGTGGTTTCCTGGACCCCAAACTGGGTAAGGTGCAAAGATATCTTTCATAAATTGATCAAAGCAAATTATTGTAATATTGAAAGGGCTTTACCTATTGGATTCCAGAAATGGCTGCTCTCTTGTCCTCAGAACCACACCAGAACCAGAGGACAGTGGTGGTGCTGTTTTTGGAAGAAAGTGAAATAGGTAGCACACGGCTATGTTTTTCTTCTGATTCTGGATAACCCCCACATGATGTCAAGGGCAGGGAAGGATCCGCCATGTTGAATTTTAACGCCTGTAGTGATTTGGTATTTAGTATCTGACCGGTTTGTTCTCCCTTGGGGAAAAAAACAAAAACAGAGTAATCTGTCAGCGGCTTACTGGCCTTTCTCTATTAAAAACACATGCATGCTAATCCTAGCATGCCTCTATATAAGAAGGGGGTTATTGAATGTGTAATGTCAGTAAGGGGTGTCCACAATGGGGGAAATTTACGAGTTCCTTACATAATACAGAATTAAGAATCATTGCCTGAGACAGTAGTAAATCATGTAGGCACCAATATATAATGTATGTGTGTGTCTATATGGTCTAATGTAACTGAATATGTGATTCATACCGCTGGACACTTGAAGTACTGACCCTGATGTATTCTCATTTCAGACTGATCTTCGCTCAGTAGACAGCTTACTGAAAATAGGAAATAAAATGGACGTAGTAAGTAATAACCAATGAGAAATATTCCTGCTGTATTTATGCAAAAACTTCTGACTTCTCTATTTATTACTATTATAAAATACCATTGTCTTTAGCATGTAAAGTAATACTGCTAGGATTTACCGTAACACAATTATCCATAGGGATCCGACCTCTGGGCCTCCTACCCATTTTAAAAATGAAGGGCTAGCAGTGCTGACTTTTCTTGCACTCATTGATAAAAAAAAGTTGATGCAAATGCAAAAAATAAAATTCTCCCTTGTCGTCTTTCAGCCTAATTTGAAGACTCGAATGTTTGCCTTGAGCGACGCGATCAATTGGGTGCAGGCGACTGGAGACCAAGAGGCGTATAAAAAAATCATGGAGACTCAGCAGCGTCTGCGTGATATCTCCCTCTTCACCTTCTTTTTCCAGTGTATGTGATGAAGATGCTTGTCGTGAAACCCACTTCCATCAGGGATGATGGTGATGAATGTAAATCCTTTATTTTATTTGTACTCCAACCTATAGATTCCTTTTTACTGACCAAGATGGGGGAAGAGTGCTGTACACTGACCGATAAAGTGAAAAAACAGGCGTGTGACAAATGTGATGAGGTAAGAGAATGGGGAGCAGAAGAGTGACACCACTGCACTGTGTTCACAAAACTTTATTACTACACACCCCTGTCCATATACTGAGATTTATACTTAAAGATCAATGTTGTTCACTGTTCCAGGAATGTGATAAGAGGAAGCTTTGCGGTAACATTGCCTTTGAGAAGCGTCAGTACCACTGCGCCATAGAGTATTACACTGCAGCAATGCAGTACAGGTAACTTGTCTTCTTTACTGTATAAATTCCATGAAGACTGCAGGATCGTCCCAGTTTCCTCCCAAAACAGCTACACCCTGTGCTCAGGTTGTGTGGTATTCAGCGCCATTTACTTCAATAGAACTAAGCTGCAATACCACATCCAAACTGAGCAATCATATAGGACATGAAACTTTCTCAGTGACCCATGGTGGCACATGCAATAGGTACAAGCTGCTTCTGTATTAAAGTTCCATGTCCAAAACCCATTTGGGAGGATGCACCACCTCATCTTCTCTAAGGGGAGGTGGCCTGTCCTTCTGTTTTTAGATTTTTGAACAAAGAGAAAATTCACTATTGTTATAGATTTTTTTTTTTAATAAATATCTTAAAGGGGCTGTCCAGTATAGAATGCAACTTTTGACTTAAAACATTAAGGATGTTGCCCTGGAGGAAGAAATGCAATAGCTTCCCCTACTCTCAACATTTCATTTCTGCTTGCATGTAGTCTTGAAGATGTCACAGTTGCTATGTTAGTTAAGCCCCTATTACATGGGGTGATCAGAGGGAGTAAGTGAGCACCGACCTATCAGATCAGCACTTGCTTGCTCCTCGTTCCCTGCTTGCTGTCGGCGCTGTTAAACGTGCTAACAGCAAGCTGGTAAATGAGGGGGGCCGCGGGGCACTGCAGGAAGAGCTCCCTGGATAATCCTTAGATCTTTAGTCTGCTGCCACCACTCCTAGTAGAAGGAGCGAGGGCAGCAGATTGCTATCGTTGTCTTTCACCTTTCAACATGTTGAAAGACGTTAAAAGACAACGATCAGCCGGCATTGTGCATGTCAGCTGATCATTGCCTTTTATTACACAAAGCGATTATCAGTCATAATGGCCAATAATCGGCCAAATATGGTTGATAATCGCTTTGTGTAATAGGGCCTTAATACTTCCAAGGAGACAGAAGTGAAATGACAGTTTTCTCCTCCTCCGCAACCCTTTTAAAGGGCACCTATCATCATTTCAGAGTTGAGAGGTGTAGCTCACACTGAGGGATCAGGAAGTATTAATTGACAATGGATGAATCCCATGCACAATCTCTATTAATCAAAATAGGGCTCTTGCATGAAACTCGCATGGGGTGTTTCCTCGGCAGTCTAAAGCCCTGGTGTGAGGTATGGAGAGCACGTGGCAATGCGTAGTGACAGGAACCTTTTTTTTAAAAAAAAAAAAAAAAAACTTTGAAAAATTACAGGTTGCTATGGACAACTCCTACTTTGGATAATTTGTGATGTCTTTGACTATAATTTCCAGTGAAGACTTATTATTATTTTTCTCTCTCCTCAGTCCCCATAACCATTTCTTGTTCAGCAATCGGGCACTCTGCTTTATTCGCCTGCAGGACTATCGGTAAGTGGTGTGTGTATTATAGGTGTAGACAGTATTGGTGGACAAAAAATATGTATTGTATTGTAATAGATGAGGTCTTACCGTGAATGTACCATTAGGTACATCACTTTGGGTATTATACCTTAAAGAATTGCCACCTTGTTCCTGCACACTGCTGATATTTTCAGGAGCATCGCCCCGTCCCGGAGCACTAGGGGAAAGTCCGCCGCCACCTCGTGTGACGACCCTTTGTGACGTGGCTCCGTTAAAATCAATGGAGCCACGTCATAGAGGGGAGGGATTTCATCACACTGGGGGGCGGCAGACTCGCCTCCAGTGCTGCATCCCCGTGATGGTCTACTCATGTAAAAAATTTAAAGCAATGTACCTGATGGTACATTCGCCTTAACCATTGATTTTCATATGATAGTGGGTTTAGCACATGACCCTTAAAAGAATAGGTTACATAGCTGGAAAAATCTGTCCCAGTGTATGTGGTGTACAGGATAATGCAATAACCTCCCCCCCCCCCCCCCCCCCCCCCTTCCCTCCCCAAAATCTAGGTTGGTAGCGACCTGACCAAATGATTTGTGCGACATTGCTGCTCAAAAAAGGTCTACTGCACGTCACAGAGCATGCCCACAACACTCTTAGAATAACAGATTGTAGAACTCCATTAAATGATTTCTTCCTGTTTCTACTTGCTGTTACATAATTCAGGTATAATGATTGCTTCCATTACTGTGTGCAGGAATAGAATTAGAATAGAATTAGAATAAAAAACACACGTAATAAAGAGCATCTTTTATCACGGTAATGGGAACTGTCCAAAGCAGTAGCAGTAGCTCTGGACAGTTCCTGAGATGGACAGAGGTGGCAGCAGAGAGCATTGTGTCAGACTGGAAAGAATATACCACTTCCTGCAGGACATACAGCTGCTAAGTACTGGAAGACTTGAGATTTGTAAACTGTATAACTTTCTAACACCAGTCGATTTGAAGACTTTTTTTTTTTTTTTTTTTTTTTTATTTATTTATTTAATTTTTTATTAAATTTCAAAACCATACAAAACCCTCTAATTACACAGCTCAATACTTATCTACGCATAACATAACAGAAGCAAAAACAAAAAAAATTACCTATTTACATAACATTTCATAATTTCAATTTTAAAGGGAACCATTCACCCCGTGGCCCCCGGCAGAAACTGACATACAGTGACATAAAGGTCAATATACTTACCACATCGCTCCCGGTCCCGTCCCGGATCCCGTTGTTGACACGGAGAAATCGCCGATTCTTCTTCTCCCGCCCATTATGGTAATGAGCTGAGATGAGTCCAACGTCCATAGGAAACGACGGACGAGTCCAACTTATTCATGAGGTCCTCTTCTCGTCGCCGCCCATCCACGCCTCCTGGAACTTGATTGACGTCTTCTGACGAATTCCCGCGCAGGCGCCGTTGCGATGGTCTCATCACCTCTCTGCGCCTGCGCGGTAAACAGGATACGTGTTTGAGGCAATCGGCGCACGCGCAGTAAACAGTGAAGCTGCGGAGCGGCTTCAATTGTGAACTGCGCATGCGCCGAAAACGACTGTCACGGCGCCTGCGCGGGATCCGGCGAGAAGAAAGAAGACGAGGAGGAAGAGGACCCGGCGTCAATCAAGTGTCGGAGGCGGGGAGAAGGCTGGACTTCGGACCCGGCGACGCTCATTACCATAATGGGCGCGAGAAGAAGAATCGCCGATTTCTCCGTGTCAACAACGGGATTCGGGACAGGAACGGGAGCGATGTGGTAAGTATATTGACCTTTATGTCACTGTATGTCAGTTTCTGCCTGGGGCCAGGGGGTGAATGGTTCCCTTTAACCTCCTCCCCCACTCATCACTCCATGAGTCCCTAAAGAGACGCCAGATTGTACCGCTCAAAATGTCACGGCAGGTGTCCTCCATTCATTTACCGTTGGAGGGGTAGGAGAGAGCCATTTCCGGGCAATCAAAAGTCTGGCATAGAAAATCTCCCCTTTTCTTTCTTTTATTAAGACCAGATACAGGGTCTACCCCCAGGAGCGCTGCCAACGGGGATGGCTCTACTCTACACCCAACGTCCAACGAAACCTGTTTGAAAACCTCCATCCAGAACTTTCCAATTTTACTACATTGCCAGAACATATGCAAGAATCCAGCTGACTCTATCCCACACCTTGGGCAAACATCCCCCTCCCTCCTGTTAATCCGAATTAAACAAACGGGGGTAAAATAAGTCCTATGGAGTATATTTATCTGGACCAGACGATGACCCCCATTTCTAGATACCTTCCTTATGTTCTTATATACCATAGCCCACGTATCCTCCTCCAAAGGGCCCAGCTCCCTATCCCAAACAGTCGCACTTCTCTTGAGTCACTGCAACCCGCTCCATGATATTCCTGTATATCACCGATACCGCTCTAGCTTTTATTTTCCCTTCTAGAACGGACTTAAAGACGCCGGTAGCATTACATAACTGAGGAATTTCCTTCTCCTGTCTCCACGCATGTCTCAACCGCATATATTCCCACCATACATTCTCACATAAATCAAATCTAGCTTTTAACACTGACCATTCTTGCACACTCCCACCATTCAACACATCCCCCATCTTACTCACCCCTGCCGCAGCCATACCAGGGAGAATCCCCAATCTATACACTTCACTAAAATTAGAATTATACCATAACGGGGACTTACTTATAAAACCATCTACCCCGACCAGCTCTTTAAACCTTTCCCACACCCTGAATATCATGAAAGTAACAGGACATTGAGCACGCTTCAAGTTCCTGGGGGGCCCCCCCTCAAGAAACTGAAAAAGATCCAGATATTTCACCTTCCCGGACTCCATCAAGAAATTAAAAAAAGGAATTCTCTTCCACTCCACTATAAGTCTTAACTGAGCTGCAAGAAAATAATTCCTCACATCGGGGATACCCAAACCACCCCTATCCAGGGGCTGGAACAGTGTGGAGATCTTAATTCTAATTTTCCTTCACCCCCATATCAAGGAATTGTATAACGCTAAAATTCTCCTTTACGTAGACTCATCCACCCACAAAGGGGAAGCCCCCCAGGTGTACAAAATTATAGGCAAACATACAGATTTAATCAGCACAATCTTATCCATTCTGGAAATAGGAAGCTTATTCCATATCTCCCCCTTTCTCTCTAATTCCCTTATCATTGGAAACGTATTAATCCTATGAAAATCAGAAATCTTACCATTAATAGAGATGCCTAAGTACTTAAACTCCTGATTTTCTTGCAACACTCTTAAATCCCCTATCAATGGAGGGCTATATTCCCCTAAAGGGAGAAATATTGATTTGGCCCAATTTATACGTAGCCCAGAGAATTTATCAAAACCCTGCAAAATCTCTGCCACACACGGCAGTGATTTTTCCGGGTTCGCCAAATATAGCAAAATATCATCGGCATAGAGAGAGATGACATCACTTGCCTCCCGTGCCCCGAACCCCTCAATCTGTGAATGCGATCTTATGGCAATTGCTAGAGGCTCTATCACTAGAGCAAATAGCAAAGAGGACAGGGGGCAACCCTGCCAGGTACCCCTTCCAAGTGTGAAACCAGCTGTGCTCTCCCCATTAACCAGGACCGATGCCCTAGCCCCCCGATAAAGAAGCTTAACCATCCTTATAAATCCATCACCAACCCCAAACCTTTCCAGCACTTCCCAAGGGTACTCCCACTCCACCCTGTCAAATGCTTTAACGGCATCAAGAGACAGGATGGAGTGGGGACCCCCCCCCCCCCCTGACCCCACCTGCAGACTACTATGCAGTCTTTGAATGTTATACTTTGCTATTCTGCTAGGAATGAATCCATTCTGGTCTGGATGGACTATATCAGAGATAACCGTTTTAAGCCTATTGGCAAGAATTTTGGCATACAACTTAATATCAGTAGTTAACAGCGATATGGGCCTGTAAGACTCCACCAGTGCGGGATCCTTCCCCTTCTTGGGGATAAGAACTATTAATGTATTTTTTCATATTCTCAGTACTCCTTTTGGTGAATACACCTCTTCTTCCAGTATATATAAGAATAAACATAAATCTGGTCTACAGCATCATTCAGATAACTCTATTAAGTCAAACTCCTTCTAGTGCTAATTATTTTACCATAATTGAATTGGCTGATGCCGCCTTCTCAGAACCAATAGAAGGAAGCACAGATCCAGTTTGTAGATGGCTCAATGATCTGGGCACCAACCAAGGAAGCTTGTTTGGCAGAAACCTAAAGACCCTATTCCACGGAACGATTATCGTTCGTATTCGGCCGATATCGGCCGCTACGGACGATAATCGTCCGGTGGAATAGAGTGCAACGATCAGCCGACATCGTTCATGTCGGCTGATCGTTGCAGTCGCTTGTTTTTCAACATGTTGTCGTCGCTCCGTTGAATAGGAGCATCGGCAGCAGACGCTGCTATATCCTATGGGCTGCCCGGAGGATCAGCGATCACCCGGGCAGCCCCCCCCCCCCGCACTCACCCGCTCGCTGCAGCCGTGTTGAATAGCGGCGGCAGCGAGCGGGGAACGAGGAGCAAACGAGTGCTGAGAGCGCTCGTTTGCTCCTCTAAATGACCTGTGGAATAGGGGCATTATCCCTCTAACATTCCTCTGCCTGAAGGTTTTAAAATAACCAAAGAAAACCTACAAGGACAAAGACTACATTTTGGAACATTGTATTTGTACACCAATGACAATAGGGGAAAAAAAGCAATAGAACTGGCTGAAGAGCCAACTTTAACAAGAGAACAATTCTTGAAATAGTGAGCTATTGCAGAGAATAGATACCTTATTTAATGTGTTTGCTTCTCCTAGTGTTGCAAGCTAAGAAAAGTTTTCAGACGTTGACGGATACATTAGACTCAGCGCCGGCACTAGGAATCCCATAGTCTTCACTGCAATCTTTTCTTGACAAATCTGGAACTTTGCCGAATAGTTTTTTGTGTCAAATCAACTGTGTTAGAAAGTAAAATAGATTTGAAATTTATACTTATAAAGGAGAAAGAGCCTAAAGTAGGATGATGCACTCCAATTTATGAAAATATTAAAATAATTTCCTTTTTTATACAAACACAGATCAAAAATTGGAGTGCATCATCCTTTTTCAGGATGTGTGCCTAAGGATGGTTTGCACTGATTATATAAGTGGTGCCTGCTGATTCGCTTTTCAGTAGACCTGTAACTTACCTATTTTGAAAAATCTTCAGTCTTGCAGTATTTATCAGCTGCTGTATGTCCTGCAGGAAGTGGTGCATCCTTTGACACAGTGCTCTCTGCTGTCACCTCTGTCCATGTCAGGAACTGTCCAGAGAAGGAGAGGTATTCTATGCAGCATTGCTGCTGCTTTTGACAGTTCCTGACATGGACAGAGGTGGCAGCAGAGAGCACCGTGTCAAACTGGAAAGAATACACCACTTCCTGCAGGACATACAGCAGCTGATAAGTACTGGAAGATTGGAAATTTGTAAACAGAGGTAAACTACTAATCCATATAACCTCCTGACAGCATCTGATTTTAAAGGAAAAAAAAATTGCCAGAGTAGTTTTAACACAGTTCTGTGGCGGTAGTGGTGGCGGAGTCCTTGAGGATATTACGCTACACAGTTGGATCCTGTAATCAGATCAGTAGTAGGCATAGTACTTGGTCGTCCTTTGGCAATACAAGTTCCACATACTGTACAAGAAATGATTAATCAAGTTAAAGGCCACTGTAAACTAGTGCTGATCTTCTACCCTTGAAATAAGTTAGGAGGTAAACCAAGAACTATCTATTAAGAACTGATAAAACCTTTAAACATTGGAGTTGTTTGGACATATATACAAAACTTAAAGGGGTTATCCAGTCTTAAAAAACATGGCCTCTCTTGTCCTCAGTTTGGCTGTGGGTTTTGCAGCTAAGTTCCATTGAAGTGAATAAAGATGAATTGTATTACTACACACAACCTGAGGACAGGGGTGGTGCTGCTTTTCTGTGAAAAGAAAGTGGCTGTGTTTTTCCTTATCCTTGATAACCCATTTTAATTCAGAATTTAATAAATAAATATATATATATATATGTGTATGTGATTTATATAATTACACTTACTGCTCTGAGCACAATGGCACAATGGCGGGGTTTAGTGTCCGCTCTTCAGTAGTTTCCTCGTAAATGGGATGCTAAGTGTATCCTTCTGTGCAGTGACCTGACTTGCTAATCATGCAGGGTACAGAGGCCAAATATTACATTGCTACACAAGTCCAGACTGTTATCACAGGGGATAGGAAGGAACAGCAGAGAAGAGACAGAGACGGGGGGGGGTGCTGAAAAAGTAGGAATCAGAATGCTGAAAGTCCAGTACAGCCTGCAGGTGCCATGTTACATCAAAATGAGCTAAGCAGATTGATATATAGTTGTGTAAAAGATTCAATATTCTTCTGGGCTTAAAGTGTCACTGTGGTTATATAATATATATATATATATATATATATATATATATATATATATATATATATATATAATTTTTATTTAATTTTTATTTATTTTTATTTTTTTTACAAAAATCAATTGTACAGGCGATTTTAAGAAACTTTGTAATTGGGTTTTTCGAGCAAATGGCATTATGTGCATTTAAAAAGCCTTTCCCCGGCCTCACCCCCCCCCCTCCCCCTCTCTCTCTCTCTCATTCACTGCTCATTTTTAGGAAATAATGTCTTGCTACATCAGACATGCCCCTGTCTGTTCTATAGAGAGGGGAGGGGGAGGAAGGAGGAGGGAGATTAGTTGGCAGCAGAGAACAAAGGATTACACAGCGGGAGATGTGTGAAAGCCTCTATTCAGAGGTCAGAGAGGTCAGTGCTGACTTCAGAGGAGATAGCCCAGTGATGTAGCTGTAAATTAACTTTGTTGTCCTGTTTTGGTGCCTCATCTCCCTCCACCTCTCCCCTCTTCATAGAGAACAATGAAGACAGGGGGGAGAGCTTCAAACTACTTTCTCATGATAAAAATGCATTTTTCGGCTAATAAACCCAATTACAAAGTTTCTTAAAATTGCCTGTACTATTGGTTTCTGAAAAAAATAAAATAAACGACAGGTACACTTTAAGAATCTGATGGCTATTTGAGTATGTACACTTACATGGGAAAGGTCGTCAATCACTGGCAGGACTGCCCACTGGACTCCTAAGTCCCAAAAAGAGCAAAATTACTGATCAACCAATCACTGGCTGCAACAAGAGAACAGGAAGTGTGGATGACCCCCAAAAGGCCTCATGCATGTATAATTTTGTACAGCATGTGTATAAACCGGTTACAGACATGATATGATGATTGCATCGTACCTACCAATAATCTAGCATTAACAGGTAGTCACGTATTCTAGATTGTGATAGTGAACTCTTGTAACTGTGTTTTGTAGGAAGGCTCTTTGTGATGGGAAGAAAGCCATTGTATTAAAGAACACCTGGCCCAAGGTGGGTACCTTCTGCATGCATATTTCATTATATTATTATTATTATTATTATTATTATTATTATTATTATTATTATTATTATTATTATTATTATTATTATTATTATTATTATTATTATTATTATTCTTAAGAGATGTCGATTGACAGTAAAATATTTTTAAACGCTGGACCCCCCTTCTAGTATCTTCTCACAGCTGCAGGACTCCTCCTCACCAGTGCATTGGTAGTAAAGAGCTGATGCTTCTGCTCTGTATAAATGTATTGGAGGAATACAGAATCTTTGAAGTGGCGGCACTGTGCATTAGTGATCAAAGCTTTTAGTGGGAAACTCTCATTTACATTGTACTTTTCAAGTTATAGTACATCATTTCTATCAATTGGGGCCCAGAACAGCATCCTGTAGATGTGGCTGCACCAAAGCGGTAATATTATAGCTCTCCCGAGAGTCCAGGCCTGTTTTAAATGCATGACAATATCCTGCTGGACAAGTGCCATGAAAAACTTTTTCCCAGTAATTGAAGCACATTACAAAGTTATATAACTGTGTAATATGCTTCAATCACCTATCTGCCTCCCTTCCCTGTCTTTTCCCCCCTCCACCCCCCACCAGGAAGTGTCCTGACTCACACAGACCTGATTACTGTCGTCACCGTCACCAAGCTCTTCTCTCGGCTCCTTCTCCTGTTACACTTGCCTCCCCCCCTCCCCTGCCTTGTCAGGTGACAGGCTTGCTCACCTCCGATTGGCTGAACAACTGCAAGCCATCACTTGTCACATCTCACTTGCTTATCTTCCCTCTGACTGACTCTGGCATATAGGCAGCTCCCCCCTCCCCCCTCCCCTCATACCCTCTCTCCTGCTGCCGTGGACTCAGTGAAGGAGTCATGTCACTAGAGAAGATAAGCTGAGCAAGCAGAGTCAACTGACAAGGAGGGGGAGGGGGAGGCTGGTGTAACAGGAGCTAGAGCAGCCCTCCTGCTGATGACTCATCCCCACAAGAAGGAGCTGCCTGGTGACGGTGACGACAGTAATCAGGTCTGTGTGAGTCAGGACACTTCCTGCTGGGGGGTGGAGGGGGGAAAAGACAGGGAAGGGAGGCAGATAGGTGATTGAAGCATATTACACAGTTATATAACTTTGTAATGTGCTTCAATTACTGGGAAAAGGTTTTTCATGACACTTGTGCTGTTCTGTAGTCTATTAGCTATGAATACATCCAAGTACTTCTCTACCAGTGACTCTCCCAGGACATATGATGCTGCAGGTTGTTACTCCTCTTAGGACATATGATGCTGCAGGTTATTACTCCCTCTAGGACTTAAGCTGCAGGTTATTTCTCCTAGGAAATATCATGCTGTGGTTTATTAGTACCCAGATGCAGAATTTTACATTTATCCACATTAAACCTCATTTTCCAAGCAGATGCCTAAACACTGAGTGTGTCAGTGACCATTTGTAACATCTGCACATCTTCCATAGACTGGACTGTACTACAAAGCTTGATGTCATCTGTAAAGATAGAAACATTGCTGTTAATCCAATCATTAACGATAATAATCAAGCTAAACAATAGCAGAGATAGGGCTTCTCATCAGGATTCTGGGCTTATGTGTTTTGTTTAGTTTTTTTTTTTTTTTTGTCAAATTCTGAAACAGAAAAGTTTCCGTGCATACATTGTTATCCCTGTAGCCTAGGGCTGTGCGACTAATCGAATTAATTTGACTAATTGGCCCAGAATTTAAGAATCGATTACGATTTTTGGAAAAAAATCTAAATTCGATTTTTACAAAAAAAATCACTGCGGGCGAGCAAGCGGTCTGAAGAGGGGTAGTGCGGTGCCGGTGGTAAGGTGCAGGGTGGGCGGACTAGTCTCTAGTCACTAGCAGAGCTGCTGCTGATCTGTCCCCGCATTTATAGCGGGATGGGCTCCCCTCCCAGCCACGCAGTGACTGCAGGATAAGGTGATAGTGTTGCTGGAGCTGTACAGCGGGATGGGGGGGGCAGTTCATACCCCAGATCCCTCTGTACAGCTCCAGTAATCGCAGCAAAGCCTCCTCCAGAGACCGGGGACCTCCTGCCCCAATCACCGCTAGGTGCCCCGGTCACCTCTCATCTATACCTGTACTATTACTACACCCCTCATCTGTTCCTGTGCTACTACCAGTTTGTTTTGTTAGACCACATTCTCACGGAACACTGATGTGGAATGCCTTTAACGGAGTCTCCCCCGCCGGGCAGCATCTGTAATTAGTTGCTGGGAGCGGGGGAACTGTACAGATATGTGCCGTGCTGTAATGAATCAGCCGCACAGCGCTGTCATTACAGTGCGGTACATATCTGTACACTTCCCCCGCTCCCAGCATCTAATTACATATGCTGCCCGGCGGTGGAGACTCCATTACAGGCATTTTACGTCCGTGTTCCATGAGAATGCTGCCTAAGGTTTGCAAATTTGACTTTAAAAATGTATTTTTGTTTATGTATTTATGTCAAAGTCCAGTATAGATCTCTCTCAGCTAAAATTAAAGGCCTCATTCACACATCAGTAATTTTTGCCCATATCTGAGAATCCATATCTACTGACAAAATAGGGATCTATTATTTCCTATGGGCCTTTGCACACATTATATGGCTCTGTATTTGCGGCATTAAATTGCCTTTAGTAAGTGAAGGGGTCTGTGCAACAGGTTGCAAATGGCTTCAATTGCACATTCACAATCCTATCTGCGGCTACAGAAGTGTGACCCCAGCCTAAAACCTGTTTATCAGCCATGTAACCAAGAGCTTTCTATGTGTTATGCAGCCCAGATTGTTAAGGGTTAATCTGCTAGTGAAGGACACGGCTACATGAGTTGTGGATAAAAGTAACAGTTGCTACAAGTTTAATCTCTTCATGACTTTTGAGGTACATCTATGTTATGGATTGGGTGCGCATATATGGCGCCGGCTCAGGAACCATACATGATACATGACTGCTGTCTGCAGCTGACACCCCCTGTTGATGACTGGTATCTGAGAGCAGCCAGATGTAAGCAATTTAAAGAGGTACTCCAGGCTGGGATCATTTTTTATTGTAGGCAGGGGAGGGGGTGGATATAGAAGGCGCCGGTCACTTACCTTCCCGATTCCAGTGCCGGGTCCTGGATCGCGCCGCCCCGTTCTCCCGTCCTCCCGTCAGGCTGTCTCTTCGTAGTCTGAGCTGCAGCTTGAGACGTGACGTCTCAACGCGATCCGGGACCCGGCCCTGGAACCGGGGAGGTAAGTGACCGGCGCCTTCTATATACCCCCCCCCCCCCTCCCCGGCCGTACAATAAAAATGACCCCAGCCCGGAGTACCCATTTTACTGTATAGATCCTGCAATGCGTGCAGAATTGTCCAAACATACAAATATAATAGAAATATGATATATGCAGAACGCTGAGCCTGGTCGATGAATGGCGCAGGTGAGAAAAATGCCAGATGCCAGAATTTCTAACTTATTTTTTTAGTCATATCAAAAATGTGGAATAAAATGAAATATAAAGTGATCAGAAACTCTCATCTCCCCGCAATACCAATAACACAGATCACTGTGCAAAAAAATAAGTTTATATTTTAAAAGTAGTAAAAACTGAAAAAAATATACAGATTAGGCCTTGTTGTTAACATACTGAGGCAGCGTTCACACGTACCGCATTCGCAGTGGATCGCTGCAAATTTAGCAGTAAAATCCACTGCGATAAGCGGTAGTCATGCCCTATGGCTCTGCCTTATTGCAGTATAATTGGCTGTGAATGCGGTCCGTGTGAACACTGCCTTACAGAATAAAGTTAATTTGTCTGTTTTTTTTTTAATGACCCACAGATTTGCAGTATTTTTGTCAGTTTTATCCCACTAATGACATGCTTTTGTAATACATTATATGGTAAAAGCAGGGGACTAGGAGTACAAAATACAACATGTCACTTTAACAAAGAAAAAAAATTATAAAAATAAAATCCCTTGCACAACTGCTAGTGTTAAAGTAGAAACGTTACGGATCTTAGAAGGTGAGGGAGGCAAAAAACTATGTATTTTTTTTCCTTCTGGTGACAAATGCAAATGTGTGAACACAGCCCTAGACTCGACACATGTAAAGAAACAACTGTATGTTTATGTTCTGCTGACTTTAGCAGTACTTTATGCAGCTTACTGCGGGGGAGGAGGAGATCTTGGGGTCCCCCTTAGGCAGAGTAGACTGAATAAATTTAACTATCGCTACACTGACCAAGGCCACATGGACTGAAACAGGCCAAATCCGCTTCTGCCAGAATGATTTATCAGGCCTCTTGATGTTGTAATACCTAAAATATTTGCCTGGATAAGCAACAATTCTTTAAACGCAGCAAAAATATATTTTTAACTAGCAAAATAATGTTGAATACTAAATGGAGTATTGGGTGAGATGGTGTCATACTTTCACACTTGTAAAGGGTTAATGTGAGTCTCTCACTCCATACACCCAGCAGCAGCCACAGCACAGAGCTGGGGCAGTGTTTACCTCCAAAACTTGTATCCTCCTCCATAATACAGGACTCCCCTGTCTTTATATTGATGCTAATATTCCAATAATCACATGAAGTAAAGAAGAACAGATCTCCCCAGTTTACACACAGTCTCCCCCTTATAGTACAGGCAACATTCACATCATGATTTTACTTCATTTGCCCACTCTGTACTTGTCTGTATCCTGTTAAAAATGAATGTTGACATATATCTCCAAATACTGGCAGCGACTACATTCAATTAAGTGGCTAAAACATTAGTCAGCTAGTGACAATATTTGGGCCATGTCCCACCCATATATGTTTTACTTTGCAGGACTATGTTATACGTTGTATTGCAAAATGTTTTTGGAGATTGCTTCCATTGAAGAGAATGAAGCTGAATTGTAGTACCACACACAACCCAAGGACAGAGGTGGTGCTGTTTTTGCAAGAAAGTAGCTATTTCTGGATATCCCCTTTAAAAAGTTGTGTTTAAAAGCTCTTTATGGGTCAACCAGGAACTTACATATATGTGACAGTAGAGAGATATTCTCCTATATCACTTCTACTTTATCACTGACTGCAGCCAGAGGACCTCCTGCCATGTTCTTATAGTACAAACTGCAGAGTGTGGACCTCCTTTTAACAACTGCATGTTAGGGCTAATGCACAAGATCTTCTGTCTTCAGAGACACATGGTATGTGAGCTGGCCATGTGTCCTGAAGGGGCATCATCATCAACGCTTGGCAGCAGATTCCCGCTGTCTGCCCGCTCCGTGGAGCGGGCGGATACAGCAGGAGTAACGCCTGGAAAACTGGGATACAGCCTATGGCTATGGCTGTATCCCAGTTTTCCAGGCGGTCCTCCCGCTGGATCCGCCCTCTCCACGGAGCGGGCAGACAGCGGGAATCATTACCGAGGGTTCGGGTTTGTACGAACCCGAACTGAACTCTGTTCGGACCATCCCTAATCCTAAGTTCACACTGAGTAAATCAGGCGGAATCCTGTCTGCCTCAGTGTGCCATAGCCCATTCATGGGAGAGTGCGCTCCTCCACTGTCTCCGCTCTCTGCCCAAAGAAGTGACAGGTCACTACTTTAAACGGAGAGCGGCGGCAGCAGAGGAGCGCGCGCTCTCCCATAGACTGGCTATGGTACACTGAGGCAGGCAGTATTCCGCGGCGGAAAGTTCGGAATTCCGTCTGATTTACTCAGTGTAAACATGAGTATGTGTAAACAAGTATACTGAAAAAACTAGAACTCCATTCCATTATATTACTGACTGTAGACGTCCATCTAAAAACACCGTTCTGCTGCGCATGCTGGGCTATTTTGTCTGTTAAAATTGTGGATGGTACCCTTTTAAGTGAATGTGTTGTGTCCAGTGTTATTTGAATCCTTTATTGTGGGATCCGCCCTGTGCCATTTTCATTGTGTGGCTTCACTAATGGAGTCAAGCAATAGAAATGCTAATTAGCTGTATGAACATAGACTAATCTAGTCGGCTGAAAAATATTAACCCCCTTCCCAACCAAGGACGTAACTGAACGTCCTTGGTTGGGTAGGGATGTTCAGATCGGGGGTCACGCGGCTTCCCAGGGAACTTCTTATTACTGTGTAAAAAATAAAGTTTTCCTCTAGAGTTGAGCGAACCGGGTTCGATTCCATCCGAACCCGAACGTTCGGCATTTGATTAGCGGTGGCTGCTGAACATGGATAAAGCTCTAAGGTTGTCTGGAAAACATGGATAGAATGACTATACCCATGTTTTCCACATAGCCTTAGGGCTTTATCCAACTTCAGCAGCCAGCGCTAATCAAATGCCGAAAGTTCGGGTTCGGATTGACTCGAGCATGCTCCAGGTTCGCTCATCTCTAGTTTTTTCATTAATAAAAAATCCCCTCCCCAAATAAAAATTTATATCACCCCCCCTTTCCCATTTTATAAATAAACATATTTGGTATCGTCACGTGAGTAGTCGCCCGAACTATTAAATTATCACATTCCTCATCTTGCACGGTAAACAGCGTAAGCGCAAAAATCCGCCAAAGTGCAAAATTGTGCATTTTTGGATGCATCAAATCCAGAAAAATTGTAATAAAAACCGATCAAAAAGTCGCATATACACAATCAAGGTACCGATAGAAAGCACAGATCATGGCGCAAAAAATGACACACCAACGAGCCCCATAGACCAAAAGATAAAACAGTTATAAGTAGAGATGAGTGAACCTGGAGCATGCTCGAGTCCATCCGAACCCGATCGTTCGGCATTTAATTATCGGTGGCTGCTAAACTTGGATAAAGCCCTAAGGTTGTCTGGAAAACATGGATATAGTCATTAGCTGTATCCATGTTTTCCAGACAACCTTAGAGCTTTATCCAACTTCAGCAGCCCCAGCTAATCAAATGCCAAACGATCGGGTTTGGATGGACTCGAGCATGCTCGAGGTTCGCTCATCTCTAGAATAGAGTGATTTTAAGGAGCATATAGATTTTTTTAAAAGGTTTTAATTTTTTAAAAGCCATCAAATAAAATAAGTTAGGCTAGGTTCACACTGCGTTTTTGCAATCCGTTTTTTATCATGTTTTTTGCAAAAAACGGATGAAAAAAAAAAACGGATGCGTTTGTGTGCATCCGTTTTTCCATTGACTTCCATTGTAAAAAAAAAAAAAAAAAACAGATCAAAAAGGATCTGTTTTTTTTTTTTTTTTTTAACAGACACAAAAGTAGTGTCAGCTATGTTTTTGTGTCCGTTTTGATCCGTTTTTTTTACAATGGAAGTCAGTGGAAAAACGGATCAAAACGGATGCACACAAATGCATTCGTTTTTTTTTGCAAAAAAAGGCTGAAAAAAACAGATTGCAAAAACGCATTGTGAGCCTAGCCTTACACAGGTTACATATCGTTGTAATCGTACTGACTTGAGGAACATAGATAATGTCAATTTTACCATAGGACTAGAGATGAGCGAACCTAGAGCATGCTCGAGTCCATCCAAACCCGAACGTTCGGCATTTGATTAGTGGTGGCTGCTGAAGTTGGATAAAGCTCTAAGGTTGTCTGGAAAACATGGATACAGCCAATGACTATATCCATGATTTCCACAGCATCCAACTTCATCAACTTCACAGCCACCACTAATCAAATGCTGAATGATCGGGTTCAGATGAACTCGAGTATGCTTGAGGTTCGCTCATCTCTACATTGGACATATGGAATTTTACTGCGCAAATATTTTTTTCCTGGTTTCGCAGCATATTTTATGGAAAAATTAAGTTGGTCATTGCAGAGTACAATTAGTGGCGCAAAAAATAAGGGTTCGTGTGGGCCTGTAGGTAGGAAAAAAAGTGCTGTGGCCTTTTAAACGCGGAGGAAAAAAGCAAAAACGAAAATTCGCCCGGTCCTGAAGGGGTTCAGACGTGTCAAACTGCAGCCCTCCAGCTGTTTTAAAACTACAATTCCCATCATGCCTGGACAGCCAAAGCTAAAGCTTTGGCTGTCCAGGCATGATGGGACTTGTAGTTTTGCAACATCTGGAGGGCTGCAATTTGACATCCCTGAGTTATGCTGCGTTTACACGAAACGATAATTGGCCCAATCGTACGATTAACGATGTTGGAGTAACGATTTTTTTTTCATAACGGTCAGCGTTTAGACGGTACGATATATCGTACGGAAATTCATTTTGCTATCGCTTAAGCCTATCTCGCACATAGGTTAAATCGGCGAACGACTGTTTACACGGAACGATCTGCAAATTTTTTGCAAACGACGATTTTATAACATGTTGTAAGATCAAAATGAACGATTTCTCGCTCATCGTCTGATCGTTTACAGCGTTTACACGTACGATTATCGTTTGAATTTGATCGTTATCATGCGAATTCGCACGATAATCGTTCCGTGTAAACGCAGCATTAGATGGTCACATTAAAATACATGAGGGATGTTTTGATGTGATGGCTGTGGTCTTTAGATGCATCTCTTTGTTTTCTTGAGTAAAACCGCATGGCAGCTGATGGCTTTGTGGTGTGTGAACACGGCCATGAAACTGAAATCGATCCATGATTCATTGTTAGTTCCGTTTCTATCCTTGCGTGAAAACAACCAGGATGGATGTTTTTTTTCTCCTATTGTATAGATAAACATAACAATTCGAGCCTGTTTATAGTGAACACACTAGATTACTGTGCGTGACTGACTTTATAAAGAGGACGTCCTCCCAACAAGTCCATTTTAGTCCTAACCGTCCCCTCATCGGTTTGTGTGACTCAGGACGTGGTCTAAAGAGCCGCACAGCTTTCTGCTTTCCCCGCCGTCCTTTAGACCAATGAGGAGGCCGGATGCGAGTCACGTGACACGTCGGCCGTCGGCGCTCTATCCTGTTTTGTCTCTTGGTTGCTTGCGTTTTGTGTGGTGCTCACTCAGCCAATGAGAACGCAGGGGGTTGGTCACGTGGTGCCCATGCCAGGGTGTAGCGTCTGAGGCGTTCCGTCACTTTTGGTTTAGTTCCGTGTCCGTGGGTTACAAGATGGAGCAACCCTGCTGCCTGCCCGCCGCCGGTGCGTCACCTCACTGCCGGTACTGGGAGGAGCTTATGGGGGAGCAAGTGACTGCGGAGCCGGTGAGAGTGTCCCGGAAGATGGTCAGGATAAAGAAGGTTTGTGTGTGTAGTGACCGGACAGACGTGACTGGCTGATAGCTCTTCATCATTGTTCTCCAACCTGCGGCTCTTCAGGTGGTGCTAAACTACAACTCCCATCATGCCCCAATGTCTTTCATCTCTCACGGCATGATGGGCAGGGCCGTATTTATCACTAGGCACCCGTGGTCCGGTGCCTAGGGCAGCACCTTGCAGGGGGGCAGCACCAGGGAGCAGGGGGACAGAAAAGAACTGTCTCCCACCTCCTGGTCAGACTTGCCAGTAAATCTGGTGACTTTTTGAGGGGGGTGGGGGAGGTATGTTCAGGTCTGCTATGGCTGTGACGCCTGGAGCTATTACCTACCAATCTACCAATCCTGTGGTGAGAATTCCATCAGACAACATGCAGACGGCTCTAATCATTGATTCAATGTGGAAATTTATCTTATAAGCCGTTAAAAACCATGAAAATGTGATTCAATGCTTCTACAAGTAAAGAAATGCATGTGGCCAAATACACGCTCCCCCACGCTGGGGCGTCTTCAGGCTTTGTGCCTAGGGCAGCAGCAGCTGTTAAAGGATACCTGTCACCCCCCCCTACCCCCCCCCCCCCCCCCCCCCCCCCCCCGTGACGGGCTCCCGACCCCCCGTTAGAGCCCCCTATACTTACCTGATCCCGCCGGGTCCTCTTTAATACGTCCCTGATGATGGGAGTTGTAGTTTGTATAGAAAATGCTGTATGGTAGTGTTACATTGTACCATTATATACCTTTCTGTTATAGATTTGTCTCATTCCTTGCGTTTTGTTGCCCTATGCTATATGCTATGATTAGGAGTACAGGTCATAGTTCACACTACGAAATTGTGAATTTAAGGGGGGGGGCACTTTATGGACCGGCAGACATGTCACAT
The DNA here is from genome assembly GCF_027789765.1 of Dendropsophus ebraccatus. Classification (NCBI taxonomy): domain Eukaryota; kingdom Metazoa; phylum Chordata; class Amphibia; order Anura; family Hylidae; genus Dendropsophus; species Dendropsophus ebraccatus. The sequence goes on along the minus strand of NC_091464.1, from coordinate 61,260,973 downwards.
AGTAAACAGGAGCTTCTGTGGGGGGTTCTTAAAGGGGTTCCCCCGGCCTGGGGGCTTTTTTTTTTTTTTACACGGCCGGGGAGGAGGTGGCTGAGGGCAATGACGTCCACTCACCTCCCCAATTCCAGCGGTGGGTCCCGTATCATAGAGCTCAGGTCCCCGCTGCACGGCCACTTCCTGGTCTCTGACGCAGGCTTAAGACGTGACGTTTAAAGTCCACTCAGCCAGTCAGTGACAGAGGCGAAACAGAGATCCCGCCTCTGTCACTGAATGGCTGAGCGAACTTGAAATGCCACGTCTCAAGCCTGTGTCAGAGACCAGGAAGTGGCCGTGCAGCGGGGACCGGAGCTCTATGATACGGGACCTGCCGCTGGAACTGGGGAGGTGAGTGGACGTCGTTGCCCTCAGCCACCTCCTCCCCGGCCATATAAAAAAAAAAAGCCCCCAGGCCGGAGTACCCCTTTAATCAGGATTAAAAGGAAACTGCTTCTTTCTGGTAAAAACAGCTCCATCCCTGTCCTCAGGTCGTGTGGTATTGCAACTCTGCTTTACTTCTATGGAACTGAGCTGCAATACTGCACCCAAACGGAGGATGAGAGACACTGATTTTTAAAAATCTTGGATAATACCTTTAACCCCATATATCTGTATATGGATTGGGATACATAAAACCTGGAATTTTCCCTACAGACTCATAACCCTTTCACTGCTTACTACATTAGTTTCTGAGAAGCAAAGTGCAGACAAAAGTGAAAGTGAGCAGTGCAGGGACGTTGTGTGATGGGCAGTGCAAGGACAGCATCAGGTTACTACGCTATTTGTTGTATTACGTGTGTGCGCGTTTCCATAGAGGCATTTGGAGTGAACATTCAACAACAAGTCCCCATTGATCCCCCTGTGTTGCTGACCGTCCCTGAATCATCATCATAAATGTGAGCTTAGTTTCCATCTTGTTTGTAATGTACTTGTTACGGTCCTGTTAGCCCCAGCGATTAACTGCCAAAGATTTGAAGCCAAAGCCAGAAACAGACTATAAACAGAGATCAGGTCATAAAGGAAAGCCTGAGATTTTCCCTCTTTTCAAATCCATTCTTGGCTTTGGCTTCAAATCTTTGGCAGATAATCTGTCAAAAATGGACCTTTAAAGAGTCACTGTCGTATTTTTTTTTTTGCAGAAATCAATAGTACAGGCGATTTTAAGAAACTTTGTAATTGGGTTTATTAGCCAAATCTGCCATTATCTGCATGTAAAAAGCCTTTTCCCAGGTCCCCCCCTCCTTCCTCTTTTTCATCCACTCTGAAAAATCTGAAAATTGTGACTTGTTGCAGGAGACGTCCCCTGTCTGCTCTAGGGAGAGGGGAGGGGGGAGGAGGAAGGAGGGAGTTAGCCGGCAGCAGAAAGCAGATAACAGAGGATTACAGGCACGGAGCTGGGTGACAGCTGTAATCAGAGCTCAGACAGGTCACTGGTGACTGTCCAAGAAGATAAGGGGTGAGATATTTGTAGATTAACTCTTTGTTGTCCTGTTTTGGTCTTTTCTTTAGCTCTCTCCATAGAAGAACAATGAAGACAGGGGGGAGAGCTTCAAACTGCTTTTTCATGATAAAAATGCATTTTTCGGATAATAAACCCAATTACAAAGTTTCTTAAAATCGCCTGGACTATTGATTTCTGCAAAAAAAAAATTCACGACAGTGACACTTTAAGCAAGTTAATAGAGTAACTGGCAAATGCTCGTTCTTCAGCTCCTCCGATCGTTTTGATGGTTGACCCCTCAAAGCAGTGGTCAGGTGATGATAGATGATTGTTAGGGGGGATTTCCCCCCCAGTCTTCTCCTCTGCATGATCGCACTGAGGAGGATTTTAGGTGAACTTAAAAAAATAATAATAATAATTATGAGCCTGTGATGCATGATTGGTGCGCACCTCACAGGTAGGAGGATGTCCACCATTGCTGCTGTTACTCCATGTATTTGCCCCTTAGTATATAGTATATTAGAAAGGTCCATGGTGTCCCCTAGTGGACAGCAGTGGTATTTATCTGCAGGATGTATCAGGAGCTCAGCGATAGTGAGACATTTGTTACGTTCATCTACCAATTTCCACGTAAACCTGCCCCCGAGCTGGATAGGACACATATTGGGGATTTATCAAAGGGTGCAAAACACTGGTGTAAACTGCCCACAGCAACCAATCACAGCTCCTCTTATTTTAACAGAGCTGTAAGCTGAGCTGTGATTGGTTGCCATGGGAAGTTTACACCCTTTTATAAATTTCCCCCAATATGTCTATATTATCTGTTTGCCGTTCTACAGTGTTCTGGTTTTCATAGCCCAGTATTAGATGCTCTTAAAGGGGAACTATCGGCAGAATTGATGAATCTAACCTGCTGATAGCTCCCAGGACCCTGAGGAGGGAGATATGTGTGTAACCTTCCTCCCCAATGCTGGCAGTGCTCCTTACAGTGCACCAGAGTGAAGATTACTCCGACGATCAGTGTGGGAACAGGGCTGAGGATTAATGTAACAGATAACCTTTCTCCTCAGCATCCCAGGCGCTGTAAGGGGCAATCAGCAGGTTAGATTCGTCTTAACCTGCTGATAGTTCCCCTTTAATCTTCTCTTTGATTCACCCATCACTTACGTTGTGTTGCGCAGCATTTGCATCTTGCCAATACCCAATGGATACAACTTACCCCTCCCCCGACTACATTCTACAAGCATAAACATTATTCAGGGCACCCTAGTAGATCCAGATACCTGGGCTTCGCTGTGCTAGTCTTGTCTGAGTGGTGGCTTAAAGGGGTATTCCCCCCCCCCCCCCCCCCCTCCAAGAGCTAAAAATAAAATGCTCCCAAACCTAGCTGGTGTTACTCACCAAGTCCCCCTGAGAATTTTGAGCTGTCTCCCATCAGCTGCTTCCGTTCCATAGTTACAAGTTTTTTAAAAAAGCCGAACTACATCCAACATGGCGTGGGCCAGAAAACTACATCTCCCATCATGCAATGCTTATGTCTGATTGGTCCATGATGTAGCAGAGCTGATATGCACAAGATATAGCAGAGTTGACTGAGTTGCATAGCATAGTTGTGATGGTTACATAGCAGTGCTGAGCGTGTGACATAGCAGAGCTGTCCGAGGGACATAGCAGAGCTGAGTGTGCGACATAGCAAAGCTGTCCAAGCGACATAGCAGAGGTGAGGGTGCGACATAGCAGAGGTGAGGGTGCGACATAGCAGAGGTAAGGCAGAGGTGAGCTGCATCACATCAGGGGTGTCACTTTGGTGTCTGTTCTTATAAGACCTCGGTTCGGGGGGGTTGGGGGTTGGGTCTTGCTGCCGATGATGAGTTTGGGGGGGGGGGGGGGGGGGGGTAAGAGTGCTGCCGCGGGCCGCAGGTAATTGGTTCGGGGGGGGGGGGGGGGATGTTGCCGCGGGACGCCGATGATGAGTTCGGGCGGGGGGCTAAGAGTGCTGCCGCGGGCTGGCGGTGAAGGGGGGGCAAATACCCCTTTAAGTCAATAATTTTGTCACGTTTTCTTTACCATATTTTTTTTTTTTTGCTGTCCAGATTCCCTTCACGTTCGTGGAGTCTTAGAGCTTGTTCACATGATCTGTGCCGCGAGGACTGCGGTACGGATCCCCTAGCCAGGGCCCTCCTGTTGCCCGGCACGAATTACCATCCCACCCCCCCAGCAGAGAGAGAGAGCACGATATGTGCTCTTGTCATCCCATCTACTACTTACCTATTGCTCGCGCTCACAGGTAGTGGCTGCGAGAGGAAGGCAGCATAGTCCAGGCCACTTGTGGTGAACAATGAAGCCGGTCAGCACGAGGGAAGAGGTGAGTAGTAGATGGGATGACAGGAGCGCACATCATGCTCTCCTGTCATCTCTGCGGCTGGGGGGGTGAACCATGCCGCGATCCGCACTAGGACGTGTCCTATTTTTCGTGGCTAGGATCACCTGAATGGCCACATTCACTTCAATGGTCTCTAAAATTGTCCGTGGTCGCGGATCCACGACCATGGACAATTTAGGGTCGTGTGAATACAGCCTCATTTTATGTTCCCACCTTTTCATGATCCCTCATTCCCAACACAAGTTGCTAACTCAACCTTTCCAACTGTAAAATTCCATAATCCTATGTATCCACCCCGGATAGAGACCTGCCGCTGGTAGGAAATGAATCACCTCCTTAGGTTATCTAAAATTCTCTTGGGCTCTAAACTCTCTTTCGAGTTTCCCAGAAAGTTCCTGGCGAGGAGTCATTCAGTCTCAACAACATATAATTTCCTGAATACTATTGTTGGTGCTTCTGCTACCAATGACTGATAGACTCTGATAGAACAGGACTTCTCGCTCTTATATTCCCCCCCATAACCCCTCTCCACTGATCTGGTGTAGTTGTACATTACCTCCTACCAGTCTGAGTACGAGAGAACATGTTGAAGCGCTGTACGGATATGGCGAGAGAAAGGAGCTGCTGCACCTAACCAGATACCAGTCTCTGGTCTCACTTACCTTAAAAATCTCTACACAGGAACATCATTTATTTCTGTGTATTTATTAATATACTGACTAAAACTCTGATGTGACGTTGTGATGAGTATTTTTGGACTTATGTAAATATTGGTTGATAATTGCAGAACAAAACCTTCTTTCACTTTAAATACTTTTGTTTCCATTCTATATGGTTTTCGGTCTGTAATAGTAAAAGGAAACATTGTTTAAACTAGGGATGGTTGAACCGAGTTCGGTTCGGGTTCATACGACCCCGAACGCTCGGCAATGATTCCCGCTTTCTGCACGCTCCGTGGAGAGGGTAGATACAGCGGGAGGACCGCCTGGAAAACTGGGATACAACCATAGCCATAGGCTGTATCCCAGTTTTCCAGGCGGTCCTCCCGCTGTATCCACCCGCTGCACAGAACGGGCAGACAGCCGGAATCTGATGCCAAGCGGCAGTTTCGGACCATCCCTAGTTTAAACCCTTCATGACTGGGTTGTTTTAGGTCTTCATGACGAGGGTAAAATGTGGAATACCGCACTATCATCGACCCCCCATGTAATAGGCTCTGTAGATGAGCGTAAACAATAGTAAAAAGAGGATTTTTTTATACTCACCGTAAAATCCTTTTCTTGTGGCTTCATTGGGGGACACAGCACCAGTGGGTATAGGCTACTGCCACTAGGAGGCGACACTAGACAGAAGAAGAAGTGACTCCGCCTGGCAGCCTATACCCCTCCTACAGACACCAGGCTAACTCAGTTTAGTCACAAGCAGTAGAAAGTAGTAACGAAAACAGGCAAAAAAAAAAAAAACCAGGCTGGTCCCCGGAACGAAAACCCCAAGAACAGAACAAGCCCCGGGAGCACAACCTCAAACAGGGTGGGAGCTGTGTCCCCCAATGAAGCCACAAGAAAAGGATTTTACGGTGAGTATAAAAAAATCCTCTTTTCTTGTGCCTGTCATTGGGGGACACAGCACCAGTGGGACGTACAAAAGCAGTCCCAGAGGGTGGGGAAAGAAGATTACAATCCCCATGCGGCCTGCCTAACGCACGGCGGCCTGCAGAACCTTGCGGCCCAGACTGGCGTCAGAGGAAGCCAGGATAGGGACCTGATAAAACTTTGAAAAAGTGTGAACTGAAGACCAGGTGGCGGCCTTGCAGACCTCGGACACTGAGGCCTGATGGCGAACCGCCCAAGAGGCCCCCACAGCTCGAGTAGAATGAGCGGTGACCCGAAAAGGAGGAGCCCTGTCACGAACGCGGTAGGCCTCTGCGATGGCTGCCCTGATCCAACGCCCAATGGTGGTCTTGGAAGCCGCCAGCCCCTTGCGGGGACCCGACGGGACCACGAACAAGGAATCCGAGCGGCGGAAGGGAGCAGTGACTGCCAAGTAGATCCGTATGGCCCGGACAAGGTCCAAACAATGCAGGGACCGTTCCCTAGGATGGGAGGGCGCAGGGCAAAAAGAGGGGAGAATGATGTCCTCATTAAGGTGGAATGCAGACACGACCTTCGGCAGGAAGGAAGGAAGAGGACGAAGCACCACCTTGTCCTTGTGAAGGACCAGATAAGGGGAGCGACAAGAGAGCGCTGCCAGTTCAGACACCCTACGGATGGAGGTAATCGCCACCAGGAAGGCGACTTTCCAAGAAAGGAAACAGAGAGACACCTCCCGAAGAGGCTCAAAGGGAGGACCTTGTAGAACCTCGAGGACTAAATTAAGGTCCCAGGGCTCTAAAGGCTGACGAAAAGGAGGGGCCAAATGGACCACCCCCTGAAGAAAGGTCTTCACCTGGGGGCGGAAAGCGAGAGCCCGCTGAAAAAGAACAGACAGGGCGGAAATCTGCGAACGCAAAGTGGAATGACTGAGGCCTTTATCCAGCCCGGACTGTAAAAAGGAAAGAATCTTGGGCGTGGAACACACCAAGGGGTGAAAATTATTCTGTTCGCACCAAGAAAAGAAGGACTTCCACACGCGATGGTAGACCCGAGCTGACTGAGGCTTACGGGCCTTAAGCATGGTTTGGATGACTGGTTCCGAGAACCCACGAAACCTCAATACCGCGGCTTCAACAGCCACGCCGTCAAACTCAGCTGAGGTAAATTGGGGTGGAATATTGGCCCTTGTGAAAGGAGGTCGGCCCGCAGGGGAAGGCGCCAGGGGGCGTCGGCCAGGAGGTGCACTACGTCGGCGTACCAGGACCGGCGCGGCCAGTCTGGAGCGACAAGAATGGCGGGAACGCCGAGTGCCTTGATGCGCTTCAGGACTCGTGGGAGAATGGGCAGAGGAGGAAAGGCGTAAACCAGGGGGAACTGCTCCCATGGGGTCACCAAGGCGTCGACCGCGAACGCGCAAGGATCCCGGGCCCGAGTCACATAGATGGGGAGTTTGTGGTTCAGCCTGGAGGCGAAGAGATCCACATCTGGGGATCCCCACCGCCGGCAGATTTGAAGAAACACCTCGGGATGTAGAGCCCATTCGCCCTGATCCAGTCTTTCGCGGCTGAGGTAGTCCGCCGCCCAATTGTCCACCCCGGGAATGTGGACTGCCGAGAGAGCTGGAACAACCCGCTCCGCCCAACGGAGAATGCGAGCGGCCTCGGTCATGACAGAGCGGCTCCTGGTGCCGCCTTGACGGTTCAGATAAGCAACGGCGGTGACGTTGTCGGTCTGAACACGGACCGGATAACCCCTCAGGCGATCGGTCCACTGAGACAGGGCGAGAAAGATGGCCCGGAGCTCCAGGATATTGATGTGAAGCCGAGCCTCTGTCGGCGACCAAGAGCCCTGAGCTGTGTGGCTCCCGAAGACAGCCCCCCACCCGGACAGGCTGGCATCCGTAGAGACGACCAGCCAATTGAGGGGGAGGAACGAGCGGCCGAGGAGGACCACCGGAGACGTCAACCACCAAAGAAGCTCCCTGCGAACAGCAGGGGACAGGAGGATCTTCTTGTGGAGAGACAGAGGGGACCTGTCCCACTGTGACAGAATCGCTTGCTGCAGAGGGCGCGAATGAAACTGAGCAAAGGGGATCGCCTCGAAAGAGGAGACCATCTTGCCCAGGACTCGCATGCAAAGGCGAATCGAACAGGGGGCGCCCGAGCGGAGCAGAGAGACTGCCGAGCGCAGGGAGGCAACTTTGTTTGGAGGAAGGAGGACGCGGGCCATCTCGGTGTTGAATAGCATCCCGAGAAACTCCATAGAGCGGGAGGGAAGTAGGGAAGATTTTTGGTAATTGATCACCCAACCGAAATTGGTCAAGAGATCGAGTGTGATCTGGAGGCTGGACAAAGTGTCCTGCTTGGAGCGGCCCTTTACCAAAAGGTCGTCCAGGTATGGCAGGACAGCCACCCCCTTTGACCGAAGCAGAGCCATCAAAGGTGCAAGGATCTTGGTAAAGACCCGAGGCGCCGTGGCGAGCCCGAAGGGCAGGGCAACGAACTGGAAATGTCCAGAACCGACGGCGAAACGTAGGAAACGTTGATGACTGGCTGCAATGGGAACATGCAGATAGGCGTCGCGGATGTCTATAGAAGCAAGAAATTCGTCCTGCTCTAGAGACGCGACCACCGACCGCAAGGATTCCATGCGGAACCGCCGAAGGCGAACAAACCTGTTCAGCCGTTTCAAATCCAGGATGGGACGGACCGAGCCGTCCTTTTTGGGGACTGTGAACAGATTGGAATAGAATCCCTGGAAGTGCTCGGAGGGAGGAACTGGGACCACAACTCCTTGAGCTAGGAGATTCCGAACCGCCCGAAAAAGCTCGGAAAGCCGCGCCGAAGAGCGTGGGAGATTTGATGGAAAAAAGCGAGGAGGCGGCATGGACGCGAACTCGATTTTGTATCCTGAAGACACCACCTCCCGTACCCACACATCGGGCACATGGGCGAGCCAAATCTCCTTGAAGGAGAGCAGACGACCCCCTACTTGAGGGGGAGACCCGACAGGGAAAGGACCATCAGGAAGAAGACTTGGGGGCAGGACCCTTAGAAGGGCGAGAACGGGGCTGCCAGGAGGGGCGGGGTTTGAAAGAGGGCTTCCTAGAAGGAGCTGGAGGCGCATCCTTAGCCGGGCGACGACGCGCCGGAGGCTCAAAGGAGCGGAAACGGCTAGAACGCCTGTGAGGCTGAGGGCGCCGGGACCGGTTTTGAGGGAGCAAGGAACTCTTCCCCCCTGTAGCGTCCCAGATTATTTTATCAAGCCGCTCCCCGAAAAGTCTGTTCCCTGCAAAGGGAAGAGAAGTCAGAGCCTTCTTGGAGGCGGCATCAGCTGACCAGCATTTTAACCAGACAGATCGTCGGATGGCTACAGAGTTAGCCAGGGCCCGCGCAGACAAACGAGCGGCTTCCTGAGAAGCGTCGCACAAGTATTTGGACGCATGCAGAATCTGCGAGGCCAGAGACAGGAGATCCTCACGCGGGGTGTCCAGGGAGAGGTCATGGACTAACTGCCTGGCCCAAGAGGAACAAGCCTTGCTGACCCAGGATGCGGCAAAGGTAGGACGTAGGGCCGAACCAGCCGCAACAAAGACAGACTTCGAAAAAGCGTCGATTTTCTTGTCGACTGGGTCAGTGAGTGAAGCACCATCTGCCAGAGGCAGAGTAGTTGACTTGGAAAGTCGAGAAACCGGAGGGTCCACAGATGGGGGCACTGTCCATGTAGTGACCAAGTCAGGGGAGAAGGGAAACAAGGCCTCGGCACGCTTAGAGGATGGAATCCGCCGGTCAGGGTGATTCCACTCCTTGGCTAGAAGATCTTCAAAATCCCTATGGTTGGGAAAAACCAAAGGCTGTCGCTTATGGCGACTGAAAGAGACTTCACTCCTTGAAGTAGAAGGGGACTCTTCTTCAATATGTAAGGTGTCCCGCACTGCACGGATCAAGGCTTGCACTGCAGAGGCCAGCTGATCCTCCCTGTCGGACTCTGAGGCAGAGTCAGAGGGGTCCCCCGAGGAGGCGGAGAGGGGTCGCTGGGAAGCGGAACCGCCTGCAGTGGATCTGTCCGGAGAAGGGTCTGAGGAACACCTAGAAGGTGACCGTGAGACAGAGAGTCTAGATCTCTTATGACACCGTCCTCTGGAAGGCGAGTCAGGAGATACCCTGGAGGGTCCCGCCGCTGGAGGCGCTTGGGAAGGCAACCGCTCAATGGCATGGATCATGACCTGGGACAGCTTAGAGAGGTCACCAATCGCCTGGGACAGGGACCTAGCCCACTCAGGGGAGGCTACATCTGAACCTGCAGGGGAGGTCTCCTGGGAGGTGGCACTAGGGTTAAGGCATAGCAGACAGAGGGGGCCAGGCTGACCGCAGGGGAACTTTTTATTGCAGCGAGCACACGCAAAGTGTGTCGCCACAGCCGCAGGAGCGAGCTGCCTAGGGGGCTCGTCCCGGGGACCAGACATGGTAGCTAGGGCTGGTAGCCTGGGGAGTGGAGGAGGGGAATATCACCCACTGGGTGAGCCTACCCGACACTGGAGCTGCTGCCGCACTGGATGCTGGCGCTGCACTAGATGCTGGAGCACGCTGGAACTGCACTGGAAGCTGGAGCTGCACTGGATGCAGGGACTGCACTGTATGCTGTGGATTCTGAGCTGCTGCTGCTGTGCACAGGGAGCTGGCAGGCAGAGAGAACAGCAGGAGGCCACAAGCTGCTGCGGAGACGAGAGGAGGAAGGGAGGGGGCACAGGAAGGAGCAGGTGGGGGCTACAGGAGTAGCCAATAAGAGGCAAGCCAGCGGCGGGAAGGGCCGAAAACGGGCGGGCGCTCCGCCCCCGTGACGTCACTCGCGTGCGCCGATGCGGCCTAGCTCCGGCAGAAGCCGGGGGCTAAATTTATGGGCAGGCCGGCGGCAGCGAGACGGCGGCGCGGAGCGCTGAAAAACGCGGCCGCCGGCAGAAGGGAATGGAGAAGAGCCCGGCAAACCACCCGGTCGCCCCTATGGAGCTGCTGCCTGCGGGCAGGAGCTCCAGAGACTCCCTCCACCCCCTCTCCCTGAAGAAAGAGGCCCGCACAGACCATCCTGCTCAGGGCCTCTGAGGGGGAAGGCAGGGAGGGAGAGAGGCAGAAAGGAGAGAGAGACAGGGGGGAGAGATATTTAGGTGCCCTGGTAGGATGACCCCCCCCCCCCCCCCCCCCCCCCCAGATTCCAAGGAAGGCTAAGGACAGGAATACTCACCTGTCCGGCGTCTTCAGGTGCGCGCAGGGTCACCCCTTCGGTCACCTCGCACCTTAGTGGGGGACCGGTATCCTGCCGCAGGGAGCGGGCGTTGGGGGACGGGTGACCGGCGCAGGGAAAAGAAACTTCCCATGCACCCTCAGGGGGAACTGCGTCTGATGTGGCAGCCCACGCCGACGGTCCCCCTGATAACCTAAAAGAAAAGAAAAAGAAATAAAAAATGGAGGTGCATGGCACCTGTGTCTACCTCTACGGACACTAGACTAAAACTGGGTTAGCCTGGTGTCTGTAGGAGGGGTATAGGCTGCCAGGCGGAGTCACTTCTTCTTCTGTCTAGTGTCGCCTCCTAGTGGCAGTAGCCTATACCCACTGGTGCTGTGTCCCCCAATGACAGGCACAAGAAATATAAACTAGTGTAAACTGCCCACAGTTCCTCAACCAGTCCCAGCTCTTCTTTCACCTTACCAGAGCTAAAAGCTGAGCTGTGACTGGTTTCTGTGGGCCCTTTACCACAGTGTATATTTTGCACCCTTTGAGAAATCTTACCCGTTGTGTTTAGTAGATGTCACTGCTGTAGTTTATTTGGTGGACATTTTTTACAACACAGCAAATTGGAACATTTCCAACATTTATAAGTTCACAGTAAACACTTGCAAAAATAGCCCAGCAAAACACCATACTGGTAAAGCTGCATTCTATCTGGCCTTGGGCATGTACCGCAGTACTTCCTGGAGACTCCTGGTGTACTCATTCAGTACACAAGATACAAATGTGTGTAAAGGGCCACAGGAAATATTGATCTTGTAAAATTGAAGTATCCCATTATTAGGCTACTGTGATTTGTCTGGCCTTGCTGTATGTGTCCTTATTTGTGTTTATGTTCTAATTATTATTATTATTATTATTATTATTATTATTATTATTATTATTATTATTATTATTATTATTATTATTATTATTATTATTATTATTATTATTATTATTATTATTATTATTATTATTATTATTATTATTATTATTATTATTATTATTTACTTTTATATATTATTATATTATGTATAGGTTTCTGACTATGAACTGTGTATATAATAAATGTATACATTATTTTAGGGCCACTATCGCTTCTGTGAAGCCCTTTTCTTACTTGGGGAAACCGAACGTGCAGTGTCGTCCAATAAAAAGGCGCAGGAGGTGTGCAAGTGTTGTCCTGACGGCATCCGTGACCTAATCCAGCAGAATGGCAAATTCATCAAAGACATGGAAGCAGCAGCAGGTGAACATAGCAGCTTTTCTATCTATCTATCTATCTATCTATCTATCTATCTATCTATCTATCTAATAACTGCAGCACTCCCTGCAGTACTTCTGATGCTCGTGTTCAGAATGCATATTAAGTAATTATAAATTTTGCTAATAAGGGGCTTAGGGTACAAACACACACACCGTATACGCAGCAGATCTGCAGCAGATTTGATGCTGTGTTCAGTTATATAGATCTAATCTGCTGCGTATAGCAGCACTAAATACGCAGCATATATGGTGTGTGTGTTTGTACCCTTAGGAGCATTTGGGGTGTCACCCTGTGGCCCATCTCCAACGGGAAATGTTTCCTGCACATGTGTTGTAAAGAGGCCACTGTGCATATATGAATATACATAGTGGGGGGGGGGGTACGAGCAGGTGCTCTGGGCCGCAGGGCTACACCCCTAATTAGCATAGGGTCAATTAGGGAAGTGTTTAAAAATGCAGAAGAAAAGAAAAAGGTTAAGAACAGCGATCGAGTGGCAAGGAAAGCAGCTTTTGACAGCTCTACCTTCGTGCGTGTCACTCTGCAGCCCAGCCCTCATTTAGATTTATTGCAGAAGATCGTAAAAGTCTGTAGCACCTGTGCTCAGATAGACTGAGCAGGGAGCTGGGGAGAGAGGCACATATAAATGTACTTATTTTTTTCTTTCCCTGTTGACCAATGGCTTCAAGGAATGAAAGTGAAGAAAAGTTCTAAAAAGAAACGTACCGGTGAGAAAAAGTGAGTAATCTTTTTAATTTACCTATTTTTAATTATTTTTTTATTTTAACAGAAACCTTTCAGGTGGATCTACCCTGTTTTATCTGGTCAGACTACATTATGCCAAATAATTTAAAGGGTACTCCAGAGACTAACACTAATATATATATATATATATATATATATATATATATATATATATATATATATATATATATATATATATAATTTTTTTTTTTTAATTATTATTTTTAATTATTTTTAATTATTATTTTATTGTTAATTATTATTATTTTTAATATTTTTATTTTTAATTATTATTATTTTTAATTATTATTATGTATTTATTTTTGCTAATATGTTGGTTTGATATTTGTAATAATTTAATTATAACTTGGTTATTTTTTATTTTTTTTTAACCCCTAGACGACCCAGGACGTAGAGTTACGTCATGGAAGTCTGTCACAAGACGACCCTGGACGTAACTCTACGTCCTGGGTGTTTCTCCGGCTATGAAGCGCGCTCCGGAGCGGAGCGATCAGCAGCCGGGACCTCACCGGTAATGACACGCTGCAGCGATCGCGCTGCCGCGTGTCATTAACCCCTTAAACGCCGGGACAGCGTTTAAGTGTAAGTGACGGGGAGTCCCCTGTCACTTACTGATCGGGACCCCCGCAGTGTGACTGCGGGGGTCCCGATCGTTAAAACGGACCACCGGAGGTCTCTCACCTGCCTCCGTGCGGTCCAATCGGCAATCTGCTACACTGAGCCTGCACAGGCAGGCTCAGTGAGCAGATCGCCGATAACACTGATCAATGCTATGCCTATGGCATAGCAATCATCAGTGTAGAAATCCAAGTAGTGAATGTAAAAGTCCCCCAAAGGGACTTTAAATGTGTAAAAAAAAAAAAAGTTAAAAACACCAATACACTACCCCAAAACCCCTCCCCCAATAAAAGTTGAAATCACCCACCTTTCCCATTATATAAGTAAAACATATAAAAATAAATAAATAAGCATATAATATACCGTAGCGTGCGTAATTGTCCGAACTATTAAAGTATAACAAGCGTCATCGCAAACGGAGAATGGCGTAGACGAAAAGAGGGAAAAAAGCGGGCGGATTACTCATTTTATGTTACGTTATATTTATAAAAAAAATTAATAAAAAAGTGATCAAAACGTCCGATCTTCACAAATATGGTATTAATAAAAACTAGAGATCATGGCGGAAAAAATGACGCCCCATAGGTGAAAAAATAAAACCGTTATAAGCGTCACAATAGGCCCATTTTATTATTAACTAATTGCCAAAAAAAAAGGATTTCATAAAAAAAAAAATATATATATATAGCATTAGAGAATCTGTGTAACCTGCATATGGTTGTGTTCGGGCTGACCTATAGAGTAATAGTATCATGTCGCTTTTACCATATAGTGTATTACGTAGACACAGGAACCCCCCAAACGTTACCATATTGCATTCTATTTTACGATTTCACCTATTTATATCTTCATAAATAATATATTTGGAATTCCATCATACATGTTATGGTAAAATGAAATACGCCATTACAAAGTACAACTATTCCTGTAAAAAACAAGCACTTACATGACCTGTAGATAGAAAACTGAAAGTGCTAGAGCTCTTAGAAGGGGGGAGGGAAAATGAAAGCGCAATGATCAAAATTTGCACGGTCCACTGGGTCATTTTGGGCCTGGTCCTCAAAGGGTTAATTTAATTTACATACTTACCTCTGGTACTGACACAGCCACCTCTGCTGCTGCCAATGTTTGTATCTGGAACTACTGCAGGGCTGTTCCCAATCTCCTACTCTTGGCAGACTACAAATCCTATGGCTGCTGTAAGCAGTTCTCGGGAAACATGGCTGACTCCTATTTTCTAGTGCAGAAAATAAAATAATTGTTAGACTTATACTTGTTTTCCATAAGTTCTATAAAGGCCTTAGTTTATGGCAGAAGCTGATAGCCTTCCTCTTTTGGCTAATAAAACATAAATGCTGCTGTAGGTCTAAGGAACCATCATTTGTCTGCCATCTGTATTGTGTGTGATCAGAAGACCAAGGTAATAGAGCAAGAGTAAAGCAGGCAGACCATTCATGTGTGATCGCTTTCTTTTTAAGGATTGCCGCACAGTTCACACCTGTTGTAGAAAGCAAAGACGCAAAGGAAGCACCGAGCAAACCAGAAGATGTTCCTGATAAGGTCTGCATTATAATATAAATATATAGTTCCCCTATTGCCGTAATCTATTCTTATATGTAAAGGTCCAATACACCTTATTCTTTTGTCAGTTGTATCCATGTTCAGCCGTCAGTGCTCTCTCTACTGTCCACCAATGTCATCTCATGTCCGAGATAGAGGTTGGCTGTGAGGCAAAATCACTACTTGATGACCCCTTTGTTCAGGGAGAGATGAGCCACAGCCAGAGAGCTCTTCCTCCATTCCCCTTTAGAGAGCACAGGATTGATTGGCTGTTCTGAATGTTTTAATGCAGGGGAAGTTTGGCTGTCAGTTACTGAGAGTATATGGCCACCTTAACACGTTCAAGAGGGTCACTTATGTCTGTTTACTCATGTTCGCTGTGAGATAATCCTAGAGAATAGATTTCCAGAGGGAATTACTGAGGAACGCACAATGCAAGGAAAATATTTGTAACTTGACCACTGCGTGTTACCGTTTTCCTTGTTAGTAGAGTGTAGGGAGACATAAGCATGAAATTCATTTAAGAATTTTTACACGAATGCAGCATGAAAACTTGGCTGAATTCTCACATCCACATTATATTTCAGACCTTTATACATTGTTTATATGGTAGAAAACAGCCAAGGTTTGTTACAGAATTTGTTGCATTTGTTATAAAAATGCACCAATAAGAGTGCTAAAACTTCCTTTGTTTGACAAGGGGGTGTGGCAAAGGGAGCTATGGGAAGCTCTCAGTTCTTCAAACTGTATAAAAGAGTCCGTTCATACAACAGTTGATAAAACCGTATTGTCTTGTGTAAAGTCTGCTGAGGTTGCACAACGTCTTTGGCAAGATATGGCGTTACACTCACGTGTCTTTCTTATTGGTCTGGCTGCATAATGTAGGAGAATAGATCATTGGCTTTAGTTCAAGGTTTACTGTTTTGTATATGGGAGAGAGGAGCTGTCTGCGGTGGTTACGAGGCGTGTTATGGCTATGGACCAGTTGTGCGATAAGAGAGTTCTTGTTGTTGCACTTATTACAATCGTAAGTAATATGCTTGTTCGCTATAGAGCTGTGCTCAGGGAAGCTTGCATATGGCTTATTGTCATGCTCCTAAAACTACTGTTGTTGCTGGAGAGAAGTGACCAGAGCGGATGGGTATGTAGTGTGCCTCTTTTTTTCTCTTGGTTTGTGCAAGCGTTACTGTCATTTATAGAAAACGTTAACATGTTAAAGTTTAGTGTGTTGCTTTGGTTATTGGGAAAATACTATTTGAGAGATATGATGCACATCTCTGATTACTGTTATGGGGACGTTTTTTTGTCTTAACACTTTTTGTTTGCCCCTTGTTGCTGCACATCCGAGGGAGGGGGGGGGGCAACAGGGAGCTGTGGAGGGGTTGCGTGGATGATCTTTAGTAGTCCATAGGAGATAGCTGCAGTCTGCTGCCGCTACTTCTATTACACAGCCAGCAGACCGTCGTTAGCGTCATAGTTGTCTTTCAGCATGTTGGCTCATGATCAGCCGACATTGTGCACTGTTGGTTTTTTAACATTATTTATTACACTAAACTATTATTGGCTGTAACGGCCGTGTAATAGGACATATACTCACCTGGCTTTCACCTCTGTTGTCTCCTTCCTCCCCCTGCTCTCCCATAGAGATCACTGCAGTATACTTAATACAGCAATGATCGATCAGAAGGGATCTCCCCTCCGCGATCGCATTGCGGGGCAGGGGGGAGAGATCCCCCCACTAAACAGCAGGGAAAGGGGGAAACAATACATTTAAATGCAGCTATCAGTTTTGACAGCTACATTGAAATGTATAATTAGCGGGCACGGCAATCGGACCGCACCTGCTAATAGCTGCGGTCCCGGGCTACACATAACACCCAGGATCGCGGCAGTTCGGAGCGGGGTCTCTGAATGCCCCCACCCGCATCTGGACGTACAGTTACGTGCTGATGCGGGAAAGGGTTAAAAACTTTTTAATTCCTTCCCCCCCCCCCCCCCCTTAGGGGACTTAAACGTTTTTACATTACGTTACATATACTGATCTTTGCTATAGCATAGCATTGACAGGGCTCCAGATGGCGACCAGAATGGTCGCCAATGCGACTGACATTTTGCAAATGGCGCCCAGATTTATTAATCTGGGCGCCATTTGCGACTGGCCCCGGCGGCGGCGCGCTGTCTCTTTAAGTATCCCCGGCTGATGCGCGGCTGCCGGGGGTGTCCCATCCTATCCCCGGCAGCGCGGCGCATCAGTGAGCTGCCTGGGGCCCTGACTTCCGGCACAGGAAGCGCGCGTCAGAGACGCTTCCTGTGTCAGAAGTCACAGCCCCGGCGTACAGGGAGCTCACTGACGCGCCGCGCTGCCGGGGATAGGACGGGACACCCCCGGCAGCCGCGCATCAGCCGGGGACAGCGCCTGAAGAAGAAGAGGATCGCCGGGGGAGCGGGTTGTCAGGTGATTTTGTGTGTTTATTTTTTTTAAATACTGCTTAGCATAGAAGAAAGGGGGGGGGCATCTATAATGGGGGGAAGAGAAGGGGGGGCATCTATAATGGGGGAGAGGGGGCCATCTATAAGGGGAGGGGGTATCTAGAAGGGGGGGAGAAGAGGGGGCATCTATAATGGGGGGGGGGAGGGGGCATCTATAATGGGGGGGGGGAGGGGGCATCTATAATGGGGGGGGGAGGAGGGGGCATCTATAATGGGGGGGGGAGGAGGGGGCATCTATAATGGGGGGGAGGAGGGGGCATCTATAATGGGGGGGAGGAGGGGGCATCTATAATGGGGGGGAGGAGGGGGCATCTATAATGGGGGGGAGGAGGGGGCATCTATAAAAGGAGGGGGCCATCTATAAGTGTAGGGCAAACTGGCTGCAGACACTGGGAGATAGATATATGCACAATTATTATTATCAGGGCCCCTCAGGTGTCTGTATTGTAGGGGGTCACTTGCATTAGTCACTAGGTGAGAGATATATCTATCTATCTATATACACATCTTGTGGGGGGTCACTATGGCTGCAGTCATAAGTCTAGCTCAGTATGTATAGACTGTTGCAAGCTTTTAAAGGGAACCTGTCACCCCCGGTGACGGGGTGACAGGCTCCCAACCCTCCGTTAGAACCCCCTATACTCACCTCATCGCGCCGGGTCCCACTTCTGAAGATGGTCAGGTCACGGAGATCTCAGCCGCTGCAGCCCGACGCACACACTGAGAGATGAGTCCAACGCTCATAGAGAATGACGGAGCGTTGGACTCTCCCGTCATTCTCGATGAGCGTTGGACTCATCTCTCAGCGCACGCCGGGCTGCAGCGGCTGAGATCTCCGTGACCCCGCGATCTTCAGAAGCGGGACCCGGCGCGATGAGGTGAGTATAGGGGGCTCTGACGGGGGGTTGGGAGCCTGTCACCCCGGCACGGGGGTCGACAGGTTCCCTTTAAGTTCAAGTTCAGAAGAGTAAGCCTCATTAAAAGGCTAGCCAAGTGAAGCTGAAGTACTGAGTCAGACTGTATATGGTTGTCAAGTTGCAAGTTTCCATGTTGAACGTTTTCAAACTAAGAAAAGAAAGGATCTAAAGGAGGAGGATGCTGCCGTGGCCTCTGCACACAGTAAGTCCCATTTAACATAACATTAATTTTACATGGTTTAAAATGTTGGCGACCAAATATTCTATTTGGCGCCTAAATTTTTCAGGTTAGGAGCCAATGGCTCCCAGGTAAATTTTTTAGTCTGGAGCCCTGATTGATGAGTGTAATCTGCGATCAATGCATAGAGCCTGCCTGAGACCTCCAGCAGTCAGAACGATCGGAACCCCCACAGTGACATTGCGGGGGTCCTGATCAGTCAGTGACAGGAGTGCAGCGATTGCGGCATTGCAGGGGTTAATGGCAGGCCACAACGCAACCTTGACGGCCTGTCATTAACAGTGAGGACCTGGCTGCATATAACAGCCGTTCCCCATGTGCTTTGAAGTGAGCTCAGCTCCTGAGCTCACTTCAAAGCGCCACCAGACTCCATGATGTACAGGTACGACATGGGTCCTTAAAGTGACACTGTCACCCCCCTTTGTGCATTCTGACATCTCTACACAGGTGTAAAGGGTACATTTAGCGGTTTTCATACCTTATTTTATATCATACGTCATGGTGCTTGTTCAAGTAAAAAGTCATCTTTTATCAACTGCAGATTGTGTTAAGTGGACGGTGGCCTCAAATCCCAGGCAATTATGAAATGGCCAAGCCCTTCCATCATTTCCCTGAAGAAAGTCAGTGATTTGATCAAATCCCTAACCCCTTTCAGGGAAATGATAAAATGGTATTCTATCATGCAACATACCTCCTGCTCCCCGCTTGCTGTATTATGATGCCTTCTGCTCCCCTGTCTGCCTCCGGTCCTGTGTGCTGTGTGATGATGCCTTCTGCTCCCCTGTCCGCCTGCGGTCCTGTGTGCTGTGTGGTGCCTCCTGCTCCGGGCACTGCTCCCCTGTCCGCCTCCTGTCCCATGTGCTGTGTAATGATGACTTTTGCTCCCTAAAAATTATCAGCTTAGCTACCTGTTTCCTTTGTTTATTAGTTTTTAAAAAAAAAATTCTGTTTCAATGACTATTGTCGTCTTACTGACTCGATCATTCACTGACTTTTTTTTTTTTTTAAGAGAAATGATGGAAGGGCTCTGCCATTTCATCATCTCCCGGGATTTGATCAAATCCCTAAATTCTATCATTTCGCTGCAACATAAAGATTTTTCAGATGCAATATTTTTCTGTTGGTTCCATAGCATTTTTATTACTAGACGGTAACAATGTTTATTTTCCTTCATCTAGGAATCTGCCACTGAATGTAACACAGAAAATAAAGAACATTCAGCTGAAAACCTGACTGGTAAGAACCATATCTCTGTGCGTCCTGCTCACAAGGGTCTCTAGGAAGCCCCTCGGAATTGACTTATTTGTATTAATTGCAGCTCCACAACCCAAGAAAGAAAAATCCAAAGGAAAGGGCAGCGAATGGGAGAAATTAAAGTGAGTAAATTGATCCATTGTTCATTGAGGAAATCAAATGAAATGTGAAATAAAAACACTTGTTCAGATGCTGTATAAACATCGGCCATTTTTTGACACGTCAAACAACGGACTATTTCTCAGTTATTCACGTGGCAGTTTTAGTTTTTTTTTTGTCTAGTTTTTTACCCAGTCGTTTACGATTACTTGCATATTAATGTTTTGTACTAATACTTTTATTTAACCTTTTTAATTTGATGTTTTTTAGGCTTTTAAATCCAATTCCAGAGACCCAAAAGATGCCATCTCCTCCCCCTTCACAGGTAAGGGATTAATAGATTGATCGGAAAACAGTGTACTAAAAAGCCAAAGGGAATCCTGCTGATTTACTGACTAGGTAATTAATAACAACTTTTTGACTGCCTCAAGTTGTGGTTTCTGGGCTTCTTAGGGGCTTGCTGCAATCAACATCTACATTAACCCCTAGACGACCCTGGACGTAGGGTTACGTCATGGAAGTCTGTCCCCAGACGACCCATGACGTAACCTTACGTCCTGGGTGTTTCTCCCGCTATGAAGCGTGCTCCGGAGCGGAGCGTGCTTCATAGCAGGTGGGGGCCGGCTGCAAACAGCAGCCGGGACCTCACCGGTAATGACACGCTGCAGCGATCGCGCTGCCGCGTGTCATTAGCCCCTTAAACGCCGCGATCGCGTTTAAGTGTAAGGGGCATGGAGTGCATGGAGGCAGGTGAGAGACCTCCGGCGGTCCGTTTCAACGATCGGGACCCCCGCAGTCACACTGCGGGGGTCCCGATCGGTAAGTGACAGGGGACTCCCCCCGTCACTTACCGATCGGGACCCCCGCAGTGTGACTGCGGGGGTCCCGATCGTTGAAACGGACCGCCGGAGGTCTCTCACCTGCCTCCATGCGGTCCGATCGGCGATCTGCATGCTATGCCTATGGCATAGCAATGATCAGTGTAAAAATCAAAGTACTGTATGTAGGGCTGGGCGGTATACCGTGAAAATACCGATACCGTCTCTGGCGTCGGTTAACCGACCTCAACTTTGCCAGGACGGTATCTGCGGTATTTCACATGTTTGTGTGCTGAGCAGCGACGCAGGGATGCCGGCAGCCAGGCAGGATGTGGCTGCAGCAGATCGAATGAGGGATCATTGGCCAAGTGCAGCCTCTAAGTGTCCTGCGCTCCCCGCCTGGGCCTCTCTCCCCGGTCAGCGCATGCAGCACAGAGCCGAGGACCGGATGACCGCTCTGCCCCCTCCCCCTCCTGTCACTGCCGGGACCCGTCTTTTCAAACAGGGCAATTGCCGCGCAGAGCAGTGACCTGGAGCCAGAGCGGTTCCAGAGGCTCCAGTCACTGTGCTCAGCCACAACTCTCCCCCTCTGTGTAACTAACAGCAGCAGCTCTCATGAGGTAACCTCTTCCTACTATGTGCCGCTGCCGTCCACACAGCCCTCCCCCGTCACCAGTCTCCGGGAGGTACACTGTCCAGCCGCAGGGTTGTAGATCATCTCCCCCAGGTCAGATAAGGATTGATGGGACAGTGTCTGTGTAGCAGCAGGTTACTGCACGGAGGAGCCGCTGTCTTGTTTAGCTGCCGTGCTCGTCTCTTATCACTGACACCCGAGGCAGAGGCTAAAGGAGGCAGCGGTTTCTCAGTTCTCTATGTACACAGAGCATAGCAGAGCTGTCTCAGTTGTCTCCTGTGTGTATACAGACCTGTCCCCCCTCCTGTGTGTGTATACAGACCTGTCCCCACCTCCTGTGTGTGTATACAGACCTGTCCTCCCTCCTGTGTGTATACAGATCTGTCCCCCCTCCTGTGTGTATACAGACCTGTCCCCCCTCCTGTGTGTATACAGACCTGTCCCCCCTCCTGTGTGTATACAGACCTGTCCCCCCTCCTGTGTGTATACAGACCTGTCCCCCCTCCTGTGTGTATACAGACCTGTCCCCCCTCCTGTGTGTGTATACAGACCTGTCCCCACCTCCTGTGTGTGTACACAGACCTGCCCCCCCTCCTGTGTGTGTATACAGACCTGTCCCCCCTCCTGTGTGTGTATACAGACCTGTCCCCCCTCCTGTGTGTGTATACAGACCTGTCCCCCCTCCTGTGTGTGTGTGTATACAGACCTGTCCCCCCTCCTGTGTGTGTGTGTATACAGACCTGTCCCCCCTCCTGTGTGTTTATACAGACCTGTCCCCCCTCCTGTGTGTGTATACAGACCTGTCCCCCCTCCTGTGTGTGTATACAGACCTGTCCCCCCTCCTGTGTGTGTATAGAGACCTGTCCCCCCTCCTGTGTGTGTATAGAGACCTGTCCCCCCTCCTGTGTGTGTATAGAGACCTGTCCCCCCTCCTGTGTGTGTATAGAGACCTGTCCCCCCTCCTGTGTGTGTATAGAGACCTGTCCCCCCTCCTGTGTGTGTATACAGACCTGTCCCCCCTCCTGTGTGTGTATAGAGACCTGTCCCCCCTCCTGTGTGTGTATAGAGACCTGTCCCCCCTCCTGTGTGTGTATAGAGACCTGTCCCCCCTCCTGTGTGTGTATAGAGACCTGTCCCCCCTCCTGTGTGTGTATAGAGACCTGTCCCCCCTCCTGTGTGTGTATGCAGACCTGTCCCCCCTCCTGTGTGTGTGTATACAGACCTGTCCCCCCTCCTGTGTGTGTGTGTATACAGACCTGTCCCCCCTCCTGTGTGTGTGTGTATACAGACCTGTCCCCCCTCCTGTGTGTGTGTGTATACAGACCTGTCCCCCCTCCTGTGTGTGTGTGTATACAGACCTGTCCCCCCTCCTGTGTGTGTGTGTATACAGACCTGTCCCCCCTCCTGTGTGTGTGTGTATACAGACCTGTCCCCCCTCCTGTGTGTGTGTGTATACAGACCTGTCCCCCCTCCTGTGTGTGTGTGTATACAGACCTGTCCCCCCTCCTGTGTGTGTGTGTATACAGACCTGTCCCCCCTCCTGTGTGTGTGTGTATACAGACCTGTCCCCCCTCCTGTGTGTGTGTGTATACAGACCTGTCCCCCCTCCTGTGTGTGTGTGTATACAGACCTGTCCCCCCTCCTGTGTGTGTGTGTATACAGACCTGTCCCCCCTCCTGTGTGTGTGTGTATACAGACCTGTCCCCCCTCCTGTGTGTGTGTGTATACAGACCTGTCCCCCCTCCTGTGTGTGTGTGTATACAGACCTGTCCCCCCTCCTGTGTGTGTGTGTATACAGACCTGTCCCCCCTCCTGTGTGTGTGTGTATACAGACCTGTCCCCCCTCCTGTGTGTGTGTGTATACAGACCTGTCCCCCCTCCTGTGTGTGTGTGTATACAGACCTGTCCCCCCTCCTGTGTGTGTGTGTATACAGACCTGTCCCCCCTCCTGTGTGTGTGTGTATACAGACCTGTCCCCCCTCCTGTGTGTGTGTGTATACAGACCTGTCCCCCCTCCTGTGTGTGTGTGTATACAGACCTGTCCCCCCTCCTGTGTGTGTGTGTATACAGACCTGTCCCCCCTCCTGTGTGTGTGTGTATACAGACCTGTCCCCCCTCCTGTGTGTGTGTGTATACAGACCTGTCCCCCCTCCTGTGTGTGTGTGTATACAGACCTGTCCCCCCTCCTGTGTGTGTGTGTATACAGACCTGTCCCCCCTCCTGTGTGTGTGTGTATACAGACCTGT
This sequence comes from Dendropsophus ebraccatus, assembly GCF_027789765.1. Classification (NCBI taxonomy): domain Eukaryota; kingdom Metazoa; phylum Chordata; class Amphibia; order Anura; family Hylidae; genus Dendropsophus; species Dendropsophus ebraccatus. The sequence continues at coordinate 61,237,356 of NC_091464.1, read as the reverse complement.
CCCCCCTCCTGTGTGTGTGTGTATACAGACCTGTCCCCCCTCCTGTGTGTGTGTGTATACAGACCTGTCCCCCCTCCTGTGTGTGTGTGTATACAGACCTGTCCCCCCTCCTGTGTGTGTGTGTATACAGACCTGTCCCCCCTCCTGTGTGTGTGTGTATACAGACCTGTCCCCCCTCCTGTGTGTGTGTGTATACAGACCTGTCCCCCCTCCTGTGTGTGTGTGTATACAGACCTGTCCCCCCTCCTGTGTGTATAGAGCTGTATAAGGGTATGTTCACATCTCATTTTTCTCCACACGTCGGGCTACACGTCAGGAATCAGTGAAAAAAGGATGCGGACGACAGCCACATGACGACCACATTGACTTCAATGAGCAGGACGGAGTCATTACGTGTCTGTGTTCTGCTCATTTGCTGGACGTACACGGCTGTTGTGCAGGATCTGGTTGACCACTCTTTTGAGTCTTGCACAAAAGCCGTGTACGTCCAGCAAATGAGTAGAACACAGTCACATAATGACTCCGTCCTGCTCATTAAAGTCAATGTGGCCATCGCCCGCACGTCGGGCTGTGCGTCCACATCCTTTTTTCACTGATTCCTGACGTGTAGCCCGATGTGTGGAGAAAAACAAGATGTGAACATACCCTAACTCTGCTGAGACCCCTAATAATGACAAATAGACTAATTTCACAGCCTTGTGTTGCTGCTCAGAAAGTTAAATTTTTTTTTAAACAAAATATCCTGAGTTTGGCACAGACAAGTGGGTGGGGCTTACAAAGGGGCGTGTCATAATTATTGTTCAATTATCGTTACCGCAGCTACATGTGCGATAAACCGCGATATTGATTTGGGCCATTATCGCCCAGCCCTAACTGTATGTAGAAGTCCCCCAAAGGGACTTCAAAAGTGTAAAAAAAAAAAAAGTTCAAAACACTATTACACTACCCCAAAGCCCCTCCCCCAATAAAAGTCTAAATCACCCCCCTTTCCCATTATATAAATAAAACATATAAAAATAAATAAATAGATAAACATATAATATACCGTAGCGTGCGTAATTGTCCGATCTATTAAAATATAACAAGCGTCATTGTGATCGATATGCGGCGTACACGAAGAGGGGAAAAAGTGCGCAGATTACCGATTTTATGTTACATTATATATTTTAAAAAAATCAATAAAAAGTGATCAAAATGTCCGATCTTCACAAATATGGTATTAATAAAAACTAGAGGTCATGGTGGAAAAAATGACACCCCATACAGCCCCGTAGGTGAAAAAATAAAACCGTTATAAGCGTCACAATAGGCCCATTTTATTAATATTTAATTGCCAAAAAAAAGGATTTCATAAAAAAATACATATATAACATTAGAGAATCTGTGTAACCTGCATATGGTTGTGTTCGGACTGACCTATAGAATAATAGTGTCATGTCGCTGTTACCATATAGTGCATTACGTAAACACAGGAACCCCCCAAACATTACCATATTGCATTCTTATTTACGATTTCACCTATTTATATCTTCATAAATAATATATTTGGGATTCCATCATACATGTTATGGTAAAATGAATGACGCCATTACACAGTACAACTATTTCTGTAAAAAACAAGCACTTACATGGCTTGTAGATAGAAAACTGAGAGTGCTGGAGCTCTTAAAAGGGGAGGAGGTAAAAACGAAAACACTAAGATCAAAATTTGCGCGGTCCACTGGGTCATTTTGGGCCTGGTCCTCAAAGGGTTAAAATAATTTTGGAGTCTTACTTGCAGGTTGATTTAGCTACAGTCCAAGACTCGGTCAAGTCCCTTGTACGGGAAGCCTATGAAGCACTGAATGACCAGCGATGTCGCAATGCAGAAGGAATATTTTCTAAACTCCTGGGCATTCTGGAACAATCTGACCTCAAGGTAAATTATCTTGTGTGTATGAGATCAGATTCTGGCAGATAAACCTTCAGCACTCCCATCATGCTTGGACAGCCAAAGCTTGATGATGGTAATTGTAATTTTGCACCAGCTGGAGTTCAGAAGGTTTCTCATCCCTGTCCTAGATTTTAATTATCTATCTGAATCATTGTTACATTGACATCACATAGGAATAATAGTTTCCCTTCTCTACTACAGAGTTTGCATCTGACAAAGCTGGACTATGTAGTACTTCAGTATGGCCATGCGATTGCATTGCTTGGTATTGGACAATGTGTGGTAAGTATCTAACACAGATTTGATGATCATAGTGATGGCACTTATTGTTTTTTTGCTGACAGTCAAAGTTTATGTGTAACAATGTGTAAAGTTTAATAAAAAGAAAAGTAAACTGATGTATCTGCTCCATGTCAGTAATAAAAGGTATTAAGAGTACAAACCCACTTGCCGGATCCGCAGCGAGTCCTCTTGCTGCGTATTTGCAGCGAGACTCGTTGCAGATCCCGGCCCTATTCTTTCAATGGCAGACAAAATCCCCAGCCCGCCCCGTTAACCCCCCCCCCCGGCCGCCAGAGCATAAACTTTACCTGATCCCAGCTCCGGCTTGTTTCGGCAGTTCCCGGTGTCTTTAGCAAGCCGGAGCCGGGATCAGGTAAAGTATATGCACGGCCTGTGTGGCGATGATGTCACGGATGGGGCGGGGCTAAGTGGCGCTAGGGGCGGAGCGATGTGGCACATATGCCCTGAGGCCCCGCCCACACATACCAATCCACAGGTGATTAACCCCTTAACGACATCGGGCGTACCTATACGCCCCCGCAGGGTGGGCTTTAACGCAAACGGGCGTATAGGTACGCCCAATGTTTCCCCGATCGCTGTGTGTTCACACACAGCGGTCGGGGAAGATGGCCTGCTATAAATCATAGCAGGCCATCTTAGCTTCACGGCACGGGGGGTGGTTAACGCCCCCCGTGCTTACGATCGCAGCTATAGGCTGATCAATTCAGATGGCGGTCCAAGGACGGCACCGACCTCCATTACTGTTAAAAGTAATGGTGGTCACCGTGCCACCGGCCCGATCGCCGTGAACGGACGGCCGGCCGTTCACGGCGATCGGGCCGGTGGCACGGCGATCAGAGTCCCACAAAATAGTAAATACCTGCCCTGGACCCCTCAGCTAGGTAGCCGAGGGGTCCAGAGCAGGTATTTGTACATTACTCACCTGTCCCGGGCTCCTGATCGGCGTCTTCCGGGTTCGCGGCGTCCTCGTCTTCGTTCGGGTCTTTGGCTTCCTCCGTGACGTCACGTTCGGCTTCTCTCGGCTATTTTCGGCTCCAGCGTCGGCTTTTTCCGTATTTTGCGTTCTGCTGCCCTCTAGCGGCTGATATGTGTAATACACTTATCAGCAGCTACAGGGATGTTCAGAATGTAGAAAAAGTTTTTAGTTTTTTTTTCTATTTTCCGCACCCGCCGCTGAGTGTTGATCAGCATCACACGAAAGTGCGCTGCTAATCAGCAACTCCTCCTTTTTGGCGTAGGGTGTTTTTTTTTCTATATTCTACTGCCACGGTCTGCTTATAAGTGCCGCACATAAGTGCGGCATTTATCAGCAACTCCTTTGTTGGCGTAGTTTTTTTTTTTATACTTATTGTAAAAAAACACGTAAAAAACACTACATTACACCACACTACATTGAATAAAGTTTGACACTACACCACTACATACCCCATATACCAATCCCCGTATAAAGATGGCCCCTAGGGTGTTTTCGGCGTCGGACGCATACGTTATTGCCTCCGACACCGAAACAGCCAGTGAGGATGAATGCGGGGATCCTTCTTTCCTCCATTCATCCTCATCATCCTCATCATCCAGTGACGTGTCTGGGGGTAGCGTAGCGTACGCTGCCCCCCAGACACGTCTTTTCCGCCAGTACCGTCCCAATAAGAGATGACGGTATGGCGTGAAATTCTACAAACTCTGTGAGAGTACCTCAGGGTACACTTACAGATTTAGGGTACGTGCACACTGCGGAATGGCGAAGGATAACCCTTTGTGCATTCCGCAGCTGGCACCCGCCGGCGGACTGATGCAGGCGCGCGTCTCCACCCGTGTCATAGACTCCATGTTATGCATGGGCGGATTCCATCGTCCGTCCAAAGAATGAACACGTTGGACGGAGAGCGGAATCCGTCCGTGCATAGAATGGAGTCTATGACACGGACGGAGACGTGTGCCTGCATCAGTCCGCCGGCGGGTGCCAACTGCGGAATGCACAAAGGGTTATCTGTTGCGATTCCGCAGTGTGCACGTACCCTTAGAGTGTATGTAGGAAGGGACACCCGAATCCAGCCCCCAGATGCCCCCTCCCCCCCCCCATCCTCGGAACAAGTGGGAAGATCGTCCGGGAACTGATCTTCCCACTGCTGGATAAAGGTTACCACCTGTACGGGGATAACTTTTATACCAGCGCCCCCTCTTCTGGTCCCTCGCTGCCCGAGCTACTGTAGCTTGCGGCACGATCCGAACATATCAGAAGTAGTAATAGAGCCCTAATATTTAGCAGCCATGGAGCGGACCCAGCGCTTCTGGATATGTGGGACCCCGTATCGCACCAGGACAACATTTTCCAGGTGACGTCCCCCACACTGGAGAACGGGAGACCCCAGAAGAAGTGCAGAGTGTGGTGTAACAGGGGGATCAGGAAGGACACCATTTTCCAGTGTGACACCTGTCCTGATCCCCCCGGCCTCTGCATACTGGATCGCTTCAAGGCGTACCACACGTCATTGGGGTTCTACATTATCTAAATTCTGTCCCTTATTCCTATTTCAGGGGTCACGTTGATCCAGGGATTATTCTGATCGCCATTATGGAGTCGGGAAGGAATTTTTCCCCTGTGATGAGGCTACTGTCGTCTGCCTCACGAGGGGTTTTTGCCTTCCTCTGGATCAACACAGGTTGAGTTTGATGGACACCTGTCATTTTCAACCTTATAAACTAATAATTGGCCCAATACCACCAAATAAATTAGAATGGTCGCTTTTCCCCAGCTAAGTAGGTATGGCCACCATTCCCATTAGAGGATGCCATGATGTAATTACAAAGCCTCTGTGCGGCCAGGACAGTAGAAACCCCCCACAAGTGACCCCATTCTGTAAACTACACCCGATAAGGAATCTAACAAGGGGGGCAGCGGGGATATGGCCCCCTGGTGACGGCCACATTTGGGACGTGAAAATGAAAAAAATTGTATTTTTATTTTCTCGGCATATGTTCTACGTAAGTGCCCGTCACCAGTGGGGTCCATATCCTCACTGCACCCCTTGTTAGATTCCTTATGGGGTGTAGTTTCCAGAATGGGGTCACTTGTGGGGGGTTTCTACTGTCCTGGCAGCACAGGAGCTTTGTAATTGCGACATGGCCTCTATCCTCCATTCCAGCCTCTAAATGGCGCTCTGTCCCTTTGGTGACTTGCCCTGTGCCCATATGGCACATTATGCCCACATGTGGGGTATTTTCGTACTCAGGGGAAACTACCCTACTCGTTTTGTGTTCATTTTCTTTTTTAACCCCTTGTGGAAATGGAAAAAAATCAAGGCTAGACCAACATTTAGTGTAATTTTTGTAAAATTTTTACTCTAAATCATTAATCTTGTCATGATTTTTTCATTTTCACAAGGGGTTAAAAGATAAAAAAAATTACATTTTTTACACTATAATGTTGGTTTAGCCTTGAATTTATCATTTTCACAAGGGGTTAAAAGAGGAAAAAAAAACAAAATGTGTAGATCAATTTCCCCCGAGTCCGTAAATACCCCACATGTGGACATAAAGCGCCATGTGGGCGCAGGGCAAGCCTCCGAAGGGAAGGAGCGCCATTTGGATTTTGGAGGTTGGATTTGGCTAGAATGGATGATGAACGCCATGTCGCATTTACAGAGCCCTTGTGCTGCCAAAACACTGGAAACCCCCCACAAGTGACCCCATTCTGGAAACTGCACCCCTCAGGGAATCTAACAAGGGGTGCAGTGAGGATATGGACCCCTTGATGACGGGCACATTTGTGCCATGAAAGTGAAAAAATGAAATTTTTTACTTTTACGTCACATTGTTCCACATTTGTGCCCGTCACCAGTGGGGTCCATATGCTCACTGCCCCCCTTGTTAGATTCCTTGAGGGGTGTAGTTTCCAGAATGGGGTCACTTGTGGGGGGTTTCCAGTGTCTTGGCAGCACGAAGGCTCTGTAAATGCGACATGACCCTTGAAATCCTTTTCAGTGAAATTCAGCTTCCAAAAGCCAATTGGCGCTCCTTCCCTTTGGAGGCTCGTCCTGCGCCCCCTTGGCACTTTATCGCCACATGTGGGGTATTTCCGTACTCGGGAGAAACTGCGCTACATGTTTTGTGTGTTTTTTTTCTTCCTTTTATCCCTTTAAGAAAATGAAAAATTGAAGGCTAGAACAACGTTTTAGTGTAAAAAATAAATTTTTCTTTTTTCACGCCATATTGTTCGGAAAATCTGTGAAGCACCTATGGGGTCCAGATGCTCACCGCACCCCTTGTTACATTCCTTGAGGGGTGTAGTTTTCTAAATGGTGTCCCTTTAGGGGTGTTTTTTAGGTTTTGGCACCCCAGAGCCTCTGCCAACCTGAAGTGGTACAGTCAAAAATGACCAAATATAACGGAGGCGTTGAAATTCACTAGGCGCTCCCTTATATCTGAGGCTTGTGGTTGCGTCAAATAGCGCAATAGGGTCACATATGGGGTATTTCTATAAACTGCAGAAACGGGACAATAATTATTGGGGTGCATTTCTCTGGTAATAGGTTTATAATTATGAAAAATATTGGATTACAATAAAATCTCTGCACAGAAAATTAATATTTTCAAATTCCTTACACACTTAGCTTTTATTTCTGTGACTCCCCTAAAGGGTTAAAACACTTTCTGGATATGCTTTTGCAGAGTTTGGGGGTGCAGTTTCTGAAATGGGGTGCTTTGTGGGGCTTTCTAACATACAGGCCCCTCAAATACACTTTAAACCTGAACAGGTCCCTAAAAATATCTGATTTTGAAATTTTACTGAAAATTCTGAAATTTGCTGCTAATGTTTTAAGCTCCCTATTGTCTGAAAAAAATGAAAGATAGTTTAATAAATGCCGCCAACATAAAGTAGACATGTTGCTAATGCTATTTAATATATAATTTATGTGGTATAACCATTTTCTGTATACGCAAAAAAGTTTCAAAGTTGGAAAAATGCATTTTTTCACATTTTTTCACATTATTTGGGTTTTTTTCATAAAGATTTGTTATGAGTATCGACTCCAATTTACCAGAAATGTAAAGTACAATAAGTCACGTGAAAACAATCTCAGAATCAGCCGGATAGGTAAAAGCATCCCGAAGTTATTAATGACTAAAGTGACACAGGTCATATTCATAAAATTTGTCTCTGTCATTAAGGCCATTTCAGGCTCTGTCCTTAAGGGGTTAAAAACAACTTTTTACCACAACAAGGACCGTGGTGTGTAATATAAAATAAGTAATGAAAGCTGTAACATTTACCCCTTACACCTGTTGAGAGCAGTCAAAATGCAAATAGGGGGTGACAGTGTCACTTTATGTAAATCTAATTTTATTTTCCATGAAAAAATCTTTTCTGCCTTTTACTGTATTATTTTTGCTATTGTCTTCAACATGTTTTTTTCACTCTTTATCTGTTTGTAGGAGTTGGGGAAAGCAGAAAACCAACTTAAGGGGATTATACAGAATCACTCCAAGGAGAGGTTTAACTGCCTGGCTTTCTATGGAATTGGCAATGTGTACTTAAGGCAAAATCGGTACTTATTTATTTTTATTTTTTTTACATTTTGTTACCATTTTATGTTCTTAGTTGAACAAAGATTAGTAGATTTAAGATATAAGTTTGGTTTCTAATTAAGTCTCTCTTTTCCTCCCCAATACCCCCCCCCCCCCCCCCAGCTTTTCTGATGCGTTAAATCAGTATATTAAGTCAAAGACCATGGTGAATCATAAGATGGTTCCTGGGGTTTTAACTTGGCCAACTTCATCTGTTGTCATTGAAGAATCTAGGCCTGAAAAATTACAGGTGAGTGTCTGGTTTAGATTGAGTTTACCGTGCCATTCTAGGAAGCTTCGTAGGAGTGGAAAACACAAAAAAGGGAATTTATCATTGCATTTTGTGTGTCTTATTGTAGTTTTTTAATTTAAAAAAAAATAAAATATTTTTGAACATGTAATGTTTTCGTCAACTTTTTCTGAAAATAACAGCATTGACCTGTAATTGCCTTTTCTATTTATTTCTTCAGGTTCTCCTTGATAACTGCATTGAAGAGTGCAAGTTTCCACCTAAACCGGATGCTATATGTCGCTATGAGCAGTGCTTAAGCTTGCCTAAAGCTCAAATATATTTTTCAGACCCTGATTTTAAGGTAAGATAGGATAATATTGTATGTAGGAATTTTTTATCGTTGTAACCTAATGTAAAGTGGCTTTGCTCTTTATTTCAGAGGTATTAGAACAATTTAAAATATATTTGTTGTGAAGTGTATATAGTCTATAATCAGCCTGTCCCCCATAGCCTACAAATTCATCCAAATGTAAAAGACCATATAGCTCCTTTATAATTTTTGTTGTTATTGTTTGACCTGATATTACTCAGTAACGTCTTGAGTCCCATGTATTTCCCTCCATGCAGGGCTTTATACGCATGGTGTGCTGCCAGCTCTGTAGAGTTGAATTTCATGTTTGCTGTTGGAAAAAAATGAAGGCCACGTTGTATTCTGATAAAAATGACAAGGTAATCTAGATTCTCCTGCTGCTGCATATGGTGTCATTGTGAATTAGAAATAAGGATTTGCCTAGACTACTTCTCATTATGCGTTTACTTTTCTTCACTCAGGATTTCCTGAAGTATACGTGTCTCACCCCAGACTGCAAAGGGTTCATCTCCCATATTGTAATATTCGACTCTATGGCACAGGTGAAATGTGAGGTAAGTTTTCAAATGCAGATTATTCAGATGAATTGTAAACATTATGAACATATAGATGACTGTATATGCTGCTTGTGATGATCATACGTCATCATACTGATCACATAAGTATTATTAGTGTGCCCATGGGGTCAGGAATGGAGCTTTGGCTGTTGTCCTTACTGCTTGGGCACACTACTGATGAGCATGATGTTGCTTAATCCTTTGACTGCTGCAGTCAACACTATTAATGGCATTTAGGAGGAGGACAAGAGTGGGAATCACTGTGATGCAAATCTTTTGACATGTCACAGAGACACATTAAAAGTTTGTATTGGTCAGGGTCTGATTTGTTAAGATACTGACCAATTCAGGAGTGAGCAGGGAAAATGTGCAGTGACATGCGCCTCTCCCTGCTTTGTCTATGTAAGTTAGGTGGCCCTCATAGACTTGCATTATGCAGCTGTCTTGGTCATGTGACAGTGGTCGGGAGAGAATATGGTAAGCACAGACTTTTTTTCTCCTGACTCCTCCTAAATACCTAGGGGTCTAAACACTCAAAACTTTACAATGCAAAAGTTGCATATATGCAGATTATTATTATTATTATTATTTTATTATTTTATTATTATTATTTTATTATTATTATTAATTATTATTATTAATTATTATTATTATATTTTTTTATTTTTTTTTATTTTTACAGTTTGAAGATAAAACCTTGAAGAAAAGAGAACCACAGAAGCCAACAACAAAACATAAAGTCACCAGGTAAGATTTTGCATTGCAGAATTTTTTTTTTTCTTTTATAACATGACTATATCTAGTGCTGTTGAATGGAGTTCCCTTTTTCTCGTGCGTCTTATTGGGGGACACAGATACCATGGGTATAGGCTGCTGCCACTAGGAGGCGCTGACACTAAGAGAGACAAAGGAAGTGACTCCTCCTGAGCAGGATATACCCGCCCACAGGCACTGAGCTAAACCAGTTTAGCTTAGTGTCAGTAGGAGGCAGACACAGGTCTGGGTTCTCCAGACCAGTTTCTTCCTTTATGTTTAGTTAGTTGGTTTTTCTTTTTCCTTCTAGGTCCTATGGATTCTTGGGCACGGTGGGTTATCTAAAACTCACCCTGATCCCCCCACTATGCGACCAGGGAACAGACCATAAATGTAAATGGGCTGTGACCCCTCGGTCGCCACCGGCCGGCAACGTGACACCAGGGCCCCAGATCAGTCTGACTATCTGGTCGCCTTTCTGCGGACTCTGTATCCGCACAGCCCCTTCCCGCCTCGCCCCCCAAAGCTTGGCGCGTTAAGGTGAGGCACCCACCGGCTGAAGACGACAATGGTGAGTATGTGCTCCTATATAGGTGAGTATATTCCCCCTGCCCTCCCTCCCAGGCCGCCATTTTACTCCACATAGGCAGCTCTCCCTCTCCAGTCACTTGCAGCCCTCCCCAGGCAGATGCTCCTCTCCCCTCAGTCGGTAGCAGGCCAGCCCTCTCCACCATTTTATTTTTATTAGTGTCTCTCTCTCTGGGTGCCACTGTGAGGGATGTTCCTCCCCTGACTGGGTGCTGCGCAGGCCGCAGCTTCCCGCACTTTTCCTTTTCATGTGGCTCTAGAGACCATACTAAAGGATGCTCCGCCCCTTTTCCCTAAGCCCCGCCCCTTACCGGGTGCCGCGGCATCCTGCCCTTTTTTCCCTATATTGTGGCTCTCCAGAGTACACACAGGGCTACCTCCGCCCCCTCCTGATATGCCCCGCCCCTTTTCGGGCGCTGCGCGGCCCTCTTCATTACCTCTCATTATGTTTGGCTCTCACTGGAGCCTGCTCTGGGGATGCCCCGCCTTCTCAGGTAAGCCCCGCCCCTTCCGGGTGCCGCGCGGCCCGGAGAATTGCGCCTTTTTTCTTAACTGTGGAGCCTGCACTGGAATGCTCCGCCCCCTCCCGGCAGGCCCCGCCCCCTTCGGGAGTCGGGTGGGCCTCAGCATCCCACCTTAATCTTACCTGTGGCTCTCCGTGGAGCCTTCACAATAAGATGCTCCGCCCCCTCCCGGTAGGCCCCGCCCCTTTTCGGGTGCAGCGCGGACCGTGGCATTCCCCCTTTTGGCTCTCTCCAGAGCCTGCACTGAGGGATGCTGCTTCCCCCTCCCCCTGCCATGTGTGTGTGTGCGGTCTCCTGATGGAGCTACCACACACACTACCCTTCTATTCCAGCAGCTTGGGACACTTGATGCATCTCTCCTGCCACCTACTGGTGGAAGTGGTTATTACACCATTACATATATGAGAATGGCTTGCATCATGTTTTATTATGGCCAATGTTCCATATAATGTTCCAGCAACCCTTGGTCTGCAGATCCAGCATTTTTGGTGCTGGTTGACACCTCTGTGTCAGATTTTATATATATATAAGATTACATTAATACTTATATACAGACACTCTGGTTCCCCTCCAACCACATACGCACAGACATATTCCCCATCACCATACAGTGTTTCTGTGCCCTCAGTGAGATCCTCTGCTACATGGTGTCACGAGAATTTCATGGAACCAGACACGTTACCCGCTATCCAGACGGTGTATCTGTGCTCTGAGCAGAACACTCTGCTACATGGTGTCACGAGAAGTACATGGAACCAGACACGTTACCCGCTATCCAGGCGGTGTATCTGTACTCTGAGAACTCTCTGCTACATGGTGTCACGAGATGTTCATGGAACCAGACACATTACCCGCTATCAGGTGGCGTATCTGTGCTCTGAGAACCCTCTGCTACATGGTGTCACGAGAAGTACATGGAATCAGACACGTTACCCGCTATCCAGGTGGTGTATCTGTGCTCTGAGCAGAACCCTCTGCTACACGGTGTCACGAGCAGGACACGGAACCAGACATGTTACCTGTTTCCAAACAGTGTATCTGTGTTCTGAGCAGAACCCTCTGCTACACAGTGTCACGGTAAGTACACGGAACCAGACACGTTACCTGTTTCCAGACAGTGTATCTGTGCTCTGAGCAGAACCCTCTGCTACACAGTGTCATGGTAAGTACACAGAACCAGACACGTTACCTGTTTCCAGACAGTGTATCTGTGCTCTGAGCAGAACCCTCTGCTACACAGTGTCATGGTAAGTACACAGAACCAGACACGTTACCTGTTTCCAGACAGTGTATCTGTGCTCTGAGCAGAACCCTCTGCTACACAGTGTCATGGTAAGTACACAGAACCAGACACGTTACCTGTTTCCAGACAGTGTATCTGTGCTCTGAGCAGAACCCTCTGCTACACAGTATCATGGTAAGTACACGGAACCAGACATGTTACCTGTTTCCAGACAGTGTATCTGTGCCCTGAGCAGAACCCTCTGCTACACAGTGTCACGGTATGTACATGGAACCAGACACGTTACTCGTTGACAAACTATCTCTGAGCAGAACCCTCTGCTACATGGTTTCACAAGCAGGACATGAGACCAGACACATTACCGTTCCTAAGGGGACTACTGTGTTCTTGAGGCAGAATCCTTTGCTAAATGATGTCGCAAGCAGGACATGGAACCAGACACATTACCTATTACTATGCTGTGTTCCTGTGCTCTCACAACAGAACCGTCTGCTACATGGTTTGTTAGACAGGTTATGGGACCAGACTCATCACCCATTGCCAGTCGTTGTTCCGGTGTTACTCAGAGCTTCCAGTCCTGTCACTCACATCACCCATTAGCGGGCGGTGCTTCAGACCTGCCTCTCATCTTCATGACATAGATTCCTTTACTACATGATGTCACAGACATAGAACTGGACATGTTACCCCCTCCCAGGTGGTGGTACAAGGTTATTCAGACCTCTCCCCTCTGCTGCATGATATGGCTCCAACTACATTACCTGTAGTTCGGTGTGCACAGATTGTGGTATTCTGTTACACGATGTAATACACAACCTTCAGGTTTGCTCACTATCCTGGTGATGCTGGGCAGTTCTCGTATCCAGTCCTCATTTACATAGGGACACAGTCCTGATCTCTTCCCTGCTCCCAGGGCACACACTGTAGGCTTCTGTTTACAGGTCTGACCAGGCACGTTACCTGTTTCCAGTCCAGGTATTTGTATCTCTTGAATGCTGGTCTTCTGTTACTTACTGCTTGCAGCTACTCTGCTCGTGTTACCCTGTATATTACCTTTCATCCTCGTAGGACTTCCATGATCTGTGCCTGTCACTTCAGGGGATCATCATGGGGCAACTTGTTACTACACCATGTTGTCTTCTATATGTTTCCACTAACAAGTCTCATTACCTGCTCTCAGGCAGCGTAACCTTGTTGTATTCCTCTTGGGCTGTATCCTTTCTAAAGCCCAAGCATCCTGCTACGTGTCCCACTACACGAGGTACAGAACCCCTCGCTTTACCTGCCCCTGGACTGTTGGACTCTCATACTCTGGTCCTCTGAGTGGCCGGCAGCATACAGATCCGGTCACTTTCATCCTGGTACTGTCAGGGTGGTTCTTCTGTCCTTTGTCTGGGCATAACTACCATGTTCTGGCATTTGTCTCGCTGGCTGTTCCCCAGTAGTATGGCTTGAATTGCTTAGGCCGTCCCCTCTTTGATCTGGATGAAGTGAGGCCTCTCTGCTCCTCAGGTAAAACAGTAAAGGGTTTCTTCTACCCCTGGTGTATGTAGGACATCAATTGCCTACATGTCTATCACAGTGCTACTTTAGGACTTCTCCTTCTGCATCTGCCTATGGCCAACATGGCAAGTATTTAGTCTTCTCTCTTAGGCAGCTGCAGTGTCACAGGGTGAGGATTTCATGTTTACTGCCTGCACTGTTTCTCTACCATCCTAAGCATAGGTGTATGGTCTCTTCGTGGTCTAGCTTTTCCAGGTGTCCTTGCTTGGCCATATGGACTATGAAGCATTGCTCTCAGTTCAGGGTTTTGCAGTGCTCCCGCTTACACCATTACTCCTTCTCCCTGGCTTAATGCACTGTTGTGCATGACCCCCCCATCCTGGGTTTGGTTTTTTACCACTCAGTCAGAAAATCTTCAAGCAGCCCTTCCCTCCTCCAGGAGGATGGAATATTTAGTATAAGTATCCTCCTGAGGACTGCTATTCCGTAATAGCTTCTTCCGACAGGCAGGTGTGGGTTTCTGACCCTCACTGGCCTCTATGAGCACTCCTGCTTGAATTCCTTGTCCTTGGTCTTGTTGTTGACTGGCCATCCCCCTCCCTTATGTTGTCTCCCATGTGGATTCCTTGAGAACTTAATCCCTTAAGGGTTTCCTCTCCTTGGAAACAGGGTTGTTCACTGGCCCATTCTGGCAGGACTTACATTTGCTGTTCTGCTCTTACCAAGCAACGTCTCTGCTCACCCTTTGAGGCGTTGGTTTCTGGATCTAGTTTACATATGGACTCTAGTCTATGTATTACCTGTTGTGCCCATTGTCCTGTGACAACTCCCATGCCCATCAGCCTTACCTTGACCTCCCTTGACAGTTTTCTTCTGGGACTCCAGGCTCTCGAGTACCTCTAGGCTTCCTTGGAGCGGAGTGTTTTATATGATCAACCTCCTTTCTAAGGCTCTAACAGCCCATGGAGTTGTTTTTTCCCCGGCTTACCGGCTTTCCTCTGCTCCTCTTTTCTGCCGGGCACTGCGGGGTACCAGGTACTACTGTACTCCTTCCAGGACAACTTACTCAAGATTCTGATCTTGTTTTTCCTTCCTTCCCTGGACTGCATTATGCTTGGACAGCTTGATTCTTCTTATTAACATGTGTTTCTCAGATGGGATAACTCATGTCATAGGCCATGGCTTCTCTTGTGCTCAAGTTTTGTCTTCTCAGTGAAGACTGTACTCCTAGGCCCATGGAGCTTCCAGCCTGGCCATTCTTCCCAGCTCCATAGTCAAGGACGCAGCTTCTCCTGCATCTCATGTGGCACCTTCTATGAGAGACGCTCAGTCCTCTCTCTCCTTTATTTGACGCCTTAGACCTCTATGTGCCATGAAACATTTTCCAGTCTCTCCCGTCATGGTTGTATTTGCCTTTTATTCTATTCTACCTCAGAGTAAGTCCCTGCCGCCTGTGGTCACCCACTTGGCTGGGCGTCTGCTTTTCTTCCCCACATCTAGCCTACTAGTTCTGTTGGACTCGATGTTACATCATGTTGCTGGCTTCCAGGACGGACACAACCCACTCTGTCTGCCGTGCAGCACGTTGCTCCAGGGACTAGACATTTTTTCCTTTGCTGCGGACCTGTAGGGGTTTTCTCTGATGCATTCAGCATCATCCCTTGCTCTATTCCTAGTTGATGGTTGTGTTGGTGCTATTCTGTGCCTTCTCACCAAGCGCTCTTGTCTAGCGGTTATCTTTCCCACCCCATGGACTGCTTTTGGACGTCCCATGGTATGTGTCCCCCAATAAGACGCACGAGAAAAGAGGATTTTTTACTCACCGTAAAATCTCTTTCTCGTAGTCTTCATTGGGGGACACAGCACCCACCCATTTTCTTTTTGGGTTTTTTCCTCGGTATGGTAGTTTTCTCCGTTTTTGGGGTTATTCCTACTTTACCTGTTCTTGACTTCTCCTACTGCTCTTGTACAAACTGGTTTAGCTCAGTGCCTGTGGGCGGGTATATCCTGCTCAGGAGGAGTCACTTCCTTTGTCTCTCTTAGTGTCAGCGCCTCCTAGTGGCAGCAGCCTATACCCATGGTATCTGTGTCCCCCAATGAAGACTACGAGAAAGAGATTTTACGGTGAGTAAAAAATCCTCTTTTTCCCAATATTTGTCCTTAAAGTTAATGTTTTTAGCATTCGAATACTGCTTAGCCATTAAAGGGATTATCCAGTGCTACAAAAACATGGCCACTTTTCCCCATACTGTTGTCTCCAGTTCAGGTGTGGTTTACAGTTAAAGAGGATGTACCACCTGGTACATCCTCTTTAACCTAAACCCCTCTGATCGAACGTTTTTCGGACTGAGGCCCCGTTCCCGTGCACGGCGCCGTTCTATGCACCGGAATCGGCCGGTGCTTAAGCACTGGAGGCGGGCCGGGCAGCCCCCAGTGGGAGGGCTTGAGCAGCGGACGGTCCCGGTGCATAGAACGGTGCCGTGCACGGGAACGGGGCCTCGGTCCGAAAAACGGACCGCGGCACCGGCTTCCCCGTCCCAGCGCCGTTCGATCAGTGGGTTTAGGTTAAAGAGGACGTACCAGGTGGTACATCCTCTTTAAGCTCCATTTACGTCAATGGAACTGAGTTTCAAAACCCCATCCAAACTGGAGACAACAGTAGGAGGAATGTGGCCATGTTTTTGTAGCGCTAGATAACCCCCTTAAACTTTGATTTCTAAATGGACAAGAAATGCTCAAACTAGCAGTATATCGGACAAAATGACCAAAGCATTTATGCCATATAACACAGCAAAGAGAAGAACTATATTTGCATAGCAGTAGTTGTCATCTTACTCCTTGCCTGCATTGCCACGCTGTTCTGTCAGTTGCCTATAGTAATTGTTGGGGTTCCTTGGTTTCCCACTTGTAGTAAAATTTGTCCATATATCCTGTAGGACATGAAATCTAATACTTAAAGGGGTTGTCCGGCGATAAAAAATGATTCACAGAATAACACACATTACAAAGTTATACAACTTTGTAATATATGTTATGTCTGTGAATGGCCCCCTTCCCCGTGTTTCCCCCCACCCACGCTAGACCCGGAAGTGTGGTGCTCTATACTCACCGCATCTCGTGGCCGCGTCTCAGCCGCGATTGGCTGAGCACAGTTATGCTCAGCCAATCGCGGCTGAGCTTCGGATGACTCTGCAGAGGGCGGCCGGCACTCGGAAGATCCGCCGGCCTCCCGAAGAAGACGTCACTGCTGAGGATCGGAGACTGTGGTCGGCACGTGACAGGTAATGTATAGCGCACCACACTTCCGGGTACACGGGTGGGGGTGGTGGGACACGGGGAAGGGGGCCATTCACAGACATAACATACATTACAAAGTTGTATAACTTTGTAATGTGTGTTATTCTGTGAATAATTTTTTATCGCCGGACAACCCCTTTAACACTGTTTTTTTTTTTTTTTTTTTTTTTTTTTTTTTTTTTTTTTTTTTATAACATCCTAGCAACAAAAGCAATAAAATCAAACATGAAATTAAGTCTGAGCGCAAGAAGGTTATAGAAGAGGAGTGTGTAGGAAATTCTGATGATGGTAAAAAGCAGCCCCAAGAAGCAGGCCTATCGGAAGCAGTCGGTAAGTGAGAACTTGGAATCATTCTGCTCTGATATTTCTGCCGTGAAGTCAAGTTTCTTTATTTGATGTCTTTATCTTTTCTTCTTTCCAGTGACTAATGGCTACCGGGCCAGGTGGGATCCTTTGTTGGCACAAGTAGTAAAGAAGGAGGGGCTGATAAAACGTGGATGTCCAGCGTGCATTCCAAGTTTTTGGGTCTCTGTATGTGTATGGAGGATTATAAGTCAGGAGGAGCTGGACAGGACTAGCACTGCACAGTCCAGTAGTAAAATGAAGAGTTTTCTAACCTATCTGTACAAGTTAAATGATAGGGTGAAAACCAGAATATTCCTTTATTTACTGCTGCTGCAGGATGAACTTATAACTATTAATCTGCGCGACTGGCTTCATATAGTAAATAATAAAGGTATGTTGTTTTTGTTTTTTATCCCTATTGACTGTTGGTTCCTGTAAAACCTGTTCAATTGCACATTGCAATTTATGATGTGTTGTTTTTTTTCTCTCTCTTTTTAAAGGTTTGGAAGCAGCCGTAGAATTCAGAGATCGTAATAGAGAACGACTGAAAAACATTAAGCCAGAGACTGTAGTAAATCTGTGGAATGAAACCTATGGGAAGAACATAAACTATATCATGGCAGACTGTTCCTCTTTGAATCTGTTTGACGTGCTAAATAGTATGAGAATAGAAGGATTTCGATGTTTCTTATGGCTTCTTGAAGAAAACAAGCATATCGCAGCAGAGTACGGGCTAGAAAAGGAATTGGATAAATATTTTCAAGAGATGGGTGAGCAGCATTCTTCCTTATAAGTTTTGTAGGGATCTTTCACATAGACATTGACCTAATTCATTCATTGTATCAAAAACTGCATGTTACAGATGAGCTTGGACTCGAGCATGCTTGAGTTGCGCTTATCCCTACTGCATGTGTGCGATTTCAGCCTTAATAGAGAGAGGAGGAAAAAAAAAAGTTCATTAGTCTGTAGGTCACACCATTAGTAGCCTGTATTTATTGCATATCTCCTATGTCTATGATATCCTATGGTGATCCAGGAAAATAAGTACCCATACACACACCCACACATATGTAAGCCAAAACTATATGTGGGTATTGAAAACCACATAAGGTTATCACAACAAAAACAACATTCCACTTCACAAAGGTCAGCTGCGGAAATGTCATATCAGTAATGGAGCCTCAGGCTTTGGGTCTGTAACTTTAAATGATACTTTCAGAAAGTAGAGGTCCCTAAGTGATTGTATAGGGAGGACAAGACTAGTGGTTTTGTCTACAAAAGCAGTTGGCAACCCTTCAGCATTGCATTACACAGTGACCATGGGTATTCTGTGGTGTCAGACATGTGTAAGACACAGTTATTGTTTGAACGTTTTATTAGTACACATATCTTACCTTACCATAAGTTACCGTTGTTTTGTTACAGATATACCACAGTGTCAAGAACCTAAGAAATCCTTTGAACATTACACTGTAAGTGGATCTGTAGTTTTTTCTTTTAGTTTGGTATTCCAGAAATTGCTGAGCATCAATTGAATCTCAAGGGTTTGTCTCATGATGACCCTTGGTTTTAGTGAAATTAAAGGCGTTATGCAGGTTTAGGAAAATCAGCTTTATTTTTTATTAATTGTTTTATTTTGCAAAGGCAGCACCACCTCTGTCCTCAGGTGTGCGGTATTACAGTTCAGCACCATTCGTTTTCATGCAACTGAGCTGCAAAACCACATCCAAACTAAGGACAGGAGAGGTGCTGTTTCTAAAAGAAAGTAGACATTTATAGTAGTATTAGTAGTAGTATAGTAAGTAGACATTTTTTAGTTTAGATAAACCTTTTAAATATTAGTGTATGTGAAGTTGACCTGAGAGTGTGTCAATATCTGCATCGCACTCTGTCATCTTCTTTTTCTTTTCTTTTTTTTTTTTTTTTAAAGCCTCTAATCATTCAGTTATGCCTTTGCTTTCATCTCCATAGCATTAGTAGTGACAGTGCACTGTAGTGTTGTTCCATGTAGGGAAACAACCCTGCAGTTCCTTTGACTGCGCTACAGATAATATGGCGATGCAAAAATGACTGTGAGTAAATGCTAAAGAGATTGCAGCACAAGCACAGTGGCAGGTTGTCAGAAGTCACATGGGCTATGAAATCACAAACCCTTTTAGAATAGTATTTGCAGGCTGAAGCCACAACTAAATCTTTTTACTTAATAATAGCGATAGGAAGGATCCCCGCTAAGTTAAATTATGCTTGTTTGTTCAGTGCAAAACATCATAGGATACAGGACGTGTTTCGGCTGTATGCCGAAACGTGTCCTCCTGTACCCTATGGTGATTTACACTGAATAAACAAGCATAATTTAACTTTGTAAGTGCTGAGATGCTTCCTATCGCTATATCTGGCACTCTGTCCTACCATGATCACCACCGTCACAGAGTGCGGTCTCCCCAACTACACAAGATTTATATTATAATAGTCCTCAAGATGTTGTACTTTCCTCTGTGTAAAAGGTTTTGCTAAATATCTTATTATATTTGTGGATGTTTGTAATCTCTTTCCATTAGAATAATTCTATGAATCTAAAAACTAAACACAAGAAAAAGAAACGGAATCAACCAGTAAAGGTAATATATATATTTTTTTTCTTTATTCTTTGTGGTTAGAATTGGATCTCTGTCACTATCTTTATGCTTACCTCAGATAAAGGGCATAAACCTGGCGACAGACTCCCTTTAGAAGTAACATAAATTACTTGATTGATTGATCTCTCCATGTTTGAGTAAAGGGAGAAATGTATGGTCCAACCTCCATGCCCCTCGGGGATTACTAGATTGGCACCCCGTCGTCTTTGTTACGAATGGAGCTGTGGGCTGACATGTCACTCACAGCTCCCTTTATTCTATATGGAGCCACTAGATAGATCGCAGTGCTGTACTCTTCTTTTTTCGGTTGCTCCATAAAGAATAAATGGATTTGTGGATCACAAGCTGACCCAAGACTCCGTTCATAACAAAGCAGCCGGGCCACCAATCTAGAGATCACCCGGGGGGCAGAGAGGTCGGACCCTCCATGATCTCATACTTGTAAGTAAGTTCAATCGGCAAACCCCTTTAATGCTGCTTGAACCACAAGTCATGGGGGCACCTCCTGGCAGCTTCTGCTGGCTATAGGGATCGGTTTTAGTTTAGGTATAGGCTGGTGGAGTATTGAGAAGCTGCCGGGGAGTGCGCAGGGGACTTGTAGGTCAGACACCAACTGACATGATTTGTGTTTCTATTTCCCATCTTGTATGTTTATATATAATAGAGTGTATGTGTGTAAAATATATATATACTGTGCATATATAAAATATATATATACTGTGTATGTATGTATGTATAATATATATATATATGTGTGTGTGTGTAATATATACTGTATATGTGTATGTATGTATAATATATATATATATATATATATATATATATACACACTGTATGTGTATGTATAATATATATATATATACTGTATATGTGTATGTATGTATAATACGTATATAATGTGTATTTATTATATTGAAAAAGTGAAAGAACTTTTTATTTATACAGTGATTTAAGACATAAAATTAAAATGGGAAAGTCACTGAAAAAAGCATGTTATGTACTTGTATTTGGAGGGGGCGTTCTGTGTGGACTGTGTGCAGACTGATAATAAAATGAGCTTTGGTTTATGCATTAGAACCTGTCCATTTCTATGGGGTTCAATCGATGCTAGACTGAACTTAACCTACTTATTGTAAGATTTGTGCTTTCAGCCTCTGTGCCTGTTCGCCTCTGTGATTATTAAATAATACAACTTCTCCCAGGTTTAAGAATACTTTATATTGATGTTTACTGTTAAATTTATTAAACTTTTATTTGATTTTGTTCTTCAGCCGATGTACAAGCTGTCTGGAGCGGTCAGCACGAGATCACAGGATGAGGATATTTTTACTGAAGAAAATACCTTGTACGTCTTTTTAGCTTACTGTATACAGTCTGTTTGGATTTCCCTCAATGTTCTAGACCAATCCTGTCTCCAGCATTCAGTGGCCATGTATATGACATTGCCATACACATGGAACTGGATAGCGCAAAGGCCATTACTGGGGGGGAGGAAGAGCACCCCACAGCTGTCACATAATGGCAGCATGATCTCTTTTCCAATCTGTAGTATTGGGGAACACAGTATATAATGTTTGACAGCCTCTATATACCCAAGGGTACCTTTCTCTTCTGTATCCCCCATTGAATGACAAGGAAAGGATTTTACAATAGCAAAACAATTTCTTTGAAAGTCACTTTCACAGGATTATATGCTTGTGGTCACCTGAAGTTATAAACTCTTACAACTATGTTCCTATTTCTTGTTTTCAGAAGCCTTTTGGACACAAATGAACCCTTTTTGGTTCCCGAGTTCTTGCAGAGTGATGTAGACGAGTTTGAAGCTCTTTATGGGATAGGGATGAGGATGAGATTATTTGGACCTCTTTACCAGGAGTTGGAGCCCATCAGGGAAACTCTCTATGAGTAAGTATTTCTCTAACATGTATTCAAGTGTCCAAATAGGAGTTTACCTACATCCTGATCTAAAATTCGACTCGCAGCAGAGTGCCGAAAAGAATTAGCTGTTCTGAACTGCTGGGAAAGTCTGATCTCCGTAATATGTAATTCCTTAATCCGTTCCCAATCAAGAACACAACTGTACTTAGTTGTACATAAATGCTGAAAATTCAAAGTTAGAAAAAAGCTAATTTTGTCCTTTTTTTTTATTAAATGTGAGCTTTTTTTGTAAAAGAAAATTGTATGAATATCTGCCAAAATTTACCACTAACCTAATGTAAAATAATCTCTAAATCGCATAGGTAAGTTATAACATCACAGAGCTCTCTGACCTTAAATCTGAAAGAGGTAAGATTTTTAAAAAAAATGTGGTCTATGGTTCTGTATCGGTCCTGAAAGGGTTAAAGGGGTACTCAAGTGTAATTTTTTTTTTTAATCAACTGGTGTCAGAAAGTTAACTAGATTTGTAACTTATTTAACTCTAGTCTTCCAGTACTTATTAGCTTCTGTATGTATTGTAGGAAGTGGTGTATTCTTTCCAGTCTGACACAGTGCTCTCTTCTGCCAGATCTCTCTGTCCATGTGAGGAACTGTGCAGATCAGTATTAAATCCCCATAGAAAACCTATCCTGCTCTGGATAGTTCCTGACAGACAGAGGTGACAGCAAAGAGTCAGACTTGAAGGAATACACTCCTTCCTGCAGGACATACAGCCGCTGATAAGTACTGGAAGACACAAGATTTTTACATAGAAGTAATTTAAAATAATACATGACTCTCATGTTCCCCTGTCTCAATATATCCTCTTAAAAGGGCCCTTATGTTGGACATTTGTATATTATTACCTTTTCTATTGATAACTTACTCAGTCCATTGTCTCTTTCTTCCAGGTACTTCTCTCAGATTTTAGATGAACACGGTCCCTTGAAAATAGATGATGAGCGTTTGATAAGAGAATATAAAGATTTTCCAGAAGAAACGCACAGGATGGTGGAAGATTACGGGGGTCTTAAGAATTTCCTGCTTCAGTCCTACGAGTTCACCATTGTGGAAGACATGATTGCGCTGTCTCCTCACTATGATTTTCCATTTAGACAACAAGGAGAAAAATATCAGCTAAATCCGACTGCAGAGGAGTTCAAGCCTTCCTTTACTACCCTTGTATATAATAAATCAGACGCGTATTGTGCTTCCAGCCCTGATTATATGTCTTCTGACTCCAGTTCCACCGAATGTCACAAGCTCCCTGTCATTTATAACAACTTGGATCTAAATTATCAGAAATTTCCTGAGCCATTTAACAGCCGTCACTGTAATACTTTAACCAGTTCACAGTTTGACCTGATAGAGAATGACTCTTTTGAACATCCCATCCTAGATGAGGATTTGGATAAAGTACATAGCTCAATTAGCAGTAGGTCTGTATCTAGCGCAGAGGAAGATGAGGAGGAAGAGGATGACGATACAGTTCCTGAACAAAGTAGTGAATTAAGCCAAGAGCAATCATATGAAGAAGAATCAGACCGCAGCAACTATCCAGTCCCATCTATGAATAAAATATGGCCTAAACATATCCAGACTGCTATAGTATCAGTGCAGGTAAGACTGATGCTGTATGTACATATGTATATTGCTGCTTGTGAATTCCGGGACAATATACAAACACTATAAAGGCTCATAGTAACGTTCATGTGTTCTGAATGGAGAAAGTAGGTTTTAAAGTGTACCTGTCATGCAGGAGACTTGGGCGTAACCCACTCTACCCCTTGATAAAGCTATAGATACCTACCCTCTCCCCCAGGTGACGCTCCGGATGCCAGCCCCGTTGCCGAGAAATTGCCGCTGCTCGTCTTTGCGCCTATTGTGCCAATGAACAGAGCTGAATTCAACGTCTATAGGAAATCACTGTGCAGTCATCATTAGCATAATGAGTGTGACGACAAGTGGCAGCAATTTCTCGGCAGCGGGATCGGCATCCTTATTAAGGGGTAGGGTGAGTTGTGTCCCAGTCTCCTGCTTGACAGTTTCCCTTTAAGATTCTGCTCCTGGTCCATGTTGTTGCCTGTCTCTTGGTACTTGTTCAGTAGGGTTGGCAGTGATGGGATGGAGTGGGATAAGCACAATGGTAAAAGTATATTGCTTAATAATTTTCTGTAGTTTTATGGTAAATTGCATTAAAGGGTACCCATCACTAAATTGAACTTTTGACGTGGATAAAGTTATCAATCAGCTAAGACCCGCTCTGATCAGAAGGTACAGCCAGGGAAAGATTGTGGCAGCCGAGTGCAACTCCTGGCCTGTGGCACAGTCCGTCAGTAATTTTAATAAAAGTCTATGGCTCAAATCGCTGAGCCGAAAGGATGGTGCTGCTACAGTCTTTCCCTGGCTATATCTTCCGATCAGGGCGTGTGTCAGCAGTGAGACCTACTCTCATCAATACATTTTGACATGTCTGATGACATGTTAAAAGTTAATTTTAGTGACAGTGGCCATTTAACTAAATATAAGTAGCTGGTTTTTGTATTTATTATTATTTATTTATAAAGCGCCCTTAATTCCAGAGTGCTATACAAGCGATAGGGGTAACGAACAGGAACATTACAAGATCAAAACACATTACATGAGGGCAAATGGCAGGCTGGTACATGGGGGATGAGGACCCTGCCCATGAGGGCTTACAGTCTATAAGTTTACTACATGCTTGTCTTTGTTGTTCTAGGTGGACACAGAATATTCTTATCATGAAGTTAATACTGAACCCTACCAACCCTTTGAGACACAGCAGGTAACATCTTTTTACAGCTTTGCACAGATGCATATGGGCAGCGTGCTTCCCTCCCCAGCTGTCAATCAAATCCGATTCACTTTATTAGAGACTATGGATCAAACAATTTGTCTGTCCCTGCACGCCAGGGAGTGAAGCATGGGTAGTTTTTGACTTGTCTGACGACCATATATCTGTTGACAATATCCCTTTTAAATAGATGCCAGGAGTGACATGACCTGTGTGTAGGTTGTTTACTTGGCTGACACCATATTTCAGTAATCTCATGTCATGTCAGTGAATTGCAAATAATTTCCTGTTTTAACTAAACTCAGGTGACAAAGTGTAAATCCTCAGGGTAGCCCCATTTCCATTCAGCAGGCCCTAGTAGTCTCTAGTTTTCTCAGACAGACCGATTGCACAAGTTGAGGTATCTTATTCCAAACTCCTCCTGTACAGCTGTGATGATTGTAGGAGGAAATTCTGTCAATGATTAACTGGCCCGGGATGTCAATACTGCAATGTTAGATATAGTATCAAACCCTAGCTTTACTTACTGGACTATGACCCAGCAAACTAGACCGTCTACTGGACAGAGAAGCTCTAAGCTGCAGAGTAACATTATAGAGGTCAGTGATGTGCAATGTGTGAGCTATGGTTGCACATGGTAGAGAGAATCTGTGATATCCTTGGTCTCTGCTGCCTTATTCATAAATTACCTGGGCAGGTGCAACGATTTCAATATCCATTCTCTAATGTACAGACTATGTGGCCCACTGTGCTGATTGATTTGACTTGTTGTTTTAGTGGGAATGCTGGTCTGGTCTTACACTTATTACAGATAACAACCTCTTCCAGATTAAAGGGGTTATCCAGCGCTACAAAGACATGGCCACTTTCCCCCTACTGTTGTCTCCAGATTGGGTGGGGTTTTGAAACTCCGTTCCATTGAAGTAAATGGAGCTTAATTGCAAACTGCACCCGAACTGGAAACAACAGTAGGGGAAAAAGTGGCCATGTTTTTGAAGCGCTGGATAACCCCTTTAATGAACCAAATTACCAACTCAGAGCTAAGAAGGGTGTTGAGCGATTATTAGTAGGACAGCACGATTACTGTCATCCTAAAACATAGTTTTATTTCAGGGGGATATTTTGCGTATGGAAAAAGAACATATAGTACTAAGGGACCAGCTTCAGGAGGCTACCGACAAGTACAATAATCTGCAGAGTCGCTACCAGGAAGAAATAGCAGTCCTGGAAGAGCAGATAAGAAACACTACAGAAAGCAATAAGGTTTGTGTTGTATTCATACACTGCATTAAAAAGTAGCTCAATGCTCCTTTTGTGGACTAATATCTGCTTCACCATATACACATACACACACACACACACACACACACACACACACAACCTGGAGTTTTGAGTAACTTTTGCTCATTTATAGTTTCTGCACAACTTCTTTACTGTATGATAAGACAGTAGCTTTAGCAACAGGATACATATTATATGCTTAACCACTTAGGATAGACTGCTGTACATTTATGAGGCTGCTGCTATGTAGTGAACGCCAAGTGCGATAATTAAAAGGCATGATGATGGTAAGCGCACAGGAGGTGTCTTGGTTCATGCGCTGTAACCCGAGTGGCTAGAGGGAAAGAGCTGACATGTAAAATGAACAGCGGATAGCCAGAATTAGAGCCACAACTAGTCATGCATACACTGGTTGCAATGGCCACTACAGAGAATATGCAGCATTATATGCTAAATAGTGATTTTTCTCACGATTACAGCATAATTAAGATGTATCTGACTAGTGTATATGATTCTTTATTGCAGATTGCAAAGACAGAACTGGTTTGGCTTCGGCAGGAATATGAGAATGAGACCAAGAAATGGCAGCAGGAAAGGAAGGAAAATCAGGAAAAGTTGAAGTCTCTCAAGAATAACATAAAAACTGTAACTGAAGGGAATGAGAGGTGAGTGGTTCACTAGGTCGGCCCATAGTAATGAACTTATATGGGGGGTGTTCTGCATTTACTCTCTTTTAGGTTTGTATTAGCCGTCATGTTTTATGGCACTTTAGTTTAGTTGGAGCAGTTATGTATCTTCTTTCTGCAGTAAAGGTCGTTTACACGGGCTGAATATAGGCCAGGAGTGTTGCTAGAAATGCTCCTGCAGCTCATAATCGGCCCATGTAAAGTGACATCTTCAAGCCTGCTACAAAATTTATCGTTCTCGGCCATACATCTTCCTTTGTAAACTCTTATGTGTGGACGATAAAGGGAAACTGACAGCACAGATATGTATATATCTGTGCTGTCAATAACCAGGTCACAAGCAGTCTGTACTTCCATCAGCGCTGCCTGTGCCACAGGACAGTGACCCCATGGGCTTGAGTGGGGGGTGTTAATCTTCAACATTTTGATAGCAGGAATATGCCTGCTGATTGCACCATTCATGCCATTACAACTCCAGATGGTTGCTTACAATGCATAAGTGAACAGTGCGTAAGTCAGAAGCTAAAAGGGGTGATGGGAATGAAGATTTCCCATCATGGGTTAGACGCCTGCCCAGGCTACAGAATCCATGATCTAATTGGTATCCATTTTGCTCCTCGTCCTAACATCTTCATGTTTCTTTGCTAGATTTTCAAAAGGTATAGAAGAGATGAAGAAGCAGTATGAAGTCTATATAGAGGATTTTGCAAAGATACAGTAAGTATATTAGGCTGCTCAAAATTTGCATAAACAACAAAAAAAGGAGCCATGATCTCATGTGAAGGTCAGGTTCTGGTCACTGCAGTGTTCCTTAATTTGGCAGTCCAGCTGTTGCAGAACTACAACTCCCATGGACATGAAAGTACTGTTAGTTTCAACACTTATGGTGCTTTTAGACGGAGTGATAATTCGCCCGATCACACGATTAACGATTTTGAATGAACGATGTTTTTTATAACGATCAGCGTTTAGACGGAACGATACATCGTACGGAAAAATCGTTTTGCGATCGCTTAAGCCTATCTCACACATAGGTTAAATCGGTGAACGACTGTTTACACGGAACGATCTGCGAATTTTTTACGAACGACAATTTAAGAACATGTTGAAAGATCAAAATGAACGATTTCTCGCTCGTCGTTTGATCGTTCGCAGCATTTACGCGTACGATTATTGTTCGACTCCGATTATCGCGCAAATTTGAACGATAATCGTTCCGTCTAAAAGCACTATTAGTTTTTAAATAAGATCTTTTTTATTAAAACATTTTTTTTGTTTTAAAACAAGACATAAAGTAAAAATAAAATATGTAAAAACATGACATGGAACATAGTACAGAAATGCTTTCTGTCAGTAACAAAACTAGATTCTGGAAAGCTATAAAACCTAGAAGTGCCAGTACATGGTCACATCCCATTTTTGCAGAAATCCATGTACTTAATGCTGCAGCAGCCTCATTCAGTTAAATGCAACTGTTTTGCTACAAAATCTGCTGTATGTGCTAAAAAAGCTATCTTAAGCAGTTTGGCTGATTCAGTTTTATTTGTCACTCAGTTGCACCAAATTTGAAAGCGAAAAAGCGAAGTTGGAAAAACACATTACTAAGCGGGAGGCGGACAAAGAAGAAGCTGTACAGAGGGCTGTTGTGGCCGAGGTGAGGATCATTGGATGTGGGACTGAGGGGGGACAAATGCTTTCTTCCTGCTTTATACATTAACGCCTCATTCACACGTCCATAGTGCAGCCTGTAATTGCAGACTACGCTACAAATGTGCATCAGTAGTGACCTGCAATTCACAGACCACTACGAAAGATAGTGATCCATGCTGCAAATGCAGATCTGCACTAGGACCTGTCCTATAATGGACAGGTCACACCCTCCGTACACAATGGATGAAATCTTCTGTGTAAAAATTGACCTGCATTTTTATTTTTTTTTAACCCAGACTGACTGCCCATATATATATTTTTACATCAGTCACAACCTAGCAGCGTGGCACATGTCTCTGTGCAGGGATCATACTGACAGCCGGGCTCCCCCTACTGATGCCAGGACCAGAGATACCTTCAATCCTGGCAATCCTGTTACATGCCGCAGTCCAATGATGACCGCAGCATGTAAGGGATCTGTGGTCTCTGTTTAGGTACACTTTTATATTATTAATTTTACATGCATTATGTAACCATTTCTCTCTGTAGGTTATGATTTTGGAAAACACAAAGCAAGCTGAATTATTAAAACTCCGTCTGAAAGCCTCTAATGCGGAACAGAGCATCAAAATGTTAAAACCAATGGCCAGCAGGTACTTATGTTTGCCTGATTTATTTTTATTAATTTGTGTCATTTCGCTCTAACCTGTTTTCAGTTGAGATCAGCATTCCGGTCGTAGTATATTTCTGCGCTTTATCTAGATTGATGGATTTATGAGACGTATACTCTTTCTCTCTACAGTAATCCAGCCACTTTAGACCAGATCATTACCATGGAGTCTTGTCTGTCCAAACTAAGGAAAGAAATGGAAAAGTTGCAGGTGAGTGAATTTGTATTCGCTTTAATTATAATAATTTTCTTATTCTTACAATCTCTTTTCAAAACGTGAAATCTGCAGATAGAAAACAGATCCGTCCCTACTAATTTCCTTTTAAATCTTCTATATCTCTCATAGTCTGAATTTGATGAAAAAATTACCACTATGAAAAAAAATGTCAAGTTAAGTCCTGCAGCAGTGAATCTGCAAACTACTCCTGTAAGTATAAGGGCTGTATAAGACATGCAACAGGCCTAATAAATGGCTCGGGTATTGTGCACTGGGCAAAGGCTGCTGCCACTAAGAGGCGACATAAACCTTTTAGGGACTTAGCCAGTTTTCATTTTTGCGCTTTCGTTTTTCCCTCCATGTTTAAAAGACCACTGCCATTATTTGATGGCTTTTAAAAAATTTAAACCTTTTTAAGAAAAACTAAATGTGTTTAAAATCGCTCTATTCCCATCCTTATACCGCTTTTGTTTGGTCTATGGGGCCGTGTGTGGTGTAATTTTTTGCGCCGCGATCTGTTCTTTCTTTTGGTACCTTGTTTGCATATATGTGACTTTTTGATCACTTTTTATTAAATTTTTTTCTGGATTTAATGTAAACAAAAATGCACAATTTTCACTTTGGCGGGTTTTCACGCTTACGGCGTTTACCGTGCGAGATCAGGAATGTAATAATGTAATAGTTTGGGCGATTACGCGTGCATCGCATCGCGGGGGGGAGATCCCCCACTAGACACCAGGGAGAGGGACCACCACCACTGTTGTTTGACAGCTGCATTTGAACTGTTAATTGGCCGCCCGCGGCGGCTAATACCTGCGGTCCCTGGCTATACATGGCAACCGGTGACCGCAGGCTGTAGAGAGTGCTGACGCTGGGAGCCCTCTCTGATTACCCTTAACGGCCGCATGACTGGTATACCCATCATGCGTCGTTAAGGGGTTAAAGGGGTTATCTAGCGCTACAAAAACATGGCCACTTTCCCCCCTCTCTTGTCTCCAGTTCAGGTGCAGTTTGCAATTAAAGAGTAACTGTCATATTTTTTTTTATTACAGAAATCAGAAGTATAAGCAATTTTAAGAAACTCTGTAATAGGTTTTATCAGCCAAAAAAGCCTCCTTCTGTACTCAAGAAGCAATCTCCCAGCCTCCCCCCCTGACTTCTTATCTGTGCATTATCAGGCAAACATGTCTTCACTACAGAGAAGCCAGTGAAGACGGGTTCTGCTCTCTCCATTGTAAGCCTATGGAGGGGGGAGGGGCTGAGGGAGATGAGGGAGCAGGAAGAGGTAACATGAAGGTCAGCTGTTTGTAGACTCTCTGGGCACCTAAAACGCTAAATTCAGGTGTCAGAAAGGCCAGTGCTTATCTATGAACTTACTGGGAGAAGATTGCAGGGTGTTGTGCTGTGCAGGACTGCTCCGTGCTCAGTCACTCCTAACAGCCCCTCTCCTCTCCATAGCCACATAATGGAGACAGAAATCCTGCTTCATTTGATGTGAGGGGGTGTAACCGGTTGCTTTTGATAATAGTCTGAGAAGGCTATAACCACACAGAATTATAGAAAAATAAGAGATTTATTACAGAAAACAATACTTAGCTGCAGTTACAGATGGTACAGATGCATAGATGTTCCTTCCACAATGAAATGGGGAGCCCCATTGTATATTATGCACTAATATACACCCATCTCGCCCGATGACAAGGTGCTGGGCACCTTCCATCCATGGTCCCAGCTGAGGCTGACTAGAAGCTACATACCCCCGATCTTTATAGTAAGTTTGGGTGGGGGGTGATGTGCTGCCAGAAATGTCTATGTAGACCACTGATGACCATGAATGGAAGTTTCCCAGGCCTTGTACATGTTTATCAAGCAAAATGTGGTTGTACAATTACAGCTACATGCATTTGGGCAATAACAACAACTGTGTCCTCCAATGTGGGGAGGATGACACTACTGGGGAGGTTTATGGCCGAACAGTTGACATAACAATACATCTACCTATTCCCATGCACATAGCTAAATACAAACCAATCCCACTTACACAGCCAGCTTGGATGGATGGATGGATGGATGGATGGATGGATGGATGGATGGATACAAATAAGACATGAAAACACTACATTCCTTCCTATCACATGAATAAGACACTTTAACAATCTGAAATAAACCCATCCGGTTACAGGGGGGAGGCTGGGAGATTGCTTTTTCGGTACAGAAGGAAACTCTTTTGGTTTATAAAACCTATTACAGAGTTTCTTAAAATCGCTTGTACTGTTGATATTTAATGTTTTAAAAAAAATGACCCTGAAATGACAGTTACGCTCCGTTTACTTCAGTGGAACTGAGTTTGAAACGCCACCCAATCTGGAGGCAAGAGAGGGGGAAAAATGGCCATGTTTTTGTAGCATTCCATAACCCTTTTAAGCACAGAATAGTTCTATCTCCTACCAAGTTATACTCCTCCTGCAGACAGTCTGCACTGATGCAGTAGAAAGTTCTATTTCTTTAAATAGAAATACTGCAATTGGTATCCTGAGACATACCAATGGTAATCGGTAAACAAGTTACGTGGGTAAAAATAGAAATTTGGGTGGTAGCTGTGTCCCCCAAAGAGGAAAAGATTTTAAAGTGGGCACCCATATTCCACTGTGTACTCTATTAACAGGACAATACACTGCGGGAGCATAGCTTTAGCCATGGGCTTATGATTGATTTTGTAAGGTTTTCTTTTTCATGTGTTTTATTATGTGGTTTTCTTATTTCAGGCGTTAACAAATTCTTCTTTAGCGAGTGCAGCCCCTGTAACCAGTAACCCCAGTCCATCACCCAGCAATCCGTCTAATCCAGTTCCTGTCAAATCTCCTGGAAAGAAAACTGTTGTCAGTAAGAAAGCCCAACAAAAAGTCACCAACAAGCCTCCAACACCCTC
The DNA here is from genome assembly GCF_027789765.1 of Dendropsophus ebraccatus. Classification (NCBI taxonomy): domain Eukaryota; kingdom Metazoa; phylum Chordata; class Amphibia; order Anura; family Hylidae; genus Dendropsophus; species Dendropsophus ebraccatus. Next base: position 61,205,342 of record NC_091464.1, on the reverse strand, counting down.
TGTGTCTAATAGTCACAAACCCAAGACCCCAACTCCTTCCCCAGCAAAGGTTCCTGGGGCATCAGGTCCTGATCCAAGGGCACATGGGCAGCTAGAAACCAAACCATCTCCATCTGCTAAACCAACATTATTTGATAAGATCATTGAGGAACTTCATGATATATTTCCTCATTATAAAAGGTAACAGCATCGTTCTGAATTGGTCATACCTAGATGCACAGATCTTGATCTATATTTTAGATATACATCACAGATATGTTGCTTTTTCTTTTACCTACTGCACATATACCGTATTTTCCGGCGTATAAGACGACCCTTGACTTTTAATCAGATTGTCAGGGATTGGCCTTATACGCCGGAAAATGCATCTAAACTAATGAAAAAAAACAGTTAACTCACCCGATCCTGTTCCCGGCCTCAGCGCGTCTTCTCCTCCCTCCGCTCCCGTTGCCGGCGCAGCCAGTGTGACCTACGCTGACTGCGCCGGGGATGCCCGAAACTCTCCCCAGCAGCCGAGCGTCTAATCGGAGACGCTCGGCTGCTCGGGAGAACTTCAGAAGAATGACAGAGGCTTCGGGTACTTCCGAAGCTTTCCCGAGCAGCCCAGCATCTCCGATTAGACACTCAGCTGCTCGGGAGAGCTTTGGGCATCCTCGGCGAAGTCAGTGTGCTTCACCGCCTGCGCTGGGGAACGGGACAGGAGAAGACGCGCGGAGGTTACAAAGTCGTCTTATACGCCGGAAAATACGGTAGACACCTTTTTTCATTTTATTACTAGCTGATCATTAGGAGTCTGACCACAGAGACCCCCTTCCCCCCCAATCATTACAAGAACAGATATCAGTTGTCCCCCAGTTCATTGTATATAGGCTTCTGAGCCTTGCTGACCCTGGCTTGTTCAGAAGTCTTATAAGAGTGGTGGCTGAACTGCATTGCTGCTTCATTCACTTGAAAGACAATTGATCTCTATTCCAGCAGTCAGGCCTCCACTGATCAGCTGCCAATCACCCATTCTTGGGGTAGGATATGACAATCTTATTTTGGTATAATACCTTTGAGCACTACGCTAAGTAATCAATACCATCTTATTTTATTTGCAGCGCTGAACTGGCTGGTTTTATAAAGGATTTCCGTGTCCGAAATAATGGGACTTTGTCCGGCTTGTCACATGAGGAAATTATTTGTAGGGTGACAGAACATATACTTGACTGCCAGGCTAAGAGCCCCCCACCCGCAGCCCCCCAGGTGAGGAGAGTTCTGTCTGGACCATCATAGCCAAACTTCTATAATTTATTCCTGTTCACTTTGAATTTGTTGTTTTTTACAGAACACAACTGGACTGAATGCTTCTAATTTTGGATCTGGTATTGCCCAGCCCTCTCCACCCCAGCCAAAGCAGCCATGGAGGGTGGTCACCGGAGGGGCCAAAAACAAGTGGCAGAACTCTGATGACTTAGAGGTGCGATATTCACATTAAAGATTTCCACACAAGCAAATACCATGAGTTGCACCCTGTCCAGTGACTGACCGTGGCTGCTGTGTGTACAGATATATGCCAGCTGTCGGTCACTAGACTCATAAGTAGGAATCCACCTCATCATTTCATTGCTACTTTTGGCCACAATAGTAGTGGTCTGGATTGGTCTATATTTTGCTTCTTTCCCTATGAGGTTACTCATTCACATATACAGTTTTATGAGGCTGACTGCCATCTGAATAGAGATAGATCTGATATAGTGACTGTGTTGTGTGGTTGTCTTTTATACAGTCTTTTGGTGAAGACCCCTGTATAATCTGTCATGATGAGCTGAAACAGTTCCCTGTACACAAGTTGGACTGCGGTCACTACTTCCATAAGCATGTGAGTATTATGATGGGATTGATCTATAGACAAGTCATCTTAAGGTAGCCATACATGTTAGATATATATATGGACTAATTCAATTGCAACAGCCGACAATCATCTATGTCTGTCTATCTTTATCTGGGTCCTTACTAGCATTTAGATGTTGGGGGAGAGAATGATTGTGACAGTTTTTGTTTTTCTGGAAATAAGCCAAGTGGTTTAGCAAGCTTAAAACTGGTTCAGCTTTTCAGCATTGACATTGCAGTTTGTTGTTTGTTTCCGCAGTGTATCAAGACCTGGCTCCATACTCAAAGCACTTGTCCAACCTGCCGTGAACACGCTCTATTACCAGAAGATTTCCCTGTCCTTGCAGGAAGGATGAGAACCGCATAGTGTTGTTTCCTCCCAGGGCAGAAGGGGATAATCCAGTCACAAAAAACACAGGATATATGGCTGTTCACGAGGGTGGTGGGTGGGCCCAAATGCTGACACCCCCACCCTACCTCTGATCATGGGAATGGAGATTCTACTGGCTAAATATGGGCAGTGGATTGGCATGAGCTTTATTGATTCTCTAAGAAGCTAGTTGCTGCCCTATAGAGAATGAATGGAATTCATGCTAACCCACCGCTCCATTTAGTATTGTGAGTCTGGCCCCTGTTCTCATATTTATGGGAGACAACCCCCCCCCCCGGTATGCTTTTTGGTTTCTGGAATACCCCCTTAATGGCAAAAACAGCAAATGACCTCTGAAGACATTAGTTGCAGTGTAACAGCCCAGTTCTGTCTGCAGCTTTTTGTGTGAGAATTAGTCAGCTTTCCCTTAGTGCAAGCATTTGTCTTTGATTTTCTCCATATTATCAATCAATTTCCTGTGTTTTGCGGATTTTGCTGCAGATCACCTGTGGATCTGCGACACTATCCAAATCTGTGGAAAATCATTTAAAAAGAAGAATTTTGCTGATTCCATTGTAAGGCTTCCTTGGTGCCCCTTTACTTGCCTTCAGTGATGTGTTATGTAGACGTCCTGGTATAGGGGACCAGGAAAGCCTGGGCACAGGGTTAAAAGGCTGGGGTCACGCGGGGCAGTTTTTGTGTCAAGGAGAGACGTATAAGTTATTCCTACATGTTTCCCATTCATTTTGAAGCTTTGGCTCAAAAGACAATGTTAAATTCCTATATTTTTTTTCGTGTGCCAACTTGGACTCATATGTCCCCCAGATTAATCGCCCAGCGTGTTAAATCTTGCTGCCCAGACATTAGTTGTCTTAACCTAAACTGGGCTGGCATTTCCTTGTATAAAGGGGTTGATCATTTTTCCAATATAGATAATAGAAGGAAAAATAGCCCCGTGTGTAGAGGTCACTGTTAGGTCAAGTGCCCCCTGCTGTACTTTTGATTTCCAGTCCGTATATTCCCTATATATATATTAATGGGTACTCTGATGTCACGTAAAAGAAGAAAAACAATAAAAATGCTGCAGAGGCAAATAGTATTGCTTACCTCTCTGCCCTGGTTCTGAAACCACCAAGAATCTGTTTAGCTAGTATGTAATGCTCTATTATGTCCATTCACTACTTTGTGAGTAAGTGATGGATGAGTACTTCAGTTTCTTCCCTTAGCTCCCTGTTACAGCCCTCCACAGGACTACATAACTTTCTGTAAAGGATGAATTATGCAAAACCATGCACTTTTCTAAAACCCAAATACTTCTGTGTCCAGTGGTAGAAAGGCTGCTGAAACCTATTGGCCGCACAATAGCAGGAAGTGTTCACTGGCAGTTTACAAGCCAGCCCAGGTGATGGTACCGAGCTTCTGAGCATGTGCAACCACTAGCCCTGGACATGAAGAGGGACCTGAGAACACCAGGGGGCCCTGTGACAAATATGTAACAGCAATATCTACACAAGAGCATTGTATATGTTTTTTTTTGTTTTTTTAAAATCCAACTAAATTGCTGTTCTGGACATTTTTTTAAGTTAAAACCCCATTAAGACTTTTCAGTATTATGTTGTGTTTCTAACTGCCTGCAGTGCAACCCCTGTCCTCAGGTTGTGTGTGGTATTACAGTTCAGCTCCATTCACTCTACTCCATTCAAATTGCCCCCAAAGAGGGGACAGGAGTAGAGATGAGCGAACCTCGAGCATGCTTGAGTCCATCCGAACCCGAACTTTTGGCATTTGATTAGCGGTGGCTGCTGAAGTTGGATAAAGCCCTAAGGCTATGTGGAAAACATGGATATAGTCATTGGCTGTATCCATGTTTTCCAGACAACCTTAGAGCTTTATCCAACTTCAGCAGCCCCCAGCTAATCAAATGCCGAATGTTCGGGTTCGGATGGACTCGAACCCAAACCCGGTTTGCTCATCTCTAGACAGGAGACGTGCTGTACAACCCCCTTAACCTCTAGTTACTTTGAGTATTATAATATATTAGAATAGGCCACAGGGCTCCATCCCTTTTAGTTACACTTGCCTCCTGTAGGCACATTACATGTATACTGACTTAATAGTCTAAATAGGGGTTGTGTACAGATCAGTCCCTTAGTAGTGACAAGAAGCAGGCACAGTTCCAACTATATGCTAAATGACAGGGTAACAGTGCGGTGTATGAAAGAAACAGAACATGCTAAAAATTGCTTATTCTGCTGGTTTCTTACCCTAGAACATTGGCCATGTTAATGCAATGTTTGGTTGATTTTTATTATAAGCTGTGGCTCACACTATTGTTTTATTAGCCTGTATCAGTGTTCCTCAGCCTTAGAGTGGCATGCTGGGAGTTGTAGTTTTGCAACAGCTGGTTTGCACAGGTTGGGGAACCCTGTTCTTGAAAGAAGTTCACCTATTATGTTTTATTGAGAGGTTTGTTTCATATATTTTAAATGACACTTTTTTTTTTTTTGCCATGTCTGCACCTTGTTATAGGGAGTATTCACATTAAAGCCATTGTATATAAAATTGTGTTTTTCCTTAATTAAAATAGTTTTTATATACAGAAAAGAATAACTACATAATTGGTATTTCAAACTATAAAGTGCCTTTTTTCCCCCTTTGGTTTGTTATTCCACACGGTTCATACATGTCCCAAAACATGGAATAAATATGATCAGAACGTCACATGTAACAACTCAAATGTCAACAGGGAAAATGAAGACACTCCTCTCACTAAAAAAGCCCTCACCGAGACCAGTCTTGTTAACCCCTTAATGTCAGCCATATGGCTATATACTTTCCTACTGCCGATGCCCCTTGCGGTAAGAATGTGTATAAATGTTCCTGACATGAAGGAATTTTTAATGTGTATGTGCTGCTTTAGTGTAAGTGTTCCAGGAGCCGTGCATACTGACAGCAGTGATCGTGCTGCTACCTGCCAGGGATCCTGATCACTTGAGGTAATACCTCCACCCTGTCGATCAGCAATCTTCTCATAGTCTGCCTCAGGCAGACTCTTTGAGGAAAGGACCGATAATACTGATTAATGCTATGCTAAAGGGTAAATCGTTCCCTTTCTTATTATTCAAATAAAAATATGCTTAAAAACTATTAAGGGTACAAACACACACACCGTATACGCAGCTTATTTACTGCTGCGATACGCAGCAGATACGCAGCGGATTAGATCTAAATAACTGAACACAGCATCAAATCTGAACCACCAAGTCTGCTGCAGATCTGCTGCGTATACGGTGTGTGTGTTTGTACCCTAATATTGTACAATATTATTCTTACATGTTGAATGAATAGAGGGGGGGGGGACACCCATATGATACCAATAAACCCTATAGATCGTGGTGCAAAAAATTACTCCAACCAGCCCTGTAGGTCAAAAAATGAAAGCATTCTGGGTCTTAGAAGGCAAGAAGGAATACACTTTCAGTGTGACAAGGGACAACTATGCATCAATATCCTTTTGGTCATGAAGGGGTTAAAAAAATTATATCAACTTAGTATTGATGTAATTGTACTGGATTTATCATTAACTATACAACAGTGTACTCCATAAAAAACAATAGCAGAAAAGCTACCTAACACCCCCCCCCCCCCCCCCCCCCCCACATCCATCATTTTTTAGAGGGGTTGTCCAGCCTTAGAAAAACATGGCCACTTCCTTTCAGAAACAGCACCACCTCTGTCCTCAGATTTGGTGCGGTATTGTAGAAGCTGAATTGTTAAATACAAGCTGAGGACAGGGGTAGTGCTGTTTTAGCAAGAAAGTGGCTGTGTTTTCAATGTTGGATAACCCCTTCAAGCAGTGGAAACAATGATGAAAGGCCATTTTGTAGCTTCACACAAAGCTTCAGAATAGTAATAGTTTAATCTTGCATCCATGTTACAGTCGCAAGGTGCAGGCTCCAGTGCTGGTCTGATGACCTAAACGGCTTGCAGATCACTATGATGCTGACGTTGCCTCAGCAGCCGCCTTCATATTATGATAGAACATGGCCCGCTTCTTATTACATGTTGTTGCACAGTTTCTGTTTTTCATTTATTTTGTATTTGATTGAAAAAAAATGTTTGGCTGTAAAATAAATGTAATATACTGTAACTACATGGGTGTTTTTTTTTGTATGGATATGTATATGCTGACGGAATTATTGCAGCACTTCTGACTATAACCCACACTAAACAATGCAGGATTTATCACTGTAGGTTTAGTAACAATTACATTGGGATAGAGAGGGGTTAAGTAATAGCTGAGAATAGCCTGAATGCAAAACTGTATGGAAAGCAGTGATGCCCTGAGCCTGGGAGCATCTCTATAGATCAGGGATAGGGAACCTGCAGACCTTCAGCTGTTGCAAAGCTAGAATACCCATCTGGACAGCCCGGCCCATTGTAGTTTTGCCCACAGGTTCCTCTCCCCGGATTATTGGTTTATGCACCACACAGAATCAGACTTTTTGGAAATTTTATTGTCTTTTGACTGATTTTATTTTCTTTGGAAATATTTATTTCAGTTGTAGTTGGCATGAGTGATAGCTGTTGGGTTATGACTTTGGCAGAATACCTTTGTTTTGTATTATTTAGGCAGCACCTTGTAACTTCAGTATGTAGTTAGTCAGGAAGGACAACCCAGCATGTTCACTACAGTAAGGAATAAGGTTTGTTTGGTGACTGATGGGGATAGCAGAGCAATGGGTAGGGTTGCAGAGTGTTGTGTTATGTGACTCACCAGTACAATATTGATTGTGTGTGATAGTCATGGTTGTAAGTCTTTTCAGATTGCAGTATTTGCATTATATGGCAATCCTCTGGGCAATCTCTGGAGTCTGTAGCTCTATAAAAAAAAAAAAAAAGACTGCACTACAGCTCTAGGAACCTGTGATAAACTAAGAGAAGGGAAGCATCCATATACTTACATGTCCCAGCCACCAAGCATATGCAGCTGATAATCAGCACTGTAATATAGGTCCTTGCCACTTAAAAGGTGTATGCTGGCAACATTTGTTCTTTCAAATGAACTAGTGTCAAAATTATACAGATTTGAAATTTACTTCTATTTAAAATGCTCCAGTCTTCTAGTACTTATCAGCTGCTGTAGGCCCTGCAGGAAATGGTGTATTCTTTCCAGTCTGACACAGTGCTCTCTGTTCCCACCTCTGTCCATGTCAGGAACTGTCCAGAGCAGGAGCAAATAACTCATAGAAAATCTCCTGCTCTGCACAGTTCCTGACACAAACAGAGGAGGCAGAAGAGAGCACTGAGAGACTGGAAAGAATACACCACTCCCTGTACGACATACAGCAGATGATAAGTACTGGAGAATTTTAAATAGAAGTAAATTACAAATCTGTTTAACTTTCTGGCACTTGCTCATTTGAAAGAAAAAAAAAAACAACAACTTTCCACTGCTGTTCCCCTTTAAACACATTGGGGTAGATTTGTGAAGGGGTTTAAATATACACCTGGTGTAAACTGCACACAACAACCAATCACAGCTCAGCTTTCATTTTACCAGATCTGAAAGCTGAGCTGTGATTGGTTGCTGTGGGCAGTTTAAAGAGTAACTGTAATTTCAGGGTCATTTTTCTGAAAACATTAAATATCAACAGTACAAGCGATTTTAAGAAACTCTATAATAGGTTTTATGTACCAAAAGAGTTTCCTTCTGTACTGAAAAAGCAATCTCCCAGCCTCCCCCCTCACTGCAGATGAAGCAGGATTTCTGTCTCCATTATGTGGCTATGGAGAGGGGAGGGGCTGTTAGGAGGGACTGAGCACGGAGCAGTCCTGCACAGCACAACACCCTGCAATCTTCTCTCAGTAAGTTCATAGATAAGCACTCACCTTTCTGACACCTGAATTTAGCGTTTTAGGTGCCCAGAGAGTCTACAAACAGCTGACATTCATGTCACCTCTTCCTGCTCCCTCATCTCCTTCAGCCCCTCCCCCTTCATAGGCTTACAATGGAGAGAGCAGAACCAGTCTTCACTGGCTTCTCTGTAATGAAGACGTGTTTGCCTGATAATGCACAGATAAGAAGTCAGGGGGGGAGGCTGGGAGATTGCTTCTTGAGGACAGAAAGAGGCTTTTTTGGCTGATGAAACCTATTACATAGTTTCTTAAAATCGCTTATACTACTGATTTCTGCAATAAAAAAAAAAACATGACAGTTACGCTTTAAGGCCCTATTCCACCAACAGACCTGACGACAGATTATCTGCCAAAGATTTGAAGCCAAACCCAGGAATGGATTTGAAAAGAGGAGAAATCCAGCCTTTCCTTTATGACCTGATCTCTGATTATAGTCTGTTCCTGGGTTTGGCTTCAAATCTTTGGCAGATAATCTGTCATCAGATCTGTTGGTGGAATAGGGCCTTTAGACCAGGTGTATATTTACAGCCTTTCATAAATCTCCCCCATTATCTTTCTCGTTGTGTCATTGGGGGACACAGACACAGTGGGTATAGGCTGGTGCCACTAGGAGGCGACACTAAGCAAAGAAAAAAGTGTTGGCTCCTCCCATCAGGCTATATCCCACCTGCAGGCACAGAGCTGATTAGTTTTAGCTTAGTGTCTGTAGGAGACAGACACTCCTGCAGTTACTGCAGGTTTCTGCCTTTTTATTATTTTAGTTTATTTTATATTTCCTCCCTTTTAGGTGGGTAACAGACTATGATGTCTCCCTGTTTTCCCAACGAGCAGCTGAGCGCTGCCAGCACCCCTAGCTTCAAGAAGACAGGCGGTAAACATGAGTCTGGAGCGGGCTCCTCTGTCCCACCAGCCCAAGGGTCACCCAGACTGCTGCAAGTGCACATACCAGCAGACCCCTCCTGTGAGCGGCACGCTGAAGGAGTGACCCTGCTGACCCAGAAGAGAAGAGGAGCAAATGGGTGAGTATTTTCCCTCTCCCGTTCCCTTGGGGCTCCCTCCTCTTCGCTCTGAGCCCCCCACCACCACATCCCTCTAGAGCTTGCTCCTGCGCTTTCCTGCCATGTCAGACCCCTCTGTCCCCAGGGATCACCCTCCTTTTTATTCCCCTTAGGGTGCGTTCACACCTACAGGATCTGCAGCAGATTTGATGCTGTGTTCAGTTATTTAAATGAAATCTGCTGCAGTTCCTGTAGGTGTGAACGCACCATTAAGAGACATTTTATCAAGGAATGATCCCGGTATAGTGGCAGTAGCTGGTAGGGACAGGTACACATATATGCAGCCCTCCACCTCTTCTCCCTTCCCTCTCCCTGGTGGGTGCCCTGCTCTCACTTGCAGCTTCTCCACCGGCCCCCTTAAATCACCTGCCACCCCAAGCAGCACGCACGGCCACTCTGCCCATGAACATAACTGGCAGTCTCGTGGCACTGGCTATCGCCACACTGGCAGTCTCGTGGCACTGGCTATCGCCACACTGGCAGTCTCGTGGCACTGGCTATCGCCACACCAGCAGTCTCGTGGCACTGGCTATCGCCACACCAGCAGTTGCCACATGGGCAGTCACATGGCACTAACTATATTGCTGCATCAGCAATCATTTGACACTGGCTATCGTCACATGGCGCTGGCTATCACCACATCATCTGTGACATGGCACTGGCTATCGCCACATCAGTAATCAATTTACAACTTCCACAAGTGAAGTAGTCATGGCCAGGGCCGTAGCTAGGGGGGGGGGGGGGCAGCTGCCCTGGGCGATGAGACCGGGCGGGGCGCCATCACAGGGAGCAGAGAGGGTAGGATCACAGTGGATGAGGCAGCCTGGAAGCCTCCTGCTCTCTGTCAGGGTGGGGAGGCAGGGGACGATTTTTACTTCATCAAAAGAGGTATTTCCCATACTGTACTGGCTGCTGTTTAGCTATAATTTGCGCAAAATCGCTGCGTTTTTACCGCGATTTTGCGCAAATTAGGGCTAAACAGCAGCCAGGAGACAGTACAGATGTCACCGCAGGTCCTGCACTGCACTGCGGAGGAGAAAGAAAAAAGATACAGGTGTGTGGGAAGGGGAGGACAATCACGGGTGCACAGTCTGGGGAGGGGGGACAGGGGGGTACATGGTAACACCAGTCTGGGATGGGGGAGACACACAAGTGTTGGGGTCCAATGTCTTTTTAGGGGTCTGGTTGTACATTATTCCCCTTAATAACTGCCCTATCCAAATATATATCACATTTATATAAACCTCACCAACTATCTGCAGGGGTAGGGAACCTTGGCTCTCCAGCTGTTGCAGAACTACAACTACCATCATGTCTGGACAGCCAAAGTTTTAGCTTTGACTGTCCATGTATGATGGGAGTTGTAGTTTTGCAACAGCTGGAGAGCCAAGGTTCCCTACGCTGATCTATAAAGCACCTGTATCTGTATATACAGTGACCATGATACAAGAGTCATTTTTCTAAATTATTTCTATTGTGAATTTGGTGAGGTTATACCTTACTGGAGGTACTGCTGCTGTTGTCTCCGCTGCTGAGTGGAGTTGATGGAACCTCAGGAAATCCTAGGTTCTATAGAACTCAAACATTTACAAACCTGCTGCATTAGATTCAGCGTAGGTAATAACCGGGCAGTCTCCTCCTTCCCCACGGACTGGGAAGGCATCAGCAATCTAATGCGGCAGGTTTGTGAATGTTCGAGTTCTATAGAACCTAGGATTTCCCGAAGTTTGAACAACTCTACTGCCGAGCGTACCTGCGCATTAGACTGGGTGTCACACTAGAGATAGATCAGGAAGCTTCCCCTCCTAATTCACAGGTACAGACAGCAGGGAGCGGAGACAAGGGCGCCTCCACAGGTACAGACAGCAGGAAGCGGAGACAACGGCGCCTCCTCAGGTACAGACAGCAGGGAGCGGAGACAACGGCGCCTCCTCAGGTACAGACAGCAAGAAGCGGAGACAACGGCGCCTCTTCACATACAGACAGCTGGGAGCAGAGACAACGGCGACTCCGTTAAGGTACTTAGACCAAATTTCAAATGGGAACATTCCAGGTACACAGTAAATATGACATTATGTATCCCATATTGTGAACACTGCACTAGTGCTGCCAGTAGAGATGACTGAATCGCTCATCTAAACAATCGCTCATCTACACTTCATAAAGGCTACAAACACACTTGGCAAATCCGCAGCAAGAATCGCTGCATATCCCGGCCCTATTCTTTCAATGGCAGACAAACACGCAGCAGGGATGTACATCCCTGCTGCGAGCTTGTCCGCAGCCCGCCCCTTTAACCCGCCGGCTGCTGGAGACTATACATTACCGGGTCCCCGCTCCGGCAGTTCCTGGCACGTCCCGCTCGGCCAATCAGTGCGCTGCCCCACCGCAGTGCACTGATTGGCCAAGTGGGACGTGAAGACACCGAAGCAAGCAGGAGTGGGGATCTGGTAATGTATAGTCGCCGGCGGGTTAACGGGGCAGGCTGCGAGTTTGTCTGACATTGAGTAAACAGGGATGGGATCCGCAGCGAGTTTTGCTGCGTATTAGCAGCGAGAAAATCGCTGCGCATACGCCAAGTGTGTTTGTACCCTAAAAAAAAATATATATATATATCTATACACACATGGATCCCCCTGTGCTTACTGCGCATACAGGGGGGGGGGGGGGGGCCGTGTGATGTAATCATGCCACAGTGCCATCCGGCCTGCCATGCATTACAGACTATCACTACATTAAGTCATATTACTTCCTTTTGCAGGTGATGTAATCTGGCTACAAGGCTATTCTACTTGTTGACAATCTTATGGCATGTCCATTGCTACATCAGATATCTGTCTAGAGGTGCAGTCAGGGCGCTCATCTCTACAGATGAAATGGTTGTGCTACGTCGGTGCTATTCTGTCCGCCATGTGGCACTGTAAATTGCCACAACAGCACACGTTGGTCTCTTTCACAGGTACAGTATTCGTGCTACAGTGGTACCTTTGTGGTTTTTTTGAGGTAACACCGCTTATTGCCACGTCAGCAGTCATGTTACTCCCTCTCCGGAGGTGAAGCACTTCGACTACAGTGTTGCCCTTCCTGCCTGCCCTGGAGCACCACCTCCTGATATCCGTCTGCTCTTTGTCTAGTACCTGCTAGCCACCTTACTCCCTCTTGTAGACAAGGTGAAGGGGCTGCAGAGGGTTCTTTCTGTGCCTTGCAACTGCTCACACAACACCGCTAACCTCAATACACCACTCCTAGGGCGAGGTAATTTGAGGCGTATTATGGATTCCCTCCTTTTTCACAAGTATTGCTTTATAGACTACATCGGTAGCTGCAGGCGATATAATTCTGCTGTATGAAGGTTCCTTCCTCCATCGCACCTTTCCCTGACAGGTTTACGGTGGTGGTCACATTATCCTTTTCCATGGGTGGAATAAATGTGTTAACCAATCCGGCACCCTGTCCCCCACTTTATGCGAGATGCAAAAGTGGACAGCCAACCATGCTACCCGCTTCCACAGGTAATGTACTCGCGAGTAAAGCCTCTGCCTGGTTATGTTCTATTTCATTGTTGGCAGATGGATCTATGGGCTTCCTTTTTTTCTCTGCTATGCTGTACAGCCTATACCAGGATGTTGTCATCTAGGGCAATCCAGGGTCTTCTGTCACCTCTGGTTTCCCCAGCAGAAAATCTTTCTGGCCAAGAGTATTTGCCATCCTGTCTCCATGTTGTCCATGTTTGTATTCTCAGTTCTGCTCATTTGCTTTTCAGGTGATTCATCTGTCGGGCTAAGTCCAGTCTTCAGTTTCCCTGGACTCTCCAGGGATTGCTGATATCTGCCTTATTACCCTGCCTGGCAGCACCACCTCAGGTGCCTGTCTAGCCTAACGGGTGTTCCATCACCCAATGAGGACTATGCAGGTTGATGCAGACCAGTTCACACTTTTGTCTCTGGACTGATGATCAGTAGAGATCTCTGTGGTTCTGCTTCTGGACTGGCTTCTCCTACTGCTTGTGTACAAACTGATAAGCTCAGTACCAGCAGGCGGGGTATAGCCTGGTGGGAGGGGCCAACAATTTTTGCTTAGTGTCACCTCCTAGTGGCACCAGCCTATACCCACTGTGTCTGTCCCCCAATGATCATCGACGAGAAAAGGTTTTTACGGTGAGTACTCACAAAATCCCATTTTCTAGGAGTCGTCTTCTCTTATATTAAATAGCAAGGTCACCCCTGCTACTGTCCAAACCTGACAAATACAGCCAAGGACATATGTTAGAGGGCTCCTGACCCCCCGCCCCCAAGGGATAAGATTAAAGGGGTACTCCAGTATGAGAAAATTGTATTTAAATTAAACTACCACCCCAAGATATATACATTTCCAAGGGTCCATTTACACAAAGATTGTCTGACAGATTATCTGCCAAAGATTTGAAGCCAAAGCCAGAAACAGACTATAAACAGAGATCAGGTAATAAAGGCTTTGGCAGATAATCTTTCTATGTAAATGGACTCTTATATAATGTTATTACCAATAGTCCTTGATTTAGTGGCTTTTCTGTACTTCACCACTGACAGGAAATTGAAAATAGACTGACTACAAAACTTGTATTGACACCAGCTTCTCTCTCCCATGACAATGCATCCTCTCTGATGTCACAGGAGGCTTGGCTGGATCTCTCACCCCCATGAGTGATTCACAAATTCACCATCTCTGACCAGCCCCTCCAGCCTACACCTGTGCAGACAAGGAGTGACAGAAACGGCTGCTGCAACTTTACTGATTGTGCAATAGTCTGCAGTGTAATTAGGGATGTGTTCACACATGTTGGAATTTTATTGCAGTACTGCAGCATCTTCACAAATGAGAAGTACTTCAATGAATTGATACAGTAACACAAATGATGTTAAACAGCAATGAGGATCAGAATTTACATTCATTATTTTTTTTAAGTTATCATGGAACACATGGCACTTCATGTTTTCTGACTTTTCCCCCCCATAAACAAGAAACAGTCAGAAAGCAGAACGTCCTGTGTAGAGATGAGCGAATCTGGTTCGAGTTTCAGTCCATCCGAACCCAAACGTTCGGCGTGTGATAAGTGGCGGCTGCTGAAGTTGGATGAAGCTCTAAGGTTGTCTGGAAAACATAGATACAGCCAATTACTATATCCATGTTTTCCACATAGCCTTAGGGCTTTATCCAAGTTCAGCAGCCCCCGCTAATCAAATGCCGAACGTTCGGGTTCGGATGGACTCGAGCATGCTCCAGGTTCGCTCATCTCTAGTCCTGTGTATCCCAGGCCATCTGAATGCTCAGGGAGAAGAAAGTCATGTGACTGATGGACACATTGAGCTGTGACTAGAGATAAGCAAACCTTGAGCATGCTTGAGTCGATCCGAACCCGAACTTTCGGCATTTCATCTTATATGGTTTTTTTTTTTATTTTTTAATTTTTAATATTTTAATATTTTAACACAAACAAACCCAAGCCCCCCCCCCCCTATCCCAACCCCACAATCACATTAAAACGCCATAGAGCAACAATCCCAATCTGTGGGTACAGTTACAAAACATTCCTCGTTAATTACAAATTTTACCTTTTCCTCCATGTGGTAAAACCTGCAGGGCGCCCCTTTATTCTCTACACCTATCCTACCTATCCCACCACCCACCCTATACTTATTTTAAAACACTCAACCCACCAGGCTGCGGAGTAGCCACACCCCCGCCGCGCCGAGGCCAGGGGAGACGGGCAGACAAGACCAGAGCCCACCCCCTCCACCTCTACACAGTGCCGGCTGCAGACATCAGCTTGCTCAGATAACCACAACCAATCTCAACTCCTTATCCTGCCAATCCAGCCCCGGTGAGGGCTATACTGGCCACAGACGGAGGAGAAAAAAAAACAAAAAAAACAAAAACCCATTCATACCAGCTATCCACGGACCCTGCGCGCCGGATCCTATGGACAACTGCCCTGTCCAATCCAACGGCTTCCACCATCCATCTATTATGGACTGCGGTCCCCACCAAACGACCGGGTTCATTTCATATATTTTCCACTCAAACTTTGATGACAGAACAGTGGTCAGTGATCCGAATAAATTCCAGCCTGTTCACTTGACCCTCTCACGGCCGACTTCCCAGTCTGCCTCCAAACACTATGTTGGCGGGCCGGTACGCCCAAAGCCGCCCGCCCACCCCCCCCTCCCCCCAACCCGGCAAGCGTGCGGCCACCCCGCCGCCCCATTCACACACCAGACATCCACTATAGTGCTATATCCACCGGGCGCCCTGAAAGTACCTCACAGGTTACATTCCTTACTCATCCTCAAGAAGACAGATTTATCTATATATTCCCTATATAATCCCTTCCTCCCCTCCCCATCCCAACAGAGAACATGCACAGAGAAAGAAAAAGGAAAGAAAGAAAAAAAAAAAAAAAAAAAAAAAAAGACCCCTCATCCTCTTACTTCACACACTCATATCGCTTCACACATTGACCCCATTCCGCTAAACTGGGTGGCTGAGGGGATATCCACCTTCTCATGATCACTAATTTCGCACAGAACAGCATTTTCAACAAACATTTCCTCTGCTTCCTGTTTGTCCCCACAGGTAGTCCCGATGTATCCCCCAGAACGAACAGACGAAGGTCCTCCCCTATGGACAGGCCTATAGCCTTAGTTATCTCCCGAGAAACTCCGGACCAAAGCTGACCCAGCTGCTCACACGACCAGAGCATATGCACCAGATCTCCCACCTCCTTTTTACATCTAGGGCAAAGATTATTAGTTCTTTTTTTAATTTTACTAAGGAAAGAAGGAGTATAATATAATCTATGGACGATATTGAACTGGATGAGTTGATGATTCACCGAGGGCGCTACTTTTTTGATGTTACCATAAACTGATAGCCAGTTCACCTTCATCCCAACATCCCTTTCCCAGGAGCTCTGGCTCCCAAAAACCCATTCTTTTTCTAACATAAAACATTTATACAGTATTGAGACCCCTTTAGATCTACTACCCAGCCCTCTTAATTTATCCAGCGTTATATTTGCTCCAAGCCTGTACTCCGTTCTTCTGAGATCCATCCTTAACGCCCTAGAAAGACGCAGATAATCAAACCAGCGGGAATCTGCAAAACCATATTCTACCCTGACCTGTTCCCAAGTTTTAACCTTCCCCATAACCACTAAGTCAGTTATCAACCTCAGGTCGCCCCCAAATACTCCATAAAGAGCCTCTAACTTCTTAACCTCCACCAGCTCCCGATGGTCCCAAAGAGGAGAGAGACTCAAGAAACCCTCCAGCCCCAGACATTTTTTCACTTCCCGCCAAGTTCTAACCAAGGCGACCACCATCGGCCAGTCAGCTCTTGCTCCCCTCTCTAATATTCCGGCATCAAGGATCTGAAAGATATCTAAAGAGACGTCCCTTGCCCCCTCTCCTAATCGGGAAAAAAAAGGATTATCTTTCCAGTTCAGAAGCCAGAAGGCCTGAGAGGCCAATGAATACAACTCCATAGACGGAAGGCCAAGCCCGCCCTTATTCTTAGGTGCTGTCAATAGTTCTAGTTTGATACGAACACGTTTGCGCCCCCAAATCAAAAAATTCCAAATATTCCTTATCCTCTTAAAGACCTTCTGGCCTACCCAAACCGGGGCAGCCCCGAAGATATACAGAAATTTGGGCAGCAGGACCGCCTTTAGTAACACCAACCGGTCCGCTCTAGAGAGAGGCAAGTTATGCCATACCTTCACCTTATCCTCTGTCTCTTTAATCAGCGGAGCTAGATTAAGGTCACTGAAGGCTGCCAGGTTCTGACAGATCCGTATCCCCAGATATCTAAATGATTCACCCCTTCCCAGGACCTGCAGCTGTGGAAAGGACAGATCGCCCTCCAAAGCCAGTTGCATTAAAACCGATTTTTTCCAATTAATCCCAAGGCCCGAGTACCTCCCCACCTGCTGTATCAACTCAATGACTCTGGGGACAGCCGTTGCGGGGTCCCGTAAAAACAAAAGCATATCATCTGCGTAGAGGGACACCCTGTCCCCCTCACCCCTCGCCCCAAAGCCAACTATACTCTGATCTAATCTGATTAAATTGGCTACTGGCTCTATACTAAGGGCGAAGAGTGAGGGGGAGAGAGGGCAACCCTGCCTAGTCCCCCTACCCAGCTCAAAAACAGCAGAGTGCAATCCATTAACAGCAACAGTCGCCCTCGCATCTCTATATAGCAGTTTGACCAACTCAATAAAACCCCTCCCCAGACCAAATCTCTCCATCACTGCCCAGAGGTATCCCCCCTCCACCCTATCAAAGGCCTTAACCGCATCCAATGACAGGATGGAGTGGGGGCCCTCCCCGCCCGCTAACTGCATATTTACAAATAATCTCCTCAAGTTAGACTTAATCTGGCGCCCTGGGATGAAACCGGTCTGGTCCTCCCCAATCAGACCCCCCACTACTTTATTAAGCCGCGCGGCCAACACTCCAGCAAAAAGCTTCACATCTACATTGAGTAGAGATATCGGCCTATAGGATTCTCTTTCCAGGGGGTCCTTCCCCTCCTTCAAAATCAATATGACTTCAGCCTCACTCATGGACCTGGGGAGTGACCCCCCGGAAATCGAACCCCCCAAAACCTGAAGGAGCGCCGGGAGCAGGACCCTTCTATGCCTTTTGTAGACTTCAAATGGGATGCCATCCTGACCTGGAGAGGACCCATTCGGAGATTTCGCCAAGACACCCTCCAGCTCTTCCAGTGAAATAGGGGCCCCTAACAATTCACCTTGATCTTGTGTTAACCTAGGCAGGAGAGCAGACTCGAGTAATTCCTCCAGATGCTCATCCTGCGCTTTGCCACTGGAACTATATATGTCCTGAAAGTAACTCCCAAATGCCTTCAGAATATCCCCCGAGGAGTTTACAACAGACTTATCAGGCAACCGTAAGGCATGGACTTCCCCACTATCTCTCTGATTCCTGATGACCCCCATGAGCCCCCTATTGAGGGTTCCAGACTCAAGATAATTTTTCCTGGCCACGAACCCCATTTGAGACCGTGCCTTCTCCAACAGATAGCTATCCAACTTTTCCTGGCCCTGAGTTAAGTTATACTGTGCCACCGGTGATGGGTCCCCTCTAAATATCTCTTCCAGAGATTTAACATTATCTTTAAGTTCTATTTCTTCTTTCCTAAATTGTGCCTTCTTCCCGTGGATTAAACTAAAATATTTTCCCCTGATAATAGCTTTAAAGGCGTCCCAAACAATATTTAAGGGGGCGCTACCAAAATTAACCCTCCAAATTTCCTCTAGCTCAACATCCAATTCAGGTGGTACATCTATTAATTGTAACCAATGTGCATTAATCTTAAAAGTGCGACTAAGACTGCGTCTCTGCCCATCTAGATCCACCAAAATCGGACCATGATCTGATAGGCAGCGAGGCAGATATTTTATATCGTGAACCCATTTAAACATTTCAGTGTTAACCAAGGCCATGTCAATCCTGGACTGCGTGTTAATCGATCTGTTCCAACAAGAAAAGGCCCGCGCGTCCGGATGCCTTGCCCGCCAGACGTCGGTCAGGCCCAGCTCCCGAAGCAAAATGGGGAGAGGGGACCGACCAACGGCCCGGACAGGGACAGAGGCCCGAAAGCGGTCAGCCTCCTCACAAGCGACTACATTAAGGTCACCAGAAATCAGTAGCGGGCAACCACTAAATCTATTAGCAAACGCGGAGACTAGTTCAAGGACCTCTGATCTAAAGGGAGGAGGAATATATACAAACGCCAGGGTGCACTCCAACCCCTCAACCTGACAGTGCAAGCAGATGAATCTCCCCTCTCTATCCGCCAACTGATCCAACAACACCCATTTGATTCGCCTATGGACTAAGACCGATACCCCTCTGGCATAGTTGGAGAAAGTCGCATGATACTGTGCCCCCCAACAGGGTCTGTGCACTTTGGCCACTGTTTCTCCAACCAAATGTGTTTCAAGAAGACCAACAATGCAAGGTTGGTAGTTCTTGATTACATTCATAATCGCCAGTCTTTTACACTTCTCCCCTAATCCTCTAATATTCCAGGTCAGTATACGAACCATAGACTTTTACCCAGAAAAGAAGACAGAGGAGAAGAGAGGGGGAGAGAGATAGAAGAAAGAAGAAAGAGAGGGAGAAAAGAAAAGAAAAAAAAAAAAAAAAAAAAAAAAGGCGACATGCATGCCCTCCCTTACCCACCCCCCCATCCCCCCAAACACCAACCCACCCATTGACCTACCCCCCCCTCCCCCACCCCCCCCCTCCACCCCACCCCCCATTGACCTCCACCACCCCCCCCACTAAATCTTTCCCTTATATTACTTAAGTCCTGCCGTAGCAAGTTGATATCACTTCCAATAGCACCAACCTGCTCTGCCACTGCTGAGATGGAACTGTCACATTTACTTATGGCTGTAAGGATATCCGCCAACCACAGAGGCGGGCCATCTCCACTCCCACCACCTCCCCCCTCCCTCTCCCCGGCGCAATCCCCTCCGTTCTTATTCAGGTCTTTGGATTTACCAGCCGTAGGAGAGTTAAATAGTTTATCAATCTTACCAAGACTTTTCCTAGCATCTTGTTTAGGGCTGCTATTTTTGTGAGCTTTCCTAGAAGCCATTATGCAGGGACCAAAAAAAACAAAAACACTATGACCAGATTTAGTTACGCAGAAATGGCAGGAGCGATGGCCCGGCTAGCTATCAGCCCACCCACAGCACCACAATCTCTCTGGTGTGACAGTCAACTTCGCTCTGCAAGTCTAGCAGACCCCCCCCCAGACAGTGATTCACAAAGGACATTTGATTTAGCAAAACATTCATAGAAAAAAGTATAAATAAAAGTATACGCAAGATTATTCCTCCCCACTAAGGGGGCGTCCCCTCCAACGCTCTCAACCCCAGCTGGGGGGACAAGAAGAAAGCGCTAGAACAGGTCGCACAGTAAGGGATTGATTTTGTCCAGCGAACAAAAAGCAAGGAAAACCAGCGTGGAAAGGAACAGTAGGTCATGTAAGTTATTTCCGCAGGCAGAATTAATAATAGAGTTAGTAATAGTTAGCCAGAGTCATCAAGGGAAAAACATCTTCCGCCAAGATCACTTATTCCATCGTTCCACCTCGTGGAAGGAGTAGGTTAGGAGCTTGCTGTCTTTATCCCACCCACTAAGGAGTGAGGGTTGCCAACCACGATCAGACGTAGCGGAGCAGAGGGATTAGTTCAAGCTGAAGACCGACACTATAAACAACATGCAGAGATCAGTTGATAGCTTCACATCTCCAACCGAGCGGGCCAATCCACTTTACTCGTGTCTGTGAAGCAATGTTACTGATTACGATACGATGGTGTCAAGCAAATAATGAATACCATTGTTGAGATTCCTCAAACCGTAAGCTCCTCCATTTTAAAACCGGCCATAGTGCCCTCCCCCAGTCCACGTGGAGCCACCATTGACCGCTCCTCCACACACCACATGGTAGCCAATAGACCCAGTACCACTAGGGCAGCGCTGCCACCGCCGTCCCTATTGGCACAAAAATGGGATCACCACATCAGGGAAACAAGGGGAGTACCCTCTGCCACCGGGTCTCCCCCTGATCTTCCAGCCACTCCCCCCACAGCCCCAACAGGCATAGTTAATAATCGTCTGGCGTCCGAACCATCCTAGGGGGGGGAGGACCCAACACAGGACAGTTCAGAGGGTCAGAGGGTACCTGAGGTATAGCCAGAATCCTTCTTCCAAAGGAGCTTACCCTCTCAACGCTTCACAGGCAGGCGCATACAGCCAGAGCAGTTTCTCAGGCAGGGCCCGCTCTCACCGGGACCCCGCTTCAAGTGAAGTGCTCTACAGCTCACCCGTCCGCTTTTATGACGTGTCCTGCCCCACATGACAGGGCGCGCTAGCCACGGCACACGTGAGCTCCCCAGGCAGGCGGCCGCGTCTTCACGCATCCGACACCACGCTGCGCCTGGCTCTCTCATCCTCCAGTGTGCTCCCGATGCCCGCCTCCAGCAGTCAATCACCCCCGAACAAGCTCCCTCCAGCAGCCCGGGACCCGCATCCACTCTCGGCCTCCTCCCGCAGGGCGCCGCCGGTCATCCCATAGCTCCGGATCCACGAGGTAACCACAGGAGAGGCGAACCTTAGCTCCGCCTCATGCTCCGCCTCCTCGAACTTTCGGCATTTGATTAGCGGTGGCTGCTGAACTTGGATAAAGCCCTAAGGCTATGTGGAAAACATGGATATAGTCATTGGCTGCATCAATGTTTTCCAGACAACCTTAGAGCTTTCGGATAGACTCGAACCCGGTTCGCTCATCTCTAGCTGTGACTCTCTGTACTGGCCGGAACTCCTGTGCTTAGTCTGTTTTTTTTTTGTTTTTTTTAACCAGCACAAGTCAGAAAATCTGCCTTCAGGATTTTTGGTAAGTTCATCTTTGTGTTACAGCATGATAACAACAAAAAAAAATAATGAATGTATATTGCAAACTTGCTTTATATCATGTCTACTGTTGATTTAGATTTTGAAAGTTATAACGACAGTGACACTTGAATATTTGCTTCTTAATGGCAGAAGCAAGAACTAACATTCTGAGACTTGTACAGCTCCCACTGAAGTCCTTAGTAAATCTGTGTGCAGTCATCTTTCCATGTCAGGCAGAGTGAATTTCTATTTGGTGAAGATTTTCTTACTTTACTTATAATAAAAATGTAGATGTCAGTGTCAGACTTCCAAAAACAAAAATTAAAAAAAAGAAACCCGGAGTAGAAAAGACTTTTATTTGGGGGGGAGGAGGAAAAGACATACTGTAGTAAGAGTATCACAACAAGATACATGAGTTTTATGTTTGACAGTGTTGGGTCATGTGTATGATCACAGGGACCCCAGCAATCATGAAAGTGGGGGTCAGAATAAAGCCACATTCACATGTATGTCTCTTGCCGCTTTGTCTATGGGACTGTTGGAGATGGTCAGGTACAGCACTCCACTATCTGCAGTCCCACAGACAGACAGTCAATGGAGCAGAAATAAATATACATGACTGCTGTTCCATTTTTATGGGAGACTTGTGACCCCCAGTGTTTTACAGTAATCCTCTTCCCTATATAGTTGGGGTAGAAGAAAAGTCTCTTATGACTCACAGTACTAGTTACTAGTACGGAGGGCATTTCATCACCAACCTAAGTGCTTCTTTTCCTGGCTATGGAGCATGGAAGTTCTCATGTTGAGCTTAAGTCATCCCATTGGTCTCTAGTTCTATCACAAAGCAATGCAGTCATGATGTTAAATTCTGTACAACTTGAGTGGGAAGTTCTCTGTGATGAGATGATCATCCTGAAGAATCACGACAATGTTTACTTCAAACTCTGCAGAGGACAAAAGGCATTTAGTGTTTTTTTTTTTTAGGGAGACGATAGTATTGATAAGCGATCAACCTAAGAAAACATACCTATTTTAAAGTTGGTAGTTTCCAAGGTTGGGCAGGTGAATAACCTGGGAAATACCATGTAGATGGGAATGGGGAGACCTCGGCACACATCTCCCTCTGCTATCTGAATATTCTGTATTTCGGTGGCATCTCTGGCATAGCCTTCTGCACAGCCTTTAAACAGAAAAATATACAGCAAATATTTTTATTCATTTTTTTAAGACCAACATTCAGTGCAGATTAGTACCTGCATAAATCCATACCATAGATGTTGAAGCTCTAACTACACTATTGAAATATAACATAAAATTCTGCCTGCCTTCAGCCACCACTAGAGGGAGCTTATTGCACCTAGTTTTATCACTAAAGTTGTAAGCAGGAAGGTCCCTCTAGTGGTGGCTGCCTGCAGCCAGAGTTTCATAATTCTGCTCTAGGAATCTAAATGGAGTTCACTTGAACCACAGGGAGACAGTCTTGCAGCTGAAATTCAGCTACTAAAATGTGGCCGTGTGACAACCACAAACCACTTAGCCAGTGGCTTAAACTACACCTCAGAGCATACCCAGAGCGCCACTTTTTCTTCTGTACTAAGTTTGATACCTTTCTAAGCACAGTTTTCGGTCAGTGCTCACTCACCACACGTCTCCACCCGAACTAGCTGCAGCTCAATACTCTTGATGGCAACGTCCGACGTCTCAACCTGCAGCTCCCCTGTTAGAGGTTGAGTGATGACACAATTGGTGGAGTCCAGATGTCCTCGGATGAGAAATCGAGGCAGGGAGGCTCTCTGCAAGACATACAAATATCACTAGTTCTAAAAGATATCAACCTTTATAGAACGGTGCTCAATATAAAGAACAATGTAAGGCCTCATTCACACTCATTTCTCACATAATTAAAGGGCTGATGAGTCAGCTCCAGGCTGTTTCCTATGTCCATGAAGCTTACTGTAAAGCATCTCTAAATGCTGATAAAAGGCACTCGGGTAAGATTGCCACCTCCATAATAGTTAACAAAACATTAAAAAAAAATTACAACCAGAAAATAAAGATTATTAAAAAAAACAATGGTGGTACTGCTTCCCTAACACTAAGTAAAAATGCTAAGGCCAGTTTCACATGTACCAGAATCTTGGCGGATTTCACACGTATTTATGTGGAGTTCCGCAGCAAAATTTGCTGATTCCCAGTACGGTCAGTTTGAATGGGTTTACATACTCCCCAGTGAATTTTTCATTCCGCTGCGAGTATGTAAACCCCTTAACCCGCTGCAGCCCAGTGAATACTTTACCAGTCTGTGCTCAGGCCTGCTTCCTGGTGTTCCGCTCAGTCAATCAGTGCAATGGCCTGCCACAGCTACTGATTGGCTGAGTGGGACCTACGGGAGCCACAAAAGCAAGCCGGAGTGCTGACAGGTAAAGTATTCACTTGTCATCTGTGGGTTCAATAGGACGGCGTTTACATACTCGCAGCGGAATTAAAAATCCGCTGCGAGTATGTAAACCCATTCAAACTGACAGTATCGGGAATGGCAACATAAAATCCGCTACGATTAGTGTACGGTACGTACGGTACGTGTGAAACTGGCCTAAGGGTAGAACACACATACCAGATCCGCAGTGGATCCCTTGCCTGTTAGTTTCTATGGGAAGACACACACGCAGTGGAATTGACATCCCCCTGCGAGTATGTAAGTAACAGCCCTGTTAACCCACCCCCGGCCGGAACATACTGTACCTGCTCTACATTCTGGCTTGTTTTGGGGTTTCCGGTTGGATGTCGCGGTAGGCCAGACACCGGGAGCCCCTGAAGCAAGCCGGAGCATGGAGCAGGTAATGTATGCTCTGGACGGCGGGGGGTTAAGGGGGCTGTCACTTACATACTTGCAGCGGGATGTCAATCCCACTGCGAGTTTGTCTTCCCATAGAAACTAATAGGCAAGAGATCCACTGCGGATCTGGTACGTGTGTTTCTACCCTAAAAGTAAATATTATCTATTAAAAATAGGACTCATCCCATGAAAACCAGGGCCTCATAAGGTCAGCACTCTGATATATATCAGGATGGGAATATCCCTTTAATTTGAAGTTTCTTTTCTCAGTCACATTGGATATTGTAATTTTTCTCCTCAGCCACCGCCAGTCGTCTCATTATTAGCCGCCACTTTAATACGTTCTGTACGACTTGTTCTAGGTGACGGGAGCCTTATAAATTAGAGATGTGACAGATCCTGAGTGTTCAGCTCCTCTGTCCCTGGCAGTCACTAGAAGGGTCTGTCCTATCCAATCTGCTGGCTCAGGCGCCATTTTGTATATGCATTTCATAGGTAGGGTACTCAGGACACTTAGTAGGGTCTCTGAGCTGCAGTATTGTATAGTCGGGGGGGGGGGGGGGAGCACATGTAACAGGCAGTTAGGCTGCATTCACACATTCAGTGTTTCACATGAAACGCAGACATGGAAGGTCTGTAACGAACCCCCCCCCATCCCGGGCAGCATCTCTGGTGTGATGGGGGGGGGGGGTTTCCACCATTACAGGCCTTCTACATCCGTGTTCCATGTGAAACACGTAATGTGTGAATGCAGCCTAAGGTGATGGGATACATGGCCCCCATTAGGTGGTCAGGAAGAACACTAGGTCCTAGATGTCTATGTTTAGTCCAGATTGAAGGGAACCAGTCATCATTTTTCCCTCCACCCCATCAGCATTGGTTTAGAGATTCTGCAGAGATCTATCAAGTCCAGGGGGAAGAAGACACTTGAGGTTCAGGCAGCATGAAATTACTCTCTTTACTCTATTCTATTACTGTCAGTAGACCAGATGTTAAAGGGTTAGTGGATTGCTGGCCACCTTTTTGCCTTATTGAAATGTCTGATATTTATTACAATAGGTTTATTTTTTGTTGTACATAATGTGACTGTGCGTCCCTCCCTGTGTCCTGCAGATGGCAGTATTCTTCAGCACTGGTTACCTGCTGTAATTTCACCTGCAGAACATAATGCCGGATGCTGGAACTCCAACATCCCTGGGGAGAGAAGCCGCTGTGACATTATTCATAGTACCCAAGTTTCCAATCAGTGTAGCAATGGAGGTTTAAAGAATGTGAATGGAGTCTAATGCATTGCCGAGTGGGACAGACCCTTTATTTGGGGCATTTCTGACACAGCGTAAGTGTAGAAGGACCCTTTTAAAGTGTCTATCATTTGAAGGGGGGAAAAAAAGTCTTCTGACACGTCAAAACTTTTAGGAGATGGTATCAATAGTATGGCTTTGTCTAGCAATTTATGGAGATCTTAACACCCCCCCCCCCCCCCACCTCATTAATCAGATAGGGAGAAAAAGTACATGTAGGCAATTATATATTAATGCAGCTCTGTACCAAAACCCTTGGTATACATCCACTGAATATTTATAGCAGATGCATGTTGGAGGGAAGGGGGGGAGGGACTCAACAGAGTTTTCTTCATACACAGCAGATACTGGTTGCTATGAGCAGACAACACCAACAGTGACTGGCATCAGCAATTATGCTAATGTCGGTCATTTAACCAACTAAGGCCCCATTCACACCTCTGTGTCAGTTTTTACTGTCAGGAAATCCTTATCAGGAGACCTCAGAAAACGCATCAGGATTTCCTGACAGTAATAAGATTTTACCTTCAAGAAACCATCAGGAAATGCCTTCAGGAGTTCTTGATGAGAAAAAAAAGAACCAATATCACCCCTAGTGTACCGTGCCAAAATCTACCCCTTGTGCACCCTGCCACCATCTCCCCCTAGTGTACTGTGTTCCCTTCCCCTCCTTGTGCCATGTGTCATCCTCACATCTGTTGCAGAACTACAACTCCCATTATGTGATGTAGTCCTGCATATTACCACACACACCATGGGAGATGTAGTTCTACGGTGCAAATGCCTCCCCCCTCCTATACTATGTCATCCTCTAATCTGTTGCAGAACTGCAACTCCCAATAGGGGAAGCAGACTGGTGAGGTCTAGGGGAGAGGGGTATGGGCAGACAATCCAGAACTCCAGACGCTTTCCTGATATGCATCAGGAGAGCATCCAGGTTTCTGGCGCTCCCATAGACTTCTATGGGGGTTTTCCGTGACGGTTTTCTGGATGAAAATAGGAAAAGATCTAAAAAAAAAAAAAAGTGTTCCTATGGGTCCGGAAATACAGAGTGATTTTCCGGATGTGTGAAGGGGGCATAACACAACCATATGGCACCTGCACCGTCAGGACTCCACCTGTCACCCCTGCAATGTACCCCACCAATCCATTACTAAGATAACATGCCTGACATGTAAATCCACAGGTCGGCTGTACTAGTAGAGCCACTTTTTGAAAGATCAATACATATATTGCATTGATCTATATAGCAATAGATGAGCGACAAACACAAAGAGCAGCAGCACAGGATAAGTGTTAAACTATTAGAACAGTGCTCGCCTCACCCAATCGGACCCAGAATTGTATCTAGTCCAAGACATAGCAGGAGACAGCACTTGAAATTCAAAGTGGAGCTTATGTACCGGTGTTGTTATGAACCGGATTTTTAAGCGGTGTGTTATGAACCAGGTTCATCCCAGCCTGAACACTCTGCATTTGATTACTGGTGGCTGAAGAAGTCTGATGCAGCTAAAGGCTGCCTGGAAAACAGGGATACAGCCATAAGTTATGTTCTCAGGCATTAGTTTTGCTCAGTATTTTGGGGAGTATTTTTTTTTAACCAAAACCAGGAGTGGACTGAAAACACAGAAAAGCTATGTTCACACACTGTTGATATTGAGTGGATGGCCACATACAATTACAGTTATTTTAAAACAACGGTCGTTGTTTTTAAAATAAAGGTAGTTATTTGTCATTACATGGAGGCCATCCACTCAATAAAAACAGTGTGTGAACATAACATTTCGATGTTTTCAACTCACTCCTGGTTTTGGTTAAAAAAATACTGACCAAAATACTGAGCAAAAATAATGCCTGGGAACATAGCCATAGACTGTAAGTTTCTAATTTCCCCTTGTTCCTGCTGCATCCAGTGCTTCAGAGGCTGCTACGCCGGTACAAAAAAAAAAATATATATATATATACAGCTCCGAGCTGGAGCTAACTATTGCTGAATCCATACGAAAATCATACATTATGCCTCCCCATGCACAATGCCATGCCCCCTCCCTGGCCGTATGGCGAACAAGGTGCAAAACTTTTATAAAGTTGAACAATTTTTATGCAAGCAAGGGGTCTTGCACAAAAATGTGCGAAATCCTAAGTCACACTTACAAGTGTGAAGTCCTAAGTCACACTTACCTCTTTCACGTTCTGTAATGTCTCTGGTGTGATTGTGAAGTCGACCGGACTCGGCGTCTGTTTCCCCTTCTGTGGCTGAAATACGGCAAATAGGTGGAGGGTAAACAATGTGTAACAATTCTCTGACCATCCACCACTTATCAGCCAATACCTTCTTCTAGGTGACCGAACATGAGAAAATCGGACTTTGCTGAAAGAGTAGTAGATGCAATAATCTTCTAGGTTTCATATAAGATGGTCTGGATTCGATGCAATTGTACCAAACACTCAGCTGTGAGACATATAGTCTGTGCAGGTTTTCATCTATATAATAGTAATAATGCTCCTAGTCACTGACCAACAGAGATAAGTATATGAGAAAGTTGCAGAAGTTTTCTCTTATAATATACCAGGAAAGGATTGTGTATGTTGAAGCGGCTGATAACAGGGAACAATCAATAGCAGTCCCTGTCCTCTGCTGTTTCTTTTATGCCATTTAAATAAGTGAATGATGACGGTGTCCATTAGATTCAGCAGA